>NW_024467866.1:752783-1237536 GCF_001890705.1 Aspergillus sydowii CBS 593.65
CAGGGCGTGGTCTCCGGTGGAGGAGTCTCCGTGGTAGGGGGCGGAGTCTCTGTGTCGGTCTCGCAGGGCGTGGTCTCTGTGGTAGGGGGCGGAGTCTCTGTATCCGTCTCACAAGGAGTGGATTCGGGAGGTGTCCAGGTAGGGTGAGGAGGCTTTGTCCAGGTCCAGGTAGGGTGAGGGGGCTTGGTCCAAGTGGGGTGGGGAGGTTCAGTCTCCGTATCAGTCTCACAGGGAGTGGAAGTTGGAGGAGGCCAATGGCCATGGTGGTCATCATCGTCGTCGTCATGACCACCGTGACCACCGTGACCACCATGGCCATCGTCGCCGTCGTCGTCGTCGTGACCACCATGACCACCGTGTCCACCATTGCCATCGTCGTCGTCGTCGTCGTCGTCGTCGTGACCACCATGGCCATCATGATCACCGTCATCATGGTCACCACCGTGACCCCATCCGAACTCAGCTTCGGCACCGTCAGACCCAGGGAACCCAATGCCACGCTCAACCTGGGCTATGGCAGGTGCTGCAAGGGCACCGGTCATGGCACCAAGGGTGGTGGCCAGCAGCAAGGTAGGGCTGACTCTCATGGTGAGACCTGTTTAAACGAGAGGAAGTAAAAAGCTTGCAGTGGCTATTATCCAAGTAGGATATAAATGAAGTGAAGTGGCAACGGCAGCGAACTAGTAAACACAGGAGAAACGACCGTGGGTTGCAGAGGGCTAGGCAACTAGAAAGAAGCTCGCACAGACAACGGGGGTCACAGAAGTTAGGGCAGACAGGCGACTCTTTATCATTTCCCAGTGCTAGAAGAAAAGAGTGCCAATGCGTCATTTCCGTCGGTTGCAACGATGCCATCGCCCCCGGTCACTGGTCAACAAATAGCCAACTCGCTATCATCACGATAATGGCGGCCTTCCATGGCAGGGTCTTGCCCGAGGCAACGCCATTTTGGAGGTTGGCGAACGGCCTCAGCATGGAGTGGACCCTAAAAGCACAGCGAGTGGTCTGTTCTCAGCCTTAGTGCAAAGCTAGAGTCCGACAGTGCATTGGCGGTTGGGCCTGATAGATCAAGTTCCAGCCAGTGCCTGGTTAGGTTTTGATACGTGGTCAGGGAAACAATCAGAACCCTGAAAACTGGGGAGAAACCAAGCGGCGGCACGTGGACCGGGGTGGCCAGATTGCGATTCATGGGCAAAACACGCTCCCAGGTATGTAGAGATGTGTGCTCACTGAGAGACGGCAATCATTGAATACTCTGTAGAGTATCGTGGCCAGGTCAAGGCACCCGCTCATCTCAAGCATCACTTGCAACGGGCCCATTGTAAACTCGACGATGATGATCTCTGGCGATCAATCACGGCTCCATGAGGGCTGCCCTGGCCATGCATTGTCACATTGGGCTCCAGCCATTGTGCCACCAGGAATCGGGCAATGGCACAGGGACGCCAGAAGTCTGAGGTCTCAAACTTTGGAAATCATCTAAAATAGATTAAAGCCAGAGACATTCGGCTGGCAACAAGCGGAATTGGACGAGGATGGAAAGATGAAGGAGCCAAACCCGTGGACCGAGAAATTGCCTGCGCAGAAGCGGCTAGACCAAAACAGCGGGGTTGGCAGCCTCCAAGACATCTCATCTCCCGCCGCCAAATCATCTTCTCTCATCGGTGATAAGACCCTTTCCATGCTGTCAGGATGAAGTCACGCCCTGGATATTAATGCGATGGGTCTCACCTATTATTATCCCTGTTGTTCACATTGTAGGGATAAGAGGGGCTGGGAGTGTCCTCCAGAGTGGCCGCCTAACGTGCATTAGGGCAGACATCATGCTACCTGGACCGCGGCAGTGACTTGTCAGCTGCGATCTTCGAGTCTCGACCAGACCAGGAACGGGCGGGAACATCTTTCCTTGTCACAATGCTTGTCCGTGATTTTCCTGTTTTGTTCCAGCCAAGGTGCTGGCTACCAAGACGGAGTACCCCGACTCCATGCCTTGGCCCTTCCCCCAGATCCTTGTCGAGATCCCTGTTTAGAAAGGTATCGGCAAATATCGGTCAAAGAGCGTCCCCGCTTCAGGACTCAGGAGAAAAGAAAGCAGGGAAGAGGGTCTGCAATGATTTGAAGCACCACAAGAAGCTTATGAAGAGCACAGCAGAAGGTGGCTGGCCTTGGCCCCTCTCCAAGCAAGAAGCCGCTGCTAGAGTCAAACAGTACAGGCCATTGATCAACAATGCAAAAACAATTGCTTCTCTGCCAAATGGGTTCGGGCAGCCGGATGAAGTGTCGGGGAACGCCAAAACTGAGCCAAACAGATGTTACAAACATCTGCGCAGGCTCAGTCCAGCAGCTGCCTGAAGGAAACGATTCTTCAGCTTGTTTCAACCAATATTTTGTTGCTGAAGAAACTGGCAATGGCCAATGCCACTGGTGATAATTCTCCGGTCCTTGATGCACAAACTCAATCTTGAGCAAACGACCATACCGCAAGGATCACTCTCCACCCTTCTCTTTGTGAGAGCGAAGCGGGGTTTACTTCAATGGATGATTTCAGTGGCTGGATACACTTCCTACTGGCGCACTCCTGTTAGTGGAAATACGAAAAGGTGGTGGCAAGTTTCCTCGAAGATCGTGATAAACTTCTGGGAGGAGAGGCAGAATGGTCCATGGCCAATGGGATGGAAATCTATAGTATAAAGTACATAATATACAGGGAAAAGGTCCAGCGGACGAATAATACATGAAGCCAACCGGCCGATGGGCCTGGTTGATGTTAGTATGCATTGCCGCAACAGACTAGTTGGTGGCGATCCTTTGTGCCCGCTCTTCGTAGTCATGGTTGCGACTCGCGGTACCAACGTCGGCACCCTCGGGTGCAGTAGCGTTTTGTTCAGATTCTTCCTCATAATTATCGCCGTCCACCAGATCTATTTCGGCAGCAGATTCCTCGGTACCCGACGCATCCAGCACATCCGGGTTATAGAGTCCATCCGGAGAATTGACTTGCCGGCCTGCCTCCATGAACTGCTTTTGTTCGAGGACCTGCTTCTGCAAGGCAATCTGGCGGCGCAAGGAGGCATCCTTCCGAAGCTTCTTGTTCGCCGAGAATTCGGTCAATGCCCTGACCATCCTCTCCTCCACGAGTTGCTTCACATGGACTGCCAGTGTCCGATCTGTAAAGACTCCTCCAAAACGATAGCTGAGCCAGGTGTAGAGAATCACAGATCTATGCAGGGATTCCAACTCGTGCATGTAATTCTTTTCTGCAGATACCGGCTCTTCAAGGATCTCGAGCCGGACATCTTCAATGTCCAAAAGTCGGCCGTTTGTGTGCTCGGCGACGCAGCGCACGAATGCCATTCCCACATCACGTCCGGATTGTTCGCGTGCATGTATAGGCGCAGCCATGAATGTTAACTGATCTGGAAATTGCAAGCCAGGCACGGCATCAATGACCTCGGCATTCTCCAGATGCTGATCGATATCGCACATAAAAAATAGCGGGTTCGTCTGGGAAATCTCCGCCAGTCGCTTGACGACGTATTCTAGTGAGACATCCTGTGGGAAGTAGGCCGCCATTTTCTCGTGCGCGGAGTCGGGAGGATGGATACCCGCAGCTTTGAGCGGCGGCGGATCAGCACTTAAGGCATTGCGAATATATGGCAAGTCAACTTCTTCTAGCGAAGTAACATAACCAACATTGGATGTATCCTGCTGGCGCTTTTTATCGTCGTTGTGCTGCGCTGCTGTCCGATAGCGGCCGGCCCGTCCACCAATTTGTTTGATCTCAGAGACGCCGAGCCTCGAAAGACCCGTCGGGATATTCTTCACAACAGTCTCGAATATGATACGCTTGCAGCTCCTACAAGCGGTTAGAAATGACAAATAAAAGCGCACAATGGTGGTATAACAAAGGGAACCCACAAATTCAAGCCCATTCCTATGGCGTCGCTTGCTACCAAAATATCATAATCATTATTTGGATCGTTGAAAAGGCTTGCTTGCTGAGTACGGATCTCAGCCGGCAAACCACCGTAAATAATAGCAGCCCGTCGTCCCGTTACTCTTTCAATATCGGCTTTCAGGGCATGGATTCCAACTCGGGAGAAAGAGACCACACAGTCTCCCTTCTCAAGTTTTCTCAGATCTCCCTTCAAACTCCGATCCATGGCTTTCAGAGGATTCAATCGCTCGTAGCGGTGTATCTCCAGCTTGTCCCCAGTGAGAGCCGCAAGCTCCCGGATCAGAGGTACTGCTCTTACCTCACCACACAGGTGTAGCTCTGTAGCGCGTGCTCCCAGCAGAGCACGAGTCCAAGCCCAACCGCGCTTCGGGTCAGCTATCATCTGAATCTCGTCGATCACACCAACTTCGTATTGTTGCCCTAAGTTAACCATCTCCACGGTGTTGCTAACGACTACCGACTTTTCACCCTCGTGGATTTTGACTTCATCCCCCGTGACAAGACTACACGGAATTCCACTTGTGTGAAAGCGATGATACACCTCTTGGGCAAGGAGTCTCAGAGGCCCAGCATAAAAGCCGCTTTTTGAGGCCTCCAACCGTTTCAGTGCGGCGTACGTCTTTCCGGAATTTGTAGGCCCCACATGTAGATGGATAGTCCTTTGTATAGCGCGTGCCTGGGGGTACCATTCCGCTGGGTATCGCATGTCTGCAATTTTCTGCTGCTGTTGTAGGTTTGGCTCTGAGAATTTGGTGTCGAGTTCCTGGGCGTACAGCATATACTCCAGTTCACGTTTCAATGCCCGGGCACCAGATTTGAGGTATGTCTTTTGCATTGTGTTCTTCACCTGGATTAGGGAGCCTTGTTTGGCTCCCGTTCCCCGGTCACTTGCCTTGCAGGCATTCAAGACGGAGCGCTCGAACCGCTTCCATGTGTCTGGGTCTGGATTTGATGAAACTGACTCCTCTGCTTTCATTTCTCGAAGTAGACCTGTGACAATGGAGGGGAAATCTTCGGCCATCATCGTTTTTCTCCGTAATTTGCCCGGGTACATGTGCTTCTGGTCAATACTTTCGGTGCCATTAGTCTATTCGAAACCAGTGTCAGCATATTTCAAACGAAAACGGCCGCGCATAGTAATATCATACAAGTGTATCTGCCGTATTCTTCTTGGCTTTTCGTGTTTCCAGCCGCTCTGGTTTTTGCGCACGTTTCGAACGTTGAAATGGTGAAGTCGTCGTGAATGGTCGCGAGAAAGAGCGCAGAGATGCCCGGATGGCACATGACAGGCCATAATTGCCTCTGCCTGACCATGGCTGCATTACTCCTGGGCCGTCTTTGGGGGAGTCGGGATGGAATGAAGCTGTTTATCGAGGGCGCAGCACAGGGCCGAGTTTATCGGAGGCGCTCCACGCATCCGACGTAATTCATGCACAGTAATCAACGGGAGATGCAGTCTAAGCCAATCTTCATATATCAGAAAGTGCAGAAAAATCAGGCGGTATGCATCAGTAAGGACTACAATGGAAGCTGTCGAAAAAGCCGCCAGAAATTTGAGTCGCAAGCATGAAAAGTTGCCTCCTCACCGCGTTTGGCGATACGGGAGATCGGAGTCGGAGCCGCCGCCAACCGCACCAGAGCTGGTGGGGATCTCCGTTCTCTTTGGAGCCATGCTACGTTTCATAAACAGCGCCTCCTTTACAACACCCTGTTCAATAGCACCCATCGGCTCCCTCGCTTTCGCTTTTTCCACACTCTTATAGTCCGCTACCTGCCGTATTCCCCGTCCAGCCCGAGACAAAGAGCTGCAACCCCTCCTGAGGGCTGCCGGCTGGCCACCATGAGCTCATTCCTCAACATCCAGCGGGAAGGTAAGTCATGCCGCGAATTGGGAATAGCGAGAGGCCCCCTACTATTGGCAGGTGTTAATGTTGCATGAATCTAGTCATCCTGAACACGATTCGCTCTACGGGAGGCGACAATGTGCGATCCAGGCTCCCCGCCTTTCCCCTCCCTATCTATGACGGAACTGACGTTGGGCATCTGTAGTGGAAAGTCTTGGTGTTGGATGAAGCCAGTCGGAGCTTGATCTACAATGCGGTTAAAGAAGATGATATCCTCAACCTGAATGTCACCAGTAAGTCCACCCTATTGGGTCGTACCAACAGCTCGCATGGTCTGACGCGCTCCACCGCCAGACATCGAACAGATCGAAGAACGACGGCAGTCCAACCAGCCGATGGATGCCCTTTATATCCTATCCGCTCTCCCGCACATCACCGACTGTGTTCTAGCCGATTTCGAGAGGAAGAGGTACAGGAAATCATACTTGGTGTGGACGTCATGTCGGTGAACCCTTATTTGCGTGTCGCGAGTTGCGCCCAATTCTCACATTGCTTGCCAGTTCTCGATCCGGAGCTGCGCGCTAGGTTTGATCGATCGCAGATGGTCCAGGAGCAGCTTGCGGGCTTCCAAACCATTAGCATTGACTACTACCCAAGGGAATCGCGTCTTGTCACGTTTCGCGATCCGTGGAGTTTCCCGGTTCTGTTTCATCCCGATTGCAACCATTTGATCCGACAGCACCTGGCAACACTGGCACACAAAGTATGGCATACCCTGTTCCTAGCTGATTGTGCGATGACTAACAGATACTGCAGGCTGTGTCCATCTGCGCAACCTTGGGGGAATACCCCGTAATTAGATATTATCGGCCCAGAACCCCTACTCATGAAGCCAGTGTACTGTGCTCGCATTTAGCGCGTTTCATACAAGAAGAGCTAGATCTATTTGCGCAGTTTAACCGAGGCTTCCCACCTCAATCTCCGAGACCGCGCGGTATCCTATTGGTGGTAGACCGCTCAATGGATCTATTCGCACCTTTAATCCATGAGTTCACCTACCAGTCAATGGTTCATGATTTGCTCCCAATCAAGGAAGGGGATAAAGTTACATACAAGATGGTTCTAAATAAGGGCAGTATGAACGAGGAGGAAAAAGAAATGGAACTAAACGACCATGACAGGGTCTGGGTTGAGTACAGGCATATGCATATGAAAGACGTGCTAGGTAAACTGGGCGAGGATTTCGCCAAGTTTCGAGCAGCTAACCCGCAGTTTGCGGAAGGGTATGTGCCTCCCCTTCTATCTTCCTGGGTATGTCGCTCACTATGTTCAGCAACGACAAAGCGGATGTGGGTATGATCAAAGACATGTTAGCTGGTCTCCGAGACTTTCAAGAGGGCAGAGACGCATATACCCTCCATCTCAACATGGCAGAAGAGTGCATGAAAATTTTCCAGGAGCACAAATTAATCGAGGTTAGCTCGGTTGAACAAAGCCTCGCAACTGGCCTCGACGAGAACTATAAGAAGGCCAAGGGATTAGCATCACAGCTTGTGCAACTATTAGATGATGACACCATCATCCACACCGACAGATTACGACTCTTATTGTTTTACATTATATACCGCAACGGATTACTTCCCAGCGACATCAGAAAACTCATGGCCCACGCGAACCTTCGACCGCAGGACGGACAAGTGATTTCCAATCTCGAACTACTGGGTGCGAGAGTTGACAAGCAGTTGAAGGATGACAAGCCTCCTGTCCAGCCGCTGTTTAACAGAAAGCTTCCTGTGCAGTCCGAATTCGACGAAGGGATCCTCTCTCGGTACGATCTAAACGTTAAAATGATGTTAGAGGACGTGATTCGGGGTACACTCGACCCATCTATATTCCCGCCGACTCGCCCGCATGCTGATGCCGATGGCATGGCAACACAGCAGGACACTCTTGCACAAGCGTCTCTTCGAAGTGCGAAGCCTACCTGGGCACGAACACGCTCAACAGGAGAGCAACCGCGACAGCGTATCATTGTCTTCATGGCTGGAGGTGCCACATATGGTGAAGCGCGAACATGTTACGAACTATCTGACGCTTTCAAGAAGGACATCTTTCTAGCCAGTTCCCACATGCTTACCCCGGGACTCTTTCTCCGCCAAGTCAGCGACTTGAGCGCAGACAGGCGACGCCTCGACATTCCTGCCGAACGACCGAAACCGACCGCGCCGGCGCACCTATTTGAGAAAGATCCCCCGCCACCGCAACCCGCCCCGCAGAAGAAATCGAGCCCTGCACCCCCTGCCGCAGCAATGGGGGCAATGTCTTTGGGCCCGTCTCCATCTCCCCAAAAGCCACTCAGTGCGAGCTCGAAACCTCCGAAGGAGCAAAAGGAGAAAAAGAAACATCGTTTCTTCAGGTAGCATCATTCAAAGCTTTGGCGTCTGGAAGCACATTTACTGTTTATGTTTTTAGCCGCGCTACTGTGATACCATTTAGGGTTGTTTAAGCAATAAGGCGCCGCGGGATTCAATTGATATTTCTTTTGTCCTTAAGCTGATATTCACGCAGCCTTTCAACTCTAATAATCATAACTATCATAATTATATATAGTACATGGGGTATCATAGAACATCATAGCAACCAACCATAATAGTAACGCCGTATATGTAAAGCAAAAAGAAATCAAGCCCCGCCAAGATATCTCAGCACATCGTCATCTTGATAAAACAGCTCTTGCAGTTTTTCCCTCTTCTTCCGTGCCTCCATATGACCCTTCCTCACCTGCTTCGCATCCAACTTCTGAACCTTGTCCTTCTTTTTCTTCTCCACGGACGTCGGCGAAGGCACAGCGGCTCCCAGCCCCACCGTATCGGCCTTTAACTTCCCCTTCAAGGGCTCTCTAATCCCCTCACGTCCAGAAGCGCCAAGGCCCACCCGGCTATCTGGATCCCAGCCATAAGACTCGAGGTAGCGGAGTCCATGCCGAGTGCGGTCAAGGTGAGAAGGCGGATGAGAATGAGCGAGACAGACTTGATGCGCGATAGAGGATTCATGAGATTTATGAGCTTCTGTTTTGGAAGGCGCCAGCGGGAGTTTGCAGACTTCACAGGTTGTATTTGACGTAGGCAGAGGAGGGGCGGAGTGGCTGCGGTCGTTTGTGTCGGAGCTGGGCTCCGCCGCTGTTATAGATCGAGAGTCTGAGGTCGCAGCTGAGTCTGAGCCCGAAGCTGAGGATGACGACTCTGGCATAACGATTGAGAGATATGTATTCGCTATACTAGCCCCGGTGTTCGACGGGGTGCTGGGCGCAGACGAGGTGAGTGTTGAAAGTTCATGATTTGAGGACCGCACGAAGGGAACGCGTTTGCGGGTTATACCTGCACCGAAGACACGCTGGTCTTCGAGGGGGAGGAAGTAGTTCTCATCTTCGTAGTTTGACATGTTTAGTGGTGAGGAGATCGAGAAACTAGAAACTGGAAGCATTCCTGAGGAGGGAAGTGCTGCGTCGACCGCCTGTTTTTGGAGGCGGCGGGAGATCGGCTACGGCGGCCTGTTAGGAGAATTCCGAAAAAACTATTTTTTACTGTTAGCACTCTGTACACCGCCTATAGAACCGCCTTTCTATATTAATATTAGTAATGAGTAAATTTCTATCATCTCTATCTCCTGTATAATCACATATCTTGGTTCGTCCAGAGGGAGCAAGATGCCTCGACCTTCAATTAACCTTGAACCCTACAAGGATGAAATTATTCATTTCTTTCAGAATAATACATCTTCTAAAAGAATATCAATCTTTCTANATCAACAATATGGTATTGAAGTTACATCTCGTACAATTGAGTCACGACTGAGGTCCTGGGGTATCCGAAGGAAGAACCGCACAGCATCTTCAGACCCAGTTCTCCTAGCTCGTATTAAGGTACTATTTTACCAAGTGGGTCTTGAAGAAAGGGAGATGTTATATGCTTTACAGCAAGAAGGTTTTGATATTCAAGCTAGTACNTTAAAGTACATCCGGCATCAACAAGGATTATTTCGGCGTGTACGAAATGATGTTATTGCCCAGGCTCAAGTAGAAGATGTACTCTCACAGCTTAAAACTGAGATTTCTACTGGGCAGATTGAGGGATATGGACAAAGACNTCTCCAGCAGCATCTTCGAAGCCAGGGCTATATGATTAGCAGGTACTATATATCTATACTATATCAGGTATAATACTAACTTGTTGTTTTTAGAGATCGACTATACTCAATATATCGAGAACTTGCCCCAGCTACTATACAAAGAAGACTGACTGATCTTCAGCGCCACCGTGGAGCTTATATAGTACCTGGGCCTAACTATATCTGGTCAATGGATGGCTATCTAAAGCTTGCNCCATATGGGTTTGAGATATATGCTGCAATTGATGCCTATTCTCGTTATATTATCTGGGTTTATGTTGGTATTAGCTCCCGTACGACTGTCAGTGTTCTCCGGCAATATCTGGATGTCGTTAAAGTTTCCAAAAGACAGCCTCGTTTTATACGGTCTGACCGAGGCACAGAGACTATTTTATTAGCAGAGGCCCATTATAAGCTTCAACAGTCTAAGCATCCAGAAATACAGATTTCTGATTGCTATCTATATGGTACAAGTACAGCAAACCAGCAAATTGAGTCCTGGTGGATGCAGTTAAGTCGTGGGCTAATTTTTAAATGGCGAGTAAGTATATTCATTCTTATTTTATTTACCCTAGAAGATGCTAATATCATACTAGAACTACTTTCATCGATTACAAGCAATAGGAGCATATTCAAAAGATAATATTGTTGATCAAATTGCCTTATATGCTATCTATATGCCTGTTCTTCGGTTTGAGATTGCATCTTATATACGTACCTGGAACAGCCATTCAATACGAAAGCAAAAGAACCGGCCATTTTCAGTTTCAGGAAAGCCATATATGAACTATAATCACCCTAGTCCAGGTGTTTCAGATCATGGATTAGAATTTGACGAAGAGTTACTAGTATCTCTACAAGATGATGTCTCTGATTGGGGTAAGTTTATAAAGATTCCCAGATATTACTGCATTCTAACTTATATAATAGACCCAGACGAGTATCTACCTTATACTACTTATCAGTGGACACTAGCCCAGCTTCTTGAGCTTGGGTTTGACCCTCGAAAACCACCAGTAAATATTGGGGATGATAATTTATCTCCATATTACCGGGTTTACTTGAATCTTCGGGTCCGAATTCAGGCTCATATACAAGATAATGCAGAACCAGTACTTGCATTATCTCGTCCACCACTAGGATCATTTAACTGGGAGCCTGTATTAAATCAGAATATACCTGAGATAGAGGTAGAATATGATACTGAGGCACAGGCTAATCCTCTTACTGAGTTAAGAGATAGCTCTCTAAGGCCGGGGTTTATTGAGACTAACTAGATTAGCTCTAGTTAAAGGAGAACCGAGAGGTCCCACAGATACCCCTATTTTTCTTAAATATATAACCTATCCCACCTGGAATAGAAGAAAAGTTAGTGCACGAAAAAACTTCTTTTAGTATTATCTTTAAAAATGCCTATTACACCCTTTTGTCCCTATACACGGAAACGCTATGTCAAAGATAAGAAATGCTATAGCTGCTTAGCTCTTAGGCAATCTCCTCTAGATTCATCTTCTCCAGAGCTCTCTTCTCCAGAGCCCTCTCCACCTAAACCAGAAAAAAAGGTCGTTATTAATCTTATTAATTCATCTTCACCAACAACAAGTCCTGCTCGCCCGACAAGTCCTGCTGGCTGGATGAATCCTACTCATCCAACAAGCCCTACTAGCCTGACAAGTCCCGCTGGTATTAGGGTTTTTGTCTCCCCAGAACCCCAGATACCTAAGAAACAGAGATTCAGTCACTATAATCATATAGCAGAACCACATCGCCAATCTGCAATTATTCGGGCAAAGCCAAAAGTTACTAGTTCTCCGCTAGCTATTACTGCTTCGGTGATATTCTATTTACTGGAACAAACTGAAAACAATGGTATTCTAATGGCAATGGCCTGTATACCAATAGGTTAGTTTAACTTTTACTCTTATATCTTATTGATCTAATTAATATATATCTAGGCAAGGTTACAGTGAAAATCTACCCTCGTACAATCTCCAACTTTTCCGATTTTATCGAAAACGACCTCCTCCCTGCGCTCCATGAGAACAGATACAAACCGCAGAAAGGGGATACATATATGCTTGCTACAAATGTACACAAGAATGAGCCTACATATGTATCTCAGATCGAGGATACAAAACGCCCTGCAGATGATCTTCTCCGCGAGTTCTTCCAATATAAGGAGAATGGCACAATAGCTCCTATTCATGTTATTATTGAATGACAAATAGGTTGCGAAGATGAAGTGGATCTTAAGCAGAAGAAAGAACTGCAAGTTAAGAAGACAAAGATTAAGGAGCCAAGGATTAAAAAGGAATTAAAGAAGAAACGTTCTTATTCCGTGGCTCTTGGTAACACAAAGATCAAAAAAGAAGAGCCAGAAGACCTAGGAGAGGAGAACAGGTACAGGAAACATGAACAACAACAAGAAGAAGAGAATATTGAGACAAGTACAGAAGATCTTAGGGATTTGCATACCCTTCTTAAGTTACCGGTACCATGCAATGATCTATGTAACCTGCCTGAGAACCAACCGGCAGACCAACCGGCAGACCAACCGGCAAACCAACCAGCAGACCAACCGGCAGACCAACCAGCAGACCAATCAATAGACCAACCGGCAGACCAACCAGCAGACCAACTACAGACTAATACCCATGAAGAGCCTTATATTGAGTATATTGCTCTCCGTACAAGAAGGCGTCATGTTCTACAGCAAGAAGATTTTGATCAGTCTGCTCAATATGGTATTTAGCCTGATTTATCTTATTTTCTAGTTACTCTATTTTGACCTGGCCTTAACGCCTGCTTGATTATGTGTTTAATTTACTATATACGGGTTTCAACACCTGCTTGATTACTGTTAAATTCAATATTTAGTCCTTACATGACTATCTAGTAGAGAGGTAATATAGAAGATATATATAAGTAGTAACAATATTAGTAACCTTGATAGCGGATTGTTAGGATCCCATGACACGGCCAGAGGTGCCCTATAGAATATATATATATAGATCAACAGACCTATTTATATTATTATATAGCTATTATTTCTATCCAGCTGCTTACTTTACTTTTATACTTCCTTAATTTACTTAATTAACGTCCATTCTTGCCAGCTGCCATAAACTTACAACACAATTTTGCCGCAATCAGTAGCAATGGCGCTCGTATCCCTCAATCTTACAGAGCGGCAAGCGAGAATACAATGGTCATCCGAGATGAGGATATTCCTTTGCTGCATGATTAAATACTTTAAGGAAGACCACAGTGCTTTCCAAGAAATGTTTAATACATAATTTATAAGAGAGCTCGAGGAATATGGTTTCATAAATAGTATGACTGCGCGATGGACGAGACTCGAAGCACAGTGGGTTAGTATGAGAAAGGACGGAGACCTGATATAGGGAGATGTGCATACTTCTAGCTTCGATCCTGAACCGTGGTTACCTTTTATCGAAATGATTGAAGAAACAGCAGCCTCTCTGAATATATCGATTACTTAAAAACATGAGAATACTGTGGATTTTTCTCAGTTTATATATCGGGACTCACCTGCAGGCTCTAAAGATATTCTAATACAGGATAACAAGTAAATTAATGCCTGCTACTCTTCAGACCTTGGAACGCCCCTCTGCACTGCTGGCGGGAAGACGTGCTTTTGGTGTCATGCTGAAAGTACTGATCAAGTGAGTGTGGTATTTGACCTTAATAAATCATCACATGAAAATTCTGTTACTAATAAGAGCAGAGGGTAGCTGATACTAGTTTAGATATAACCAAGACTCCTCCACTTCTTTACCGGTGGTGGAACGCCGGATCTCAAGGCGTTAACGCTGAGAACAAGTTTTTCAGGAATACTTTGCTCCCGAAAGCATTACCGAGGACAACTTTCGGAACTTCTTTAAGAATTATATTAGCAGAAAACATGTACCTTTGCCCTTTATCTTAACTTTTAAATCTGCCCTTGCTCCAATCTATAGAGCACTGTATAAAGAGGAAGGGGCATCAGTATTAATTATTGATACTAAACGCCTGGAGGCAAGAACTTACTCTGCACTCGACTATATATAAAAATAGAAATTCAAGGTTAAAAACTCGAACTATAATAGTGTAGGAGAGTATCTGGTATAGGGCCAGATAGACAACGCGATTATATGCACGTTTAAGATTACTACTCTTCGGCAGATATCACAGGAAAATACTGATATAAATCAGTTCCTCTAGCTATATAAGATCGCTGGTTCTACTATAAATAGGAGAGGTCTGCATTAAGCAATGACGAAGAACGCAGTGTACCTGGATAAGAAAGCAGGAGTAACAGTTGGAAGGCTCCTCTCGCTCCTGGCAGTCCCCCATGAATATATTAGAACTGTTAGTAAAGGAATTGTATATTCTTGGAGAGTCAAGACAAGACGCATTCCATGGAGAGATTTTTTTGAAGGTGTTGAACTTGGGTATAGAGGTGAACTTGTTATGCTGTCACCCGGGCTTTTACCTGTTCCCGATGCTCAGACTCCCGACCCTCATGCTACCTATGGAGATATTGGGTCTGACTCGGATGTATATTCACTCAGCGAGGACTTATCAGATGATAATGATGATAACCTCGAAGCCAGTGATAGCTCCGTGACCAACTCCCTCGATGAAGATATCTGTTTAAACAGGCCAGATCCACACGACACGCCAGCACCTAAAGATTAACTGGAAAGTGAGAGAAGTGTCTCTATTATTGATTTTGAGGAAACACTCAAAACCCAGCGCATGAATACTAGTTTTACAATTGATATAGCTAGTAGTTCCGATGAACGTCTGGATGATGAAGATGAGGAACTCAATCTGTTCGACAGGGTGATATTAGAACGAGAGCAGATGACTAGTGACCTGTTTACTAGTAAAAGGACATGGGTTAAATCTACGCTTGAGTAGGTGACTCCAAATACTCCTTGTTGACTCCAAACACCGTCGCTACCGCGTTTAGGTGCAATCTCCATCTCTATCTCCTCTCCGTCTTGCGTCTTATGGTCCCTGGATTGGTTGTGGTGACTTCGCACGTAAAGGCGAAGAAGAGGTGCATCAAGTAAGGTGGTGTATTTTGCTTGATAATTTGGAGATTATTACTTTGTGCTGGTTTTTGATTGCCTCGTCTCGAGCTGCGCCTTGTCGCGTGGGACATGGTCGTCGGGTTGCAGTTTCACAACGCTCGAAATGATCTCTATAATCTAAATTTAATATGAAGACGCATTCCCTGTTTGTAAAAGTTCCATTCCTAAACAATATAGGGATTACTATTGTAAATCTATAAGTGAAGTATATTAGGATATTTACTAGGGGCCCTTATATTTTCTACTAACACAAGTAATTGTCTCTTTTCTTTATATCTCCTTCCTCTTTCTTACCTCCTCCATCTTCTCTTCTTATCTTCATACTACCTCTACCGTGATTACTCTTTTACTTTATCTAAGATATTATCTATTCTCTAAGATCTACTCTACTTCTTTACCATGCCTCGTCGACAGGTCCTCCCTGTAGCAAACTACCATACCCAACTCACAGCTCTTCTTGCTCGCTTTGGCCTGCAGCGCAATACAACTTTTACCAGTTTCTCTGCTCTTTCACTTAAGCGTGTTACTATTCTCCAGGGAATCTTGAACTCCTTACTTCATCGTTCTCACCATGTGCATGATTATGATTATCAAATTGCTCCTGCTACTCAGCAGGAGATCTCTAGTCTTATTAATCACTGCATTCGACAATCGATTGAGATCTGTGTCTCAACACTTTTTTCTACCTTCGGCTTTATACATCATGACGCAAACCTCTTCTTGCTTGATGCTTATGCAATTGAACAATTTCACGACATGCTACGCCCTTTAATGGATGAGATTAATATCAATCGTGATATAATCCCACATACAATATCAGCTTATCTGCAGGCTCTCTGGGAGGGCTGCCTGGATATTCTAGATACAGGTGTGGAAATTCCTACTTGTAAGTTCTCTTTCTTTATTTCTTCTTTCCTTCTCCTGCTAATACTCTATAATAGGAATATATGTCACTAGCATAGTGCTGCCGGCGTGGTCTCATATATGGTGGAGGAGTTGGGCGGCTTTTTACATTTCTCTTGGTATCTCGCCTGGGTGAGCAGGTGCTTGCCATAGGCATACTTGCTGGTTTTCAAATTCATGGGTATCAGTAGTATTAATCAAGTTTTTAACTGATTTATACTAGCAATTCAAGAACAATTCCTGATTAAGATTATAAATTATGTAATAACTACTAGTTAACTTAGGCTTCTCTTATTAAGTTAGATAAGTGGTTTGGTTTCTGCTGGCAGAATACTAGCTGTGACTGGTAAAATTAGTTTTTTTCGGAATTCTCCTAACAGGCCGCCGTAATCGGCCGCTATTTTGATGTTTCGCAAGCTTCAGGTCCCTTCTTTCTTCTTCACATCATTCCACTCTCACCAACCCCTCCAGCCGACATGCCCATTCCCATAATCACCCAGGGCATCGTCGAGGGTTTATCCTCCATCCCGTATTCATACACCATTCTCAAGGTCTTGCCATTCATCCTCATCATTGCCGCCTTGAAGTATTACTTTGGTGGTGCGCGCAATGACTCCGAACGACTGATGCACTCCAAGGTCGTGATGGTGACGGTATGAACTTCCGAGCTATTTACGTACACCCCGGCCGTAGCTAATATTCGCTAGGGAGGCACCTCCGGAATTGGAGCCAGCGTCGTCTACGAACTCGCATCCCGCGGCGCCCAAATCATCCTCCTCACCCAGCATTCCCAATCGGACATATTCCTCATCGACTATATCGAAGACCTGAGAAAGTCAACGGGAAACCAACTTATATATGCAGAACAAGTCGACCTTTCCTCTCTCCACAGCATTCGGACTTTTGCGACAAAATGGATCGATAATGTCCCGCCCCGCCGACTCGACATGATTATCCTCTGTGCGAACACGGCGAATCCCACCCCTTCCAAGCCGAGGGTCACAATGGACGGAATAAACGAGGAATGGCAGGTCAACTACCTCGCGAACTTCCATCTACTCAGCATCCTCAGCCCGGCGCTCCGAGTTCAGCCACCCCACCGTGACGTTCGCGTGATAATGACAACGTGTTCAAGCTACATAGGATCACAGAAACTGGATTTCTCCCAGCTGGACGCAGACACTATCCCGATTCACAGACAAACGACCACTAACAGGCGTACCCCTGCTTCTAAAAACACAGCCCCCAAACAGAAACGCCAGCCACAGAAACAAAACATCTTCGGCCTAAGCAAACTCTCCCTCATGATATTCGCCACCTCTTTCCAAAAACACCTCAACGCCTTCAAACGCCCTGATGGCCAACCCCCCTCTGCCCGCGTGGTTCTCGTTGACCCAGGTCATTCCCGCACACCCGGAACCCGCCGCTGGCTCACTGGCGGTTCTCTCGTGGGCCTACTCGCGTACCTCGTTACTTGGCCAATATGGTGGCTTATTCTCAAATCACCGCAGCAAGGGGCTCAAACTATCCTGTACGCAGCGATGGAGGCGAAATACGGCCGTGGAACCGGCGGCTGGATGCTGAAAGAGTGTCAGGAGGTAGATTTTGCTAGGAAGGAAGTTGCGGATGAGGAAGTTGGTAAGAAGTTGTGGGAGGCTAGTGAGAAGCAGATCGAGGAGAGGGAGAAGGAGGGAGCTGTGTTGCGGGCCTTGCAGAAAAAAGTGGAGGAGGATAATGAAAAGGCGAAAACTCAGGCCCAGGCTCCGAAGCCTGCACCATCCGGAGCCAAAGAGCAAAAGGCTGGGTCGAGAAGAAGTCGCAAGGGAAATAAATAATTATACGATTGAGGAACGGAGAATAAACTCAGCCCAGACACGAATGGCTTTTATATATATATACTTAGAAATCCATGGTCCAAATGGAAAGGATCAAGAAAAGAAATCAAAAAGAAAAGAAATTCGTTCCATTCCATCTAATCAAAAAGACCATTTTCGCTATCCATGCGATATTTATCTATCCATCCTCTCCACTTTTGAAACTAAACTAAACCTCATGCAATGAATAGATCCCCCAAAACATTCCATTCAAGTTCCAAGATATCTTATTAAATTATTCCTTTCTTCCTTTCTCCCCACTTATTTCTTGAGCTGGTCCAGCAGCTTAGCGGGAGGCTGTTGCCTGTATCCCTGGGGGTTATTCTCAGTCCAGAGCCAGAGATCCTCGCAGGCCTGCTCGAGGGTACGCTGGGCCTTCCAGCCAAGCTCCTCGTTGGCACGAGTCGGGTTGGAGGTGAGGTTGAGAACGTCGCCGGCACGGCGAGGGGCGACTTCGTAGGCGAGGTCGCGGCCGACGGCCTTGGAGAAGGCACGGATCATCTCGTAGACAGTGCTGCCACGGCCGGTACCAAGATTCCAGGCGCGTACACCGGGGTTGTTGGAGCGGAGGTAGTTGAGCGCCTTGAGGTGGCCGTCTGCGAGGTCAAGAATGTGAATGTAGTCGCGGATAGCGGTTCCGTCGTGAGAAGCGTAGTCTGCGGATAGAGTTAGTTGATGAGATTATTTGCTGGGCCTCGTTAAGGCAGTCAGGAGCTTACCATCTCCGAAGACGAGGAGCTTCTCGCGCTTGCCAGTGGCGACTTGGGCGAGCAAGGGGAGCAGGTTGTAAGGGACACCCTGGGGGTCCTCGCCCATGATACCGCTGGGGTGGGCACCAGCGGGGTTGAAGTAGCGCAGCAGAGCGCCGTTCCACTTGGTAGCCTCGGCCTCGTTGCCTGCCTTGGTGGCGTTGTTACGTTGGGCGTTGATAACATCGGTAATGGCGAGCTCAATAGCGTACTTGGTGTTGCCGTAGGGGTTTGTAGGGCCGAGAGGGCAGACCTCGGGGATGGGGATCATGTTGGGGAAACGGGTGGCATCTCCGTACACGGTAGCGGAGCTAGAGAAGACAATGTTGGTGACGTTGTGACGGACCATGGAGCGGAGAAGACAGATGGTGCCGTAGACGTTGACATGGTAGTAGTCGAGGGGCTTCTCGCCAGACTCGCCGACGGCCTATTGTAGAGCATAGGGTGAGTCTCAGAACGGAAAATTTGGCTTTGAGTACAGGATTGGGCATACCTTCAAGGCGGCGAAGTGGATGACACTGTCAATGTCAGGGTGGGCTTCGAAGACCTTGTCGAAGGCAGCCTCGTCGGTGACATCGAGCTGCGCAAACTCGGCCTTCTTGCCGGAGATCAACTCAATGCGGTTCAGAGCCTCCGCAGATGAGTTGTAGAGGTTGTCGGCAACGACGACCTTGTAACCAGCCTCAAGCAGGGCGAGGGTGGTGAAGGAGCCAATGTAGCCGGTACCACTGTGAAAGAGAGGCAAAATTAGTGCTTGTCGAGGCCGTTTCAGAGATTGAACACTTACCCGGTGACGAGAACGGATCCAGAGGGCATGATGAGGGTGTAGTTACAAGGACGAGAAGACCAGAGGGGAGAGTGATGGCAGTCAAGGAAAGACGGTGAGGACAGCGGGGATGGCGGGATATTTAAGGGGAGGACCGCAATGACAATCGATGGTTTCGATGGTGGGGGGACGAGGGAAGGTTGTCTGCCCCTCGCCAACCTACAACTGTCCGCTTTCCAGGCACAACAGCATGCCTCTCCGACCAATTGGGTCGGTGCCACTGGCCATAAGCCACAGCTAGGCTCTCTTCTTCGACCTGAACCAACAATTGCCCCGGAATTCGATCAAGAATCGCCATGCCCGCCGGTCAAGGCAAAACCGCACCCTTACGGATCGGCACCGCAACTCTGGCAGCATACGTACTCCTCTGCAATGCACGACGATCAACACCAGTTTGATTAATCCCCTAGGGCCGATTCCCTTGGTATGGGAAAAAAAAAGAATATAGAAATATACGAGACACCTATTTTCACTAACCCA
This sequence comes from Aspergillus sydowii CBS 593.65, assembly GCF_001890705.1. Lineage (NCBI taxonomy): Eukaryota > Fungi > Ascomycota > Eurotiomycetes > Eurotiales > Aspergillaceae > Aspergillus > Aspergillus sydowii. The sequence goes on from NW_024467866.1 coordinate 772,687, forward strand.
TTGAATCTCGATATAGTCCGACTGAGGACAGTCTCTGTGATTGCATAGCATGCGCTCGAATAATCGGGCCAGACGCACGGTCAATTGCAAGGAAGCCGTCCCAATAATAGCGCCGGGCTTCCAGACTTCCAGCTCTGTGCCATCTATGGCGGGTCAGGTTCCACTTGCTCGGTGGGCCTGGCCTTTCCAAGTGTATGACCCGAGGGTCTAAGTCTTCCGGCACCCAGTCACACTAGACGAGAGGGGCGATAATGCTGCATACATACAGTCAGGTCTTGTTGCTGGTCCATGTTGGGTGTTCCTTTATCGCGCCATGTCTGAATCAGAACGTGCGCTGAAATGCAACAGCCGGTTGGTTACTATTTCCTATATTGGTAGATAATTATGCCTTTCAAGCATAAATTTAGGTAAGAAGATTGCTCATAATAGAAGGAAAAAGAACTAGATAATGATGCTAGCTACGGCGGTACTGTGCAAATCTGATGCAGTTGGGACTGACCCAGGTTGAAGCACATTGCAATAAGACTTTTCCGTAGAACCGCAGATCCGCTCGTTGGTACAGAGTATGATACCCCAAAAGTAGACTGGAGGCCTTCCGGCTACTACTATCTTTCCTTTCTCCCCCGGCGTCCCTCCCCGACGTAGGAGTAGTAAGGAATTAGGGTTGTAAGTCCCTGGAGGCACATGTTTGTGAAGGATAACAGGAGTAAACCTGTACTCCGATCGTGCGCAGAGGCGCATAGTATTGACACGATCCAATAATCCACATTGCACATTATTACATGCACGGCGCCGTATGTGGAGCGAAGAACTGACAGGGTGTGAAATCAACCCCGTTTTGAAGGGTCACGCTTTAACCGAGAAGCTCAACATCCAAACCGATAGCTCGCATGAAAAGGTTGACGTTTCCAAGTCGTTGACTAGCCATGTCAGCAGGAAGTGTCTTGCTGTGCGTGACAGTTTCCATAACACGGTCCCTAAAAAGCTAGTAGTTAGCAAAATGTCCCCCAACACGAAAAGACAGTAAGTCGCTTACTTGACGGCGATAACCAAACGTTGTTGCTGTTCCGGACTTGCTCCAATTCCAGTAGCGGCCAAAAATTGCCAGACATACATATCATCACCAGCATTAATAGAGTTAGGGAAAATGTCGCTAAAAATAGGCTCGAGAGTATCGAATAATACGTTGAATTTCTCGACCCATTGTTGCCAATCATTTTCACTCGCTTGCCCAGCTTCCTTGACAATTTCTGCCCTGCTTAGAAGCATGGTCAAGATTCCTAGACCGATTCGCGTCCTAGAAACAAATTGCACATGGGTCTGTGTAATGACCAGGCCAAGGAGTCCGATGATGATGTTGAACGGCGCCTCGCTAACGTAACCAAGGAGGCTTGGCATAACGGCTTGGGAAAATAGATCGATGGCTTCCCTCACGGCTAGGGATGGCTGGAGCTCACCGGGCGCAGGGTGCGCTCTCTGAACAACGTCTAGAGTGTCGAGGTGCACGACAATCATGGTGAGGATGGTGATCCGCTGTTCCTGATCGATATGACGGAATATGCGTGGAATGGCCTTCTTACCCTTGGGGTAAGAGAGGAACGCAATGAACGGGTGAGGGGTGTTGGAATTTGGTACAATAGCCTCCATGACTTTCAGGTCCTGCCACAATTTTTGATTGAGCGAGCGGACTTTTTGACGCCACTCCATGTGTGTTTGGATTGCCTCGGGATCGTTCTCATCGGGTGGGGGAGGCATCGTACGTTCCATATCCTCCAATTCCATCAAAGTGCTGTAGACTCCCTCAAGGTTCGTCAATATGGACTTACGGTCACTCAGGCTCAGATCCGTCTGTAACTTCTTGGTAGTCTTGCCGCCTTCAGAAGTCTCGGGACGTTTGATGTTAAGCGAGGGCTTCGGTGCTTTAGCATTTCCGAATGAAATTTTCCCTAGGCTACCTTCCATAATGAGTTGCTTGTTCTTCGGCTTCGCTTTGGCTGCCTCCACTGCACGTTGAACCTGTTGCTGCATACGCTGCATGTGGTTATCCGCACTGTGAGCGTGCTTGCGAGACCCATGGCCACCGACACGATTGCCAGTCTGGAGCAAATAGGTCTGTGCAAAGTGGCCGAGAGGCTGATGAGGGTGTTGTCGGGGTGCACCTCGAATTTGGCTGTACACTTGATAATAGAAGTCTTCTGCCAAAACGGCCTCGGAATCGGTGTCAGCCATGTTTCCAGCCTGTGCCACCAGCTGTTGTAATTGGATACGGGTGATGAAATTTTTATCTTGGGGGGTCATCAGTCCATTGCCCTTGGATAAAAGGAAGATCTTATGGTTCCGCTTTGCACGTTTAGCATCTTCCACGAGGTACGCTACGCGCTGCTCTTCCGTGAGGTCCATCAACTGCTGCGGGTTGGTAATCAACGGTAACTGCGCACTTTGTCCCCGGGAATGTTGTTGCGGGGCCTGTTGTGGATGTTGACCACGCGGAGGCATCGCCGGGGGTTGTGGAGGCGCGATATGTGGTGGGGGAGCGTTGGGATGCTGAAGGAGATGCATGGGGGCGTTAGGAGCGTGAGCCGGATGAGGAAAGGGCTGCGGGCTCATTGTCTGTGGATGCAACAATTGCGGCGGCACACTCCTTCCATACTGAGCTTGCAGATATTCAGGTGGCACATGCGGGAAACCCTCGGGAAGATTGGGTATCTGTTGAGGCCTCTGGAGAGGAAGAGGGGGTTCGGCCATTTGCTGAGGTAGCGGGATTTGATGTCCCCCTGGCATCGACGGAACACCGTGGCCCCGAATTTGCGCTTCAACCTCCTCGAGACTCATCATCTTTCTGGTCTGCGACGTAGCTTGAAATCCTGGTTGTTCCGACTTGTTCGGCAGGCCCCAGACGCTGGACTTGGCCTGGAGATCCGGAATGTAACCTGGATCATTATACTTTTCATAACCTGTTCGCTTTGGCTGTTGTAAGGCGCTTCCGCCGGTGGTTACGGTGGTCTTTGTTTCGGTGACAGGAGCAGCGGCAGGTGCTTGAGGGTTCTTCAAGTTGTAACGGACTTGCTCCTCTCCAATAACATCCGAGACTTGCGCAGTCTTCCCAAAGAAGTCAAAGTCCTTGCCGACTGGGGCGGTGTCTACCTCGCCGAAGGTATCTTGGTTGAAGGCATCCTGATCCTCGTCCAGCTGGTCTCCTAGGCCATCGTAGGTATCTTCGAAATTGAGGCTGTAGTCATCCAGAAAAGTACAAATATCAGTAAAAATGCCATATTTAGGTACTCATTGGCGACCAAAAAAGCGATCATTGGGTGGGTATCGCTTACACATCGCTGTCGTCGTCGTGGTGCGCCGCTGCTTGGGCGCGGGCGACCTCAGCGAACGGGTCGGGAGTGTCGAAAATCCCCCTCTGTCCGTCCTGGGGAGCTCGGTCCCTAGGAAGGGTTGTGTCGAAGCCGAAGAACGACATATTCGACAAGGAGGTGGATGGGGAGGGGGGAAGTGGTGGGTGAATGCGGGAGATTTAGCACTCCCAATAATTGTGGTGCGGGATGAAGTCAAGTCACGATGTTTTCTGCCTGAGGCATTAAGGGTACATCAACCACTTATTCACTTTTGTCTTGTTTGGGTTCCCCGACGCAAATGTGTGCACTGATCAGGATGTAGACAATCCATAAGTGAGTTAAATGGCTTCTAAGCAAACTATAGCTATAGGCTACAATTCAGGAAGAAATATGTAGCTGGGTCCAATGACAGGTGTTAATGCCTAAGGCATTTCCTTAATGTCATGCGGTACTCTTACGGGCAAAACAGTTTCAACAACAGCTCAATTTGACCTGCATCGGACGCGCAAAGACATAATATAAGCGCTATATTTCCACTGGGCTTCAGCTCACTGCCGAGTATTTTGTGTCCTCGAGTCTATAACGGGAAGAGTCCGTTTGCTATGCCGCCCCGCCAATAAGTTGGCGGAACTGGCTCTGTTCCCAGTGTTGCAGGCCGCAGTCGCAACCAAGCTCTCTTACATCGTCAAACCATTTCCCCTTGAACGAGACGCCCAACAACACTCAATTGTCTCATAGGGAAATTACGCTCTCTCCTCTCCGAGACGTCGACTCGGGGATTTGCCTGGTCCGAGGCCACGTCCGCCAGTCTTCCGCTCTTCGCAATCGTACCTGTCGCGCTGGATCTCCGGGAAGGACCGCACACATTAGCGGCTCAATCTTCCCAGAAGTCGGTATCAAATCTTGGGCCTAACGTTTTCGCAAGCTACAGGGGCTTGCGTTGACAACTAAGAATCCTTAGTCAAGCCTCGAGTCGCCATCTCTCGTGCCTCATAGCACATCACTACCAGAATGGCGCCGACACAGGGAAAGTATACGCGGTATCTTATACTCGCTATCTTGGTTAGCTGATCCTTTTACTTTTTATAAGATGTTATAGACTAACCTGAATCAAATAGGGGTTGGTCCTTTTCTTCCTCTCAAGACGTTCGCTTCCTCTCCCCGGCACAAAACAGGGCTCTGCTGGCATTCACCAAACCTCGGAGCACTCCCCGGCGTCTGATGACTCTGAATCGCCAGGAGGATATACATTGAATAGGCATTCGAGTAGTGAGGTAATGCGATTTGCTGCCACCCACCCTGGCGGCCGTGCGAATGCGACGTTTGTGACTCTAGCACGTAATTCGGACATATGGGAGATTTCCCAAGCTATTCGCCAGGTGGAGGACCGTTTCAACAACAAATTTCACTATGATTGGGTCTTCTTGAATGATCAGCCCTTTGACGACAATTTTATCCGCATAACAACCTCGCTGATATCCGGCACCCCCCGGTATGGCCTAATCCCACCGGAGCAATGGTCCTATCCCGACTGGATTGACCAGGATAAAGCAAGGAGAGTGCGGGAAGATATGCGTGACAAGAAGATCATATACGGTCACTTAGAAAGTTACCGACATATGTGTCGTTATGAATCGGGTTTCTTCTTCCGTCATCCTCTGCTTCTGGAATATGAGTTCTATTGGCGGGTGGAACCGGGCATAGAACTATTCTGTGACATCCCATATGACCCGTTTGTGTTTATGAAAGAGAACGACAAGAAATACAGCTTTGTAATGAGCTTATTTGAATATCCAGGCACCGTCCCAACACTTTGGGACACCGTGAAGGAGTTCGTGAACGACCATCCTGAGCATATTGCAGACGGAAACTCGATGCAATTTTTGAGCGACGATAATGGGCAAAACTACAATATGTGTCACTTCGTAAGTGCTCACTGCCCTGGGATCCGTTTTCACTGCTAATGCGTGTATAGTGGTCGAACTTCGAAATCGGAAGCCTGGACTGGTTGAGATCCAAGGAGTACATTGAATACTTTGACGCCCTAGACCGGAAAGGTGGCTTTTATTATGAGAGATGGGGCGACGCACCTATTCATTCAATCGCCGCCGGATTGTTTCTCAAGAAGGAGCAGTTGCAATTTTGGGATGAAATCGCCTACTTCCATATGCCATATACTCATTGTCCCCACGATGAACAATTGAGGATGGATCTACGATGTAGTTGCGATCCAGGGGGAAATTTCGACTGGAGGGACGGATCATGTGAGTTCCCTTTATCTTGTCATTGTCGGCGTCTTCGATTAATGTTTCTGTGCACAGGTCTGCCCCGTTATTACCTAGCTAACGGCATTCCGTTACCTGACGGTGTCAATACATACGGCTGGCTACCAATGTTTGGCATGATCATTCTCCTGGCAGGTTTCATTGGCCTTTTAATCATCGCCGTCAACCCCCGCGCGCGGAACAACGCCCTTTTAGGAGGACAACATTTATATAGACAAAGCCAAACCTTCTGGGAACGATATCAGAAAGAGAGACTCGAGTGGGAGAGAGAAAGGCTATCTCGAACGCGGACCAACTCATAATCTCGCGAGGGCGGAAATTTGTGCTCTTCCCGAGGGCTTGCAATTACCCGGGGCATCTCGATAAAGGGGGCATTTAGCGATCTGTATATTTTAACCATGCATATGGGTTTTGGCGCCACGGTCTACCTTTTTTTGTTTTTCGGTACACATATTGACGAACTTATGCGCAAATATTGGTGTTTACGGGAATTTAAGACTCAGTTGGCGGGTTTCATGCACTGTTCATATTAAGCCACTTAGGGTCAAATTGGTGGCTTTGTTTTATAGAACTGCACATATACTAATTATGACATTCAAACCAAAGTAATAAAGTTTCCGGTACAACTGCGTAAATTGGGTGGTATGTATACAGATGCAACACTCAAATATTCCAGATATAGTACAATAGCGCCGATCGAGACATGAGGCACTTTCCCGTAACATCAAGTCAAATAGCCATAATGAAACATCTACTCCTTCTTGGGCTTCTTCGTGCCGTACTTCGACCTGCTATTAACTCGGCTGGCAACACCGCCCTATACGGAATTGTGGTCAGAACCAAGCTGGAAGATAGAGGGGAATAATGAGCCCCAAAACATACCAAATCCATAGCCCCTCTCACCAGATGGTATTTCACACCAGGACAATCCGGCGCACGACCACCGCGAACAAGAACGACACTGTGTTGCTGGACATTGTGGCCTACACAAAAAGAATTAGCAAATACGTACCGACCAATTACCACAACTCGACCCAACAGCTCCCAGCCAGCGAGCGGAGATGACAAGAAGTTGACATACCTTCACCAGGAATATAAGCCGTGACAACCTTTCCACTAGACAAGCGTACCCTAGCCGTCTTTCTTTCACCGGAATTTGGCTTCTTAGGCTTCGTGATACCCGTCTTCATGCATACGCCCTTCATTTGAGAACGGTCGATGAGCGCAGGAGAACGGGAGCGGCGGGCGGCCTGTGAAGTCCGGCACCCGCGTCGGACTTGGTTGAATGTCGCCTGGCGGAAAGGAGAGGTTGAGAATTGACGAATCGTGGAGGGCTTTGCGGATGCGAATGCGAATGCTTGCGTCGCGGCGGCTGTGCGGAGGATGGGTTGGAATCGGGGAGCTGAGGATGTAGGCTTGATGGCGGCGGCAGAGGCGGTTGGCCGTTGGACGAGTGTCCGCAGGGTGCGGAGTGCGAGTGAGGAGAAGAGGGACGGCATTTTTGTATATCGGGTCCGACTGGCGTGGTTAATCCTGCTGGATGATCGAAGGTATCGGCTTGCTGGAGATAAGTTTCCTACAGTTGGTCATGTGACACCATGGGTGTAGGTTGCGGAGTTGGTCAGCCTGGGTGCCCCGAGGAGCTGGACGCGCCATTCTGGAGCTGCCTTGGCTGTCTGACTGACTTCCGAGCTGGGTACGACTTCAACCAAGCTCGATATCCACCGCCTCTCAAACACATCATTCCTCAACTTCCCAGGTCTTGAACGGATCATACTTTACTTGCCCAGTCTTCTGAATAGGAAATATCTGCCAACGACCACATTTTCAGTCACAATGGTCCGTTCTCACAATCAACTTATCCAAACCACCTAAAGGCCTATTGTCCACCGGTCTATCCAGACCAACCACCACTAACATCTTGAAAACAGTCTCTCCGTCTCGCCCCTCCCTCGTCGCACCCATCCCAAACAACCAACACATCAACCCACCACCGTCCCAACACCCAGACCTCAAAAGGCGCTCCCTCCGCTCCCGGTATCCCCGACACCCTCCGTGACAACATCACTCTACAAGCCCCCCGCGGTGCCCCATCCGCCCAACCGGCCACAGCAACCTCTACACACCCACTAGAAGCCCGTCTCCTTGCGTGGCGTCAAACCCAAGATGCACTGAAGATGGAGGGTCTCCGCCGCACATATGGTATTGCTGAGCCTGTCCGACGTGGTATGGAGCTGAAGATTGTTCGCGACGGCACATTCCGGCCTGCTGTGCTTGGTGGGAATAAGGGCGGGAATCTGCATGAGGATATCCTTGTTCTTGGGGGGAGAGATACGGAGGTTGGCTGGGAGGATGTTTTCCAGGGTTTGTTACTCCTTCTTTGTCCTTTATTCTGTGAGGATATTATAGAGGCTAATGGTTGCTTTTCCCTGATTCAGGAGACGAATTCAAGGAGCCACCCGCTTTCCACGACGAGATGGAGAAGCGGCTGCGGATGGATTAGATTAACGGGTAGTCTTGGAGGAAAGAGGCTCTATTATGGATTGTTTGCTTCGTCGATAATTGTCATCCACGCATCTTTTCACGTCATGACCATCAATACTACAGAATCAAAAATCATGGATTCGGTGTACATTTGTAAAAAGCGGAAACTTGCCGGTAATAGATTAGATTTGAAGTGACCATGCCTACGCTAAGTATACAACATCCTGCTGTAAACTCAGTGCTATTTACGCAGTTATAGGTACAGATCTGACTAGACCATGGATCCAAACTGTGAAGCTACTACTAGCACATGATAATGCGATCTTCGACTTATGCAGTCAGTGCGTACATCTGCAAGTTTCCTCACTTTAGATTGAAGTTGCTGCAAGAGCATTCATATTTGTCCACACCTGACCAGAAACTCCGAAGAGGCAGCATATATTCGCCCGATGACCAGGTGATAGATGGACATATCAGAAGAAAAAAAGAAGATAAATGAATTGGAAAAAAAAGCCCCAGAATGTAGATAGAGAAAACATGCATGAAATTGCCCCGACGATAAAAGCAGACAAGATACATAACACGGGATATATGCTTCCCATCCAAGGGAAAAGAGAAAGGAAATAAAGAAATCGAGAAAAATAAGCTGGGAAATGGGGTATATAGGGCGGTGCTCAGGGATGTAAGGCAGCAGTGGTAGTACTGAAAACATGGTAAATGGGAAGGAATCCAGTCAAGCCAGCTCTGAGACCATGCCAAGAAAGGGATATGCGAGGATACCGACACACAAGAAAATAAATTCGGCAAAACGCTGGAAAGGAAGGTCAAAAGCCGTAACGCCATCCCAAGCTTCAATGAATAAGCGGCCGAGGCATGGCATCTCATATCAGAGCCTTGAGGCAGAGCCAAGCTCGGTGTTGATAGTCAGGGTAGAATCCAAAAATTGAAAGGATTGGATGGATTGTGGCACAGTAGAGACCACAGATAGGTTAGACTGGTTGGCGCACCTCTGCATGTCGGCAGAGGTGATTGGATGAGAAATGCCCTGGAAATCGGCCCTATCCCAGTGGGTAAAGTGCAGGGTGCAGACTATGGGTATGTGTACAGACATCTTCGTTCTTCATTGGATAACACAGCGACACCGTGGGCTCCGTTCACTGGTGTCTCGATCGCGGGAGTACTGTGTCTTACCACCTTTGGCGTCCTCCTCGTCAACGACCTCTTGGGGTTTAACAGTCATATGCACTACATTGGGTGCGTCGCTGCTGAATTTGGAGTCTGCATCCTATCATTAGCATGATGTTCGGTGTGACCAAGTATGGCGTCGCGTACCTGAGAGGGGAGATTTATCGTCAAGTAGCTTTCCGAACGAGATTAGACGGATAGAGCTAGGGGATGATGGACGGGTTTCCCAGTCTAAGAGGCATTGGTTAGTTGCGCCCATATCTCACTTTCGCGAATCAAACCATACCTTCCTGCCATGATCTCCAGATTAACTCCTTCAAAGTGTAAACGCTCATACCAAACGGATCATTATTATCCACAGTGATATCTCTTTTGCGCAAGTAGTTTGCATCAATTTTGATGGGGTATCGCGTGCCCGTTATTAACAGCAAGACGATTGTCAAGGCAGGTCCGGATTCTTCCGGTTCTTTAACTGACGCATCGGATGATGGCACGGGTGCTGTTGCTGCTACTTTTTGCTCCTCTGTTTCTGGTGATACGGCGGCCAAAGGAACTGCCTCTGTATTACTCTGTTGTGAAGGGAGAGGGGCGGGGACATCAACATTGTCTGTGGTATTCGTATTCGAGGGGCCAGTTGCTGTATTTTCCTGCGGTGCGTCTGTAGACGGGGCAGGTTTTATTGCACTGTCGTCCGCTTCGACAGCTGTGCTCGATACGGGTTGTGAGGATTCGGGAGCAGCGGATATCGATTCAGCCGCACTTGTGGCAGGGTCTGGACCGTCCGCCTGCGCGTGATCCTTTGAAGTCATAGTCTTCTTGTTCCTCCGAGCGGGGAATTTGCAATTACAATCGAGATGCTGACTGACGCGGAAAAGGTAAGGAGAAGAATTGAACACTGGCCGATGCTCTGGTGATGACTTTAGGAGAGGTGTTGTTGGAGCCGGCAGCGAAATCAGTGGGCGGATGAAACAGCGATCAGATCCTCAAGCAGGGAAAGAACGCCGACCGAATGGGGGCGAGATGACCCAAATCCGGAACCGAACTATGTGAGCGCTGTTCGGCGGATGATATTCAGGGCCATGCGATCGGGGAGACTCCAGTGAAGAAGAAACCGCTCACGGGAGGTTGGCGAGATGAAGCAGAGAGAGAGAAAGGGAGAGGTCTGAGGTTGAGACAGAGACGAAGACTGAGACAGGCTGGAGAGCGAGAGCCAAAAGGGAGGAGAACCTGGAAGGTCGGGGCGAGTGGAGCTGGGCACCAATCCCGTTCGGTCGCTGGCGGTCACTGGCCTCAATTTCGGTCTCCTGCTCACGACTGGGCTCTGGGTTCCAAGGTTGGTTCCGCCGGATCTTGTTCTAGATTTATCTCGAGGTTAAGTTCTAACGGTGTCTTGTTCTTGTGAAGAGGGAGAGGGCTGTGACTACTGTAATCCAGACTGCAAGTGGTGACATGCTGAGATTGGCCGCACTGCATGCAGACAGCCCGGAGACAGGTTTTATTTGCTGCTGATCCTCCTCCTTCGCGGAGCCTCCAATAATAGCATGGGCCTGACATGACAGCTCCTGGTATATTCGTCAAGGTGTGAACATTACAAACTGGAGAAGACCAGAGGTCTCCCTATTAATTGTGAACTATTCACGAGTGGACTATCGAGTACCGAACCCCTAATCTTAGTGCCTATTCTGAGCTTGCAAGGTTATCCACCTTCCAACGCATCACAAATTCAGAACAGCCTAACTAGTGATGTGGATAAGCTATTATGTTTATTTTCCTGTGGTGGTGATATATTAAATAAGGCCGCTCTTCGGGGTGGATTGTTCCGAATAGTGTAGTATATCGAACAGGGCAAAGAACCATCAGGCCGAAGCCATATGGGCAGTGAACAGCAGTTCAAACACTCGAACAACATCACGCGTTCACATATTTGACGCCACCTCTTCTCTCACCGGTCATTCATGGATGGCCAATGCAGCAGCTAGGGATTTGCATCTGTCTCTGGTAACTTATCTCGTGTTCCAATCCGACCTGCCGTAGTGCCAATCACGGTCTCCTTCTTCCTCTTCAATCTGTCAGTCTGCTTGCTCAAGTTTTGATAAGCGTATAACTCTCAGCTGACAAAATAAGCAAGCATTCAAGGGAGTGGGAACTGCTTGGTTTGGCTGCTTGCGATTGCTCCAAAAGCCTCGCAAATTTCGAACTTGTTTAGGATATCATTTCCTAGCAATGTCTTCAGTCCTATGGCGCGAAGTTCGTTTTAGCCTCTCAAGCCTCAGCCGAGCTACTGGGAAAACCTGAAGTCCATTTTGTCACCGTCTCGACCTTTTTCTCCATGTCCCATGCGAGAGAGATGCTGCATACATAAGTAAGCTTCGGGGCATTGAACTTCGGGGTCATCCGTCTGCAATTCTGTGGTCAGCCGTTAGCGCAATCAACAAGTCACAAAACCATCCTTCTTGCCGAATCTTGCGTGAGCAAAAAAGATACCTCCGATTCTCACGCACAGATGCCAAGGACAACTCGCATGCTATGCATGGAGAACCTGCTCCTGCCACGTTTGGAGGCAAAGTGCCTGAGCACGGTCATGGGCTCATGGCCCCATCAAGGACCAATAGTCGCCATCAACCTGCCTGGCAAGATAAAAACAAACATGAATGCTTCTTTTCAGCTGGCAAGGTGTGAGATCGTCTGACGAGGTTGCAAAGTTTTGGTCGGCCAGCATCCTAGTAAGGATGCAATCAATAATGCAGGATTCCGCCGTCTCAGGCAGGAGATGGGATTATCATTTGCTGATCAGATACAAGAATTCCCCGATATGCTATCCATGAAAAACGTCGCCGATGGTAAGGCGCAGACTGGCTGCACTCCAGGCCGCCAGGTGTCAGAGCAGTCAGAATGTAATTGTCGTCCTCTAACGGATACTAAATCCCACTTCACAGTGACGTCAGCGCTTTCTGCGATGGTGTCAAGCCTGAGGCCATAATGACCGCATCGAGACCAGCGAGGATCCCACAAGGGATAGCCTTACCTCGTAGTGTGGGGCAGCCTTGTCCGAGGTCGGTCGATGCCAGATTTGCCCCCTTTGGTTAATTTTTCCGCCAAATTCCAACCAACCACGGCTCCGTAAACTCTCAATGACAAGAATCTGTTCAATCGCAGCAATGGCTCCCGCACGTGCTTAATATCAGGCCTATCAGACGGTAATTTGCAAACATATCAGATGGGACCTCCCCGCTGCCCTGGGAAGACTTGGAGTCCTATTGGCTGACTAGAAGGGCCCTGGTCCACCAACAACAGGGCGAATAATGACGAACAGCGCTCCTTCTGGCCAAGACATCAATGCAGTGCCGAGAAGGTCGCGGCCATTGAAGTCGGCTGCCCTATCGGCTGGGAAGTCCTGTCATTCAGCGTTGATCAGACTTTTTTCGAACGAAATTTGGTGAATTGTTGGCTTGTGGATTCGGAATTTAATCCTTCTTTTGGCTGTTTCGTTTTCTCATAGCTTGCGAGAAAGATCCCACGCTGCTGCACTCGCGACACTCCTCTCTGTATTATTCCTCTGGCAAGTCGCGATGGAGCCTTAGCTGCAGGGCCCGGCCATGTCAAGATAACGCTAAACCAAGCCAATTCTTCTTCACCACGCCCACTCGCTTTTGCACCCACCCGACCGTTAGTCAAATCTGTGCATTTGAAGATCGGTTTAAAATCTACCGGATTCCCCTCACCAGCTCGTTCCGTTGACACTATCATGCTCGCTCACGGCCTCTCCTCTGCAGGATGAAGTTCGCCAAGTAAGCGGCGCCCCCCCTGATTCCTCCTTACAGTCTTACATCCTGCATGGATGCACAGTGGCTGATCTCCCGACGATTGACAGAGAATTGGAGCACGAGCTGGTTCCAGAGTGGCGGGCCAAATATCTAGACTACAAGGTAAGGACATATCCAACTCAAATCCCGTTGGGCTCGCATTTGTGTACTGTGGATTGGTTTGTCTTTCTGCCCCGCGGCTTTCGCAATACTGACTTTGTGTTCTCGGTTTCAGGCTGGGAAAAAGAAAGTCAAGGCAATCGCGCGCGCCATCCAAAAAGCCAATCGCACTCCCAACCACCCTTCTATTCGGCGTCCCACACCTGGACAAGGCGATCAATCTGATACACCACTTGGTTCGAACCGCTCCGCATCATTTCGTCGGGCAGAAAAACATATCGATGGGACCGATGGAGAGTGGAATCTTACAGTGAAGAGCCCCAGCCTTACTTCACGGTCAACGCCTGGTCAACGACATGAACGGCAACCGCTACGCGTTCCTGGATCGCGATTTTCTGCCGTGGTTGGAAGCTATGGAAGCATACTTGCATCCCCACCGCAGCATCCGGGGACGTCGGATGCCGCTTCACTCGAGTTGCCTGACCCAGCAATAGATTATCATGATGATGCTCGTTCTTCGGAAAGACATACGGATCGTCGAATTACTCCTAAGACGCCGTCTCCTGTCATTTCGCGACAGGGCACCAGTAGGGCTGCTTTCATAGATTCGACACATCACAGCCCCCCGGCAAAACAGCCTGTTGGGGCAAGTGGTGAATCTAAAATAAGCGTGGCCTCGGGTTCTTCCAGTCGGCGGAATTCCCGTCTTTTGAAGCGCGTTCTATCATCAGCCGAATCAGCAGAGAAGCTTGCAGAGGCAGAGCAACGCACCGAATTCGAGCGCAAGCAAGATGAGTTCTTCGCTTTTCTCGACGGCGAATTGGCAAAGATTGAATCATTCTACCAAATGAAAGAGCAGGAAGCCACTGCTCGTTTAAAGGTGTTGCGAGAGCAATTGCATACCATGAGAGATCAGCGGATACAAGAGGTCCTGCATGCGAAGAGATATCGAAATCGAGATGATGAATCCAAACCGACTGAAACTCTAGGTGCATTGAACGGTCGCCTGTTTAAAGACGCGTTTACGGGGCGCCGCATCGGAAAGAACTCTAAGGCCCTGGCAGCTTTGGCTACACCTGGAGGCGGGCAAGCACAGGATCCTGATAGCATCGTTAGGCGGAGGGACTTCACACGTCAGCCGCCAGAACCGCAGCAACAACCGAAGTCTGAAGTCCCATATCGATCTGCAAAGAGGAAATTGAAATATGCTCTACAAGAATTCTACCGAGGCGTAGAGCTTCTGAAGGCTTATGCCTATCTTAATAGGACTGCTTTTCGGAAAATAAATAAGAAGTACGATAAGGTTGTCGAGACACGCCCGTCAATGAGGTATATGGGCGACAAAGTCAACAAAGCCTGGTTTGTGCAAAGCGAGGTGACCGAAAGCCTGTTAGCCACCGCTGAGGACCTGTATGCTCGCTATTTCGAGGGCGGCAAACGCAAGATTGCAGCGTCGAAACTGCGCCATACTATCAGAAAATCCGGTGACTACTCACCAAATACTTTCCGCTGTGGTCTGCTTGCGATGGCTGGTATCCTATTTGGAATTCAGAGTCTTATTTACGCCAGTCAACACCTTCGGGGCGAGGACGCCACGATACGTACTCATACAAGTTACTTACTTCAGGTTAGTTTACAGACGTCGACCTTCTCCACAGAGACTAATATACTTACCACAACCAGATTTACGGGGGCTACTTTTTGATTGTTTTCCATTTCTTACTATTTTGTTTAGATTGCATGGTCTGGGATAGGACCAAGATAAATTATGTTTTTGTTTTCGAATACGATACTAGACATGCTCTGGACTGGCGCCAGTCAACTGAGGTATGTCCTCTCGGCCGTTTTTATCCTTCGCCGCACTGACTTTCAGATAGCTCCCTTGCTTCTTCTTGTTCATATTGGGTCTCTTCATGTGGCTCAACTTCCTGTCTATCAATGACATGTTTGTTTATTGGCCCGTCGTGCTTATAGGTTTAACTGTGATTGTGTTATTTTTGCCAGCACGCATCTTATACCACAGGAGTCGAAAATGGTGGGCATATTCAAATGTGAGTCCAGCTTCCCAATTTGGTTTATCTTCAGTGCTAATCGAACTAGTGGCGTCTCCTGCTGGCAGGCTTATACCCCGTTGAGTTCCGTGACTTCTTCCTTGGTGATATGTACTGTTCTCAGACGTATGCAATGGGCGTGAGTGAACTAAAAACCCCCCTTTCTTAATACGTCAAAACATTGACCGGGTATAGAATATTTCGCTGTTTTTTTGCCTCTATGCAAAGCACTGGGGCGATCCTCCAATGTGCAATTCGTCTCACTCACGACTACTTGGGTTCTTCACTACCCTTCCATCCATTTGGAGAGCTTTTCAGTGTATCCGACGTTATGTGGATACGAAGAATATATTCCCACACCTCCTGAATTTCGGCAAATACTTGTTCGGAGTACTATATTACGCAACATTGAGCATGTACCGCATTGAAAAAGTAACGCGGTTTCAGGCTCCTTTCATTACATTCGCGTTGTTGAACGCCGTCTATACTTCCGTGTGGGACTTGGCAATGGACTGGAGTTTAGGCAACGTCTATGCGAAACACCCCCTGCTGCGCGAAACCTTGGCATTTAGAAGGGTATGGGTTTACTACGTGGCCATGGTACTGGATGTTGTCGTTCGTTTCAATTGGATCTTCTACGCTATCTTCGCGCACGATTTGCAGCATTCGGCTGTGCTCAGCTTCGTTGTCTCCTTCTCCGAAGTCTGTCGACGAGGCTTATGGACCATATTCCGAGTCGAAAACGAACACTGCACAAACGTTCTCCTCTTCCGCGCCTCCAGAGATGTTCCTCTACCCTATGAGGTGCCATCTACAGGTGGACAAGCCGAGCAACCGTCCGAACAGCCACAAGCTCAAGATGCACAAGCTGCTGTCTCACCCTCGCCAGCAGGCGACGTCGAACAGGCAACCCCATCGACACCCGGTCGTCCACGGACCCTCTCTCGCGTGGGGACTATGTTGGCATCTGCTCACGCGCAAGACTTTCAGCGGAAACGACGGCCCGGTGAAATGGGCGGAGCTACTGTGGCACACGGCGAGACGGATACTCCTGTCGACACAAGCGACGAGGAAGACTCTGGCGATACCCGATCGTATAGGGATGCGGAAGACGCAATTGAGGAGGAGGTCCCATCAGACGATACTCACTGAGATTAAATCAGGATGTATAGATTATGTCGCTGCGCGAGTAACAACTTCTGGATAGCATATGATGATATGATGCTATAATTTTATGCATATAATTAACAATTGAACTAAAATATATGTGATTATACATTATTACTATGTTGACTTATCGATTTTCCATCCTCACAACTTCACAAGACGACGCCCCGTAGATCTCAACCTCGCCTGGTAAGGTCATGGTGGGTCGGTAGATGGGGGCCATCTCTACCTGTTCCTTTTCCCAATTTCGCCCACTCCTTGACTCAGTCTCCTACGCTTTTCGCACAGCAAATGGCGTGTCCGGAGTTGCGATGCAATTGGGTCCCCGATACAATTGATGCTAATCCAGACGTGGTTTGTCTACCGTTTCGACTACCAATTGACCCCATGAGCTAATCGAAAAAATTCACTTCCTCGAACACAAGGGCGGTTATGGTGTAAGTTGTGCTCATGTATAGGCCAAATACTTAAGACTCACCCAACCATTAGATTATCATCTCCTTTCTCTCAACTGCCTGGTGGACTTTGATCGTCGTCCTTGTAACATTCCATTTTAGCGACTCGTTTCCCAGCGACAAGAAAAACGATCTTGACCATGACATGGTTTACTGCGCGAGAAAACTCGAGAAGTATGTAGGACACCCACTGCGCTTCTTCGAGGGCCAATTGTCCAGAGAGGCTGTCCAGAAGATCACCTTGACCTTGAGTGACCAGCAGCTCATCACGGGGACTTCTATCTTCATTGCGATATTCGCCCATATGTGCGACATTTCGCAGTACCACTTCAAAATCGCCTATTATCTCGGTGCTGCCAGCTTCCTCACACACCAGGCTACAGTCATGATCGTCAGTGACTTACTTAAGGACTTTCCCTTGAGGAGAGCATGGCGGATGCTCTGGGTCATGACTATCTTTGCTTTTGTCTTTCTCAATAACTTTGTCGTTTATAGCGCACACTTTCACGACAGCTCAGCACTCTCGGTGCTGTGTGCCTTTCCTCTCAGCCTCAGCTCCACCACCATCTATCCTAGCGACAAGATCGTGCTTATCCTTACCTCTATTTTCTGGGCTTGGGGTCTCTTGGCAGTGGTGAGAGACCTGTTCCCCGAGCTTCTGTCGTGTCTGCGCAAGCTATTTCGTCCATTGGTGCCGATGTTGGAGAAGGCATTCCAAATTATCTCCGGTCAAGGCATATACCTCTGGGCTCAGGAAAAAGAAAAGGCAACAGAACCACAAAGCGCATCCAAATACATGTGGCGACTCCTGCAGGCAATCCTTTTCCCTCCAATCGTCCTCTCCTTCAGCTTCACGCAGCTTGTCTCTTCTACAGTGATAGACTTGTTCAGAATCATCACGTCTCTGGTAGCAACCTCGTTGGGCATCTCCCGTAGCAAAACACCCGCCTCGGCAGCCGATGGAGACAACGTTTGGAATTTCGGTCAGATAATGTCGATATTTCTTCTTGCTTTGCCGCTGTTCCAAGCGCTTGAGCTTCTCTACGGTATGTTTCTGTATAGCATTATGGCCTGAATATAGAATGCGGAAACTTAATCTGATTGATAATGCATCTAGAGGGCTGGCAGGCAAGGCCAAGGAAGGGTCAAGACATGGACCTGGATGCTGATAATTCATCCGCGGACCTCGACCAGCATACTGTGTCGGATAGAGATGTTTTTCAATTTTCTCGAGTCGTCAACGACGAAACATTCCTAGAAAATCCAACGAGCACTGCTAGTAGTAGCGATGACTTGAAAGAACGGCTCTACAGCAGTCTTGCTTTTCGGTTTTGGATGAGGTTTCTTGTCCTGGCGATGACCGGGGTAACGTGTTTGGTGTGTAATGGCTTGTTTTTGCAAACAATTGTACTATGACATAATATTTTATAGAGCAATTTACTCCTCAGAAGGCCGTCGAACGTTTGGACGCTGGGGTGGACGGTACACGCCTTTACTTCACGATATAACAGTTAGTGGGCTGTGATTGGTCACAGTACGTAGAGTCAGCCTCGCGTTATGTCACGTGTCTGAAGACGTCACATGGTTGTCGCCCCCAGACAGAACATCGCCATCTCTCCAACTTCCCAAGCCCAACTCCAGGTCCATTATTCTTGTTTTTCGATCATTTTACACGACGCTCCATCTGTACGTTCATTAATATCGCCAACGAGATGGCGGCAAACGCCAGATATGAGCCGGCTCCTCAGCGAGACTCGTTTGAGGATCAACAATACTCCCAGGCCCCGCCGTCTTACCAGGCTACCGCGGAGCCCGCGCCTCGCAGCGAAGATGACAACGTCCCTGATGACTTCAAGGTAATCTCTGTCCAACAACTATATGTTCTGTTTCAAACATGTTAATTATGTTGTAGTTCGGCGGTACCGTCGCGGAGGGTACTCTGCCCGTCCGTATGCAGTTCATCCGCAAGGTCTATGCAATTCTGTGAGTACAGTTACGCAGTTAACATTTGAAGACTCATTTGTTAATACGTTCGATTCGAACAGTACCGTCCAGCTGCTCGCAACTGCGATAATGAGCTCCATCTCTTTCTTCAGCGATGGTTACCGCACCTGGATCCAGTCCAACGTCTGGGTCATGTTTGTGTCGCTCTTCGGCGCTCTCGGCCTCATGCTCGTGACATTCTGGAAGCGCAAGAGTTATCCCACGAATCTCCTGTTCCTCTCTGGGTTTACCCTTCTTGAGGCGTACGCCATCAGCGTGGTGACATCATTCTACGAATCCCGGATTGTGCTCCAGGCCCTCATCCTGACCCTGGGGTTGTTCGTAGGCCTCACACTTTTCGCATGCCAGACCAAGTACGACTTCACCAACTGGATGCCTTACCTTTTTGGCGCCCTCTGGTTCCTGATCCTGTTTGGATTCGTGGCCATGTTCGTTCCCCACAGCAGCACATTGGAGCTTGTCTACGGCGGCTTGGGCGCCCTGATCTTCTCGGGCTATATTCTGGTCGACACCCAGCTTATTATGCGCCACTACCATGTTGAGGAAGAGATTGCGGCTTCTATCTCTCTTTACCTTGATGTTCTCAACTTGTTTTTGTCTATCCTCCGGATCCTCAACAGCCAGAACAACAACTAGATCAGCTGGAGGCATCCATATGAGCTATCAAAGAGCGAGCGTCAAACCCGATACTACTCTTGACCAATCTTGAAGGCCATCCTATATACCAAGGCCCGTACTCTGCTTTTATTTCCTTTTAAGTTAATTCAGCTCTCAATTTCCGATTCCCATTATTTTACTTGGAAACTATATCCGAACGTTCTAAACGTTCCAATTTCATATCTCCATTCTTATCGTTGTCGTGGCTCGTCGCTATTGTGAATGTCTTGAAAAAGATATGTCATACATAGATAAAAAAAGTACACCTTAGTTTGGAGAACAGGTGCATATCCATAACGAGGACCTTGGAACGTAAACCAATCGAGTAGACAACAGTACCAGTTCCCGGCCGAGATGTGTTGCTTTTCGCGTATACACGTGTGCACCTATCACTATGTGATGCTGAGGTACCAACCAATGAAGATGGGGATCGTCGGCGTAAAGACAGAACCACTGTTTATCCCACGCAGCCAGCAGAATTAAAAGGGAAATTTATGCGATTTCTCCGGTGGAGTTCATCGAACTGGGTCCAGCCCGGCCCCATTCGGGTTCGGTACAGACTACAGAAGTAGTATACCCGACTCTTTCATGCCGACTCTCGAAATGGCGGGTAAAATATCAAAAGAACGGAACAGACTTAGAGGCATCAACAGCCAGGAATGTACTAACGATCCTCGCTGTAAATAATGTAGATAACCCTGGCCCCTTGAATTAGAAAATTGCTGTTCCTCGGCAACATGGAGGCCCGTTGAAGTCTGGGGCGGCTTATATTCCGGACCCGTCAGTGTCCCACTCCCACCCACCTTCGACCTGGTCCCTACCCCGCGATTCATCGTCAGCTGCCGCTCCGATTCAGGACACTGGAAGCACCACTGTTTGTCTGTTGGTAGCCTCCTGGTGGCTCCGAAGATGACCCATTAGGGGGACTGTAGGCGCCGTGGCACGGTATAAAGATGTCCGAAGAACCCATCTTAACCCGGGCCATCTTAGATAACGGTATACACCACTGCGCACTTTTCGCTCATCCTGTATCAAAATGTCTTTCCCTGTGCAAGGCAAGACGGCTATCGTGACTGGCGCGGGCTCTGGTGCGTTTAATTTATTCATCTAGGGTTGTATGGTTCATCTACAATGTACTAAAAGGGTGTAGGCATAAACCTGAGCTTTGCGAAACAGCTCCTTGAGAATGGGTGTAATGTCCTCATTGCCGACTTGGGTCTTCGTCCTGAGGCGCAGGCCTTGGTTGATCAGTACACCAGTAACGGCCCTCGAGCTGTCTTCCAAAAAACAGATGTGACTGTTTGGATGCAGCTAGAGCAGATGTTCCAGGTCGCGGAAAAGGAATTTGGTGAGATCGATATCGTTTGCCCTGGAGCGGGCGTTTACGAACCAGTACGTTTTTTTTTATTGATCTACGCAGTCTATACAGCTCTACATACCTTGCACTCCGTGGCTAACTTACCTTCCTCTCGCGGAAAGCACTGGAGCAACTTTTGGCGACCGCCGGGTTCCGAAGTGAGCCGCGACGCACGAGACAGTGACCGCTACTCCCTAATAGACATCAACATCACCCACCCAATCCGCACTACGCAGCTCGCCATCTCGCATTTCCTACGGCACGGAACGGACAGCACCCGCCACAAGGCCATCGTGCACATCTCGAGTATAGCCGGACAAAACCCTTCGCTTGCAGCGCCAATCTATTCAGCGACGAAGCACGCGATCAGCGGCTTCGTGCGCTCGCTCGCCAAGCTCGACGGCAGATGCGGCATCCGAGTTACGGCTGTCGCACCCGGCGTGATCAAAACGCCGCTGTGGACGGACCACCCCGAGAAACTGAAGATGGTGGACGATGGGAAGGATGCGTGGGTGACAGCTGATGAGGTTGCGACGGTGATGTTGGCGCTGGTGCAGCAGGACCGAGTGAGCGAGGTGATTGGAGACAAAGAGGCGAAGGAGGGAGAAACGGTGTATCCGGTCAGTGGAGGGACTGTGTTGGAGGTTTCAAAGACAGTGAGGTCTGTTCTGCCTTATAATGACCCTGGGCCTGGCACGAGACCGGGGAATACGGCGTCGACAACGGCGTCCGTGGAGAACGAGGCGTGGGAGTTGCTGTCGGCGAGTGGATGGGGAGCTTGATAGGTAACATAGAGATATTATTGAGAATGCAGAGTCATTCCTCGCAGTTCAAACCTGTAATTCAAAGACAGAGTGAATAACTTGGCAGGGATGGTGCAATAAGCCCAAGAGCGATGGCCAAGAGACACAAGATCAATCGGAGGCCCAGGTCCGGATATTCTTGACTAATAGGTTGTGGATGGCGGCAATGCAACTCTGTCTTCCTGCTTCTGGCTTCTTTCTCAACTTCCACTTGCTCCTCATTCACAGTCTTTTTGCTAGACTACACTTGATCTTTTCTGCTGGATTTTTGAGGTGGCTAGTATGTCTGCCATCCTTGCTGACACTTAGTTGAGTTGGTTTATCGCTCGTTTCTTTCCCATCCATCCTTATCAGTTCCCCGGTCGCATTCCAAGCTCCACGCTACAACCACCACCGCTGTCATCTCGAAATCATGGACGATGAAGCTGGAATCGGGGCCGGCCCTGCTGGTTCGTTTCGGTCGAACTCTAGAAGGTATAAATTCCGGATAATATATCATGTTTGTATGGAGGTTGACAAGAGCTAGGCGCGGAGTCAGAGGCAAGCAAAACCCACACCACCAAGCTAGTTGGATTAGCTGTGTGATCAATTTGGTGAATACAAGTGAGTACTTGTGTGATTATATCTCATTTCTGGAACTGTTATTCTAATGATACGTGTTCGTGAAGTTGTTGGTGCCGGTGTCCTTGCCATGCCCCTCGCCATCTCGCACATGGGAATCGTCCTCGGTATATTCGTGATCTTATGGTCCGGAGTAACGGCAGGCTTTGGACTATACCTTCAGTCTCGATGTGCGCAGTATCTCGACAGAGGAAGTGCTTCGTTCTTCGCCCTCTCCCAAATCACCTATCCCAATGCCGCCGTCATTTTCGACGCCGCGATTGCGATCAAATGCTTTGGCGTAGGAGTCAGCTATCTCATCATTATCGGAGATTTGATGCCGGGAGTAATTCAGGGTTTTGCTGGAGGGGAGGCGGCGTACGATTTCTTGGTGGACCGTCATTTCTGGGTGACGGCGTTTATGTATGGAGTCGCTAGTACATTGCCGGTATGGGGAGTATGCTGACCAGTGAACAGGCTGATTATTATCCCCCTTTCATATCTAAGGCGACTGGACTCGCTCAAATACACCAGCATTGCGGCTTTGGTCTCAATGGCCTATTTGGTTGTTTTGGTTGTTTATCACTTTCTCGTCGGGGACACGAAGGACGGCCGGGGCCCGATCCGTGTCATTCACTGGGCGGGAGCTGTTCCGACTCTTAGCAGCTTTCCAGTGATTGTTTTTGCTTTTACGTGTCATCAGAATGTAAGAGTGTTCCTACCTGTTATGTCTCGAATATGCTAACCCTGGGGCAGATGTTTTCTATTCTAAACGAAATCAGTAATAATTCCCACTTTAGAACGACCGCCGTCGTGTTCGCCAGTATTGGCAGCTCTGCTTCAACCTACATACTTGTTGCGATTACCGGATACCTATCATTTGGTAATAGCGTGGGCGGAAACATAGTGGGCATGTACCCGCCGGGCTTATGGGCTAATATCGGACGTGCCGCTATTGTCATACTCGTCATGTTCTCCTATCCCCTCCAATGCCACCCGTGCAGAGCGTCGGTTGATGCAGTCCTACGTTGGAGGCCCAAACGTAGTACGGGTGGAAACGAAGGCTCCCCCCATCGTCATCCTCTTCTACCCGGAGGCCCGAGAGGATCTCGAACAGCGGATCCAATGAGCGACCTCCGATTCTCTATAATTACGACATCGATCCTCATTCTGAGCTATATTGTCGCGATGACAGTTTCGTCTCTTGAAGCCGTCCTCGCGTACGTTGGCAGCACTGGAAGCACCAGCATCAGCTTCATTCTCCCCGGTATATTTTACTACAAAATCTCTGCTCCGGATTCAGCAGCACACCAACGCCTCATGAAAGAGGATGATGAGGCCGAAGATGGTTATATCTCAGGTGCCAGCGAACCAGACGACCGTAACGCCCAGGCTCACGCACTTACTGAGAGCGGAATCCTGCGTCGGCACACCCGCACATGGCGCAGGGAAGTGCTCCGGAAACTAAGCCTAGCGCTTGCCATCTACGGAGTCATTGTCATGGTCACCTCCCTAGTCACGAACTCTCTGTTCATCGCGTCTCACTAATTACCACCCCAACTTAAGCCCTAAGACTAATTTCGTTCTTTCTATTCTTTCTACCCAGTCAACCCATATGGATTTTTCCTTCCTTTTTTTCTTTTCTTGTTCGCTTCTTTGACGCATTTTTTGCCTCTCTTTTTTACCTCTCTTTTTTACCTCTTTCGTATCCGTCGTTTATATAGAGCCTGTCGCGTGTGCAGTATACATTGCAACGGCGTTGGGGATGTCAGTTTATTTCCTCGGTATGATTTTGCACGACCAGTTTCATTTGGGAAATCAGAGGAGTTACATGGTAATAGAAATTGGATTGGTTGAAATTGTCCCTTTTTTGATTTTTGTCTATTATGTAGTCGTTTCAAAATTGGAGGTGCGGCTGCGCCTTTTTTTGACTGTCCAGGCCCTGCCACTGAATCAGTGCCCGTCTATGTCTGGGTCGGTTGTTGGGTCGATTTCTGGGCAACTCTATGGATAAAAATTACAGGAAATGAGAAGCCTTCTGAGGTATACAGCGGTATACACTCATGTCGTCGCGGTGAGATTCATCCCAGTGATGGTCCCAAAGTATACCTAGCGCTATCTTCACGTAGTGTGCAGTGATCACACAATTAGCTATCGGTGAATTCATTTGCCGGTCATGTATCATCGTCTTCAATCTGCACTGCTGGTGAAATGTCTCGCAAGCATTGTGATGACATGACTATATGGGCATTGTCGATCTTCGCATAGCCACAGCCCGGGCACAGGGGGACGGGCTGAGTCCAACCAAGCCCTGCCCGTCTACCCACCACTCAAAGCTCTTATCGTCGAGCACAAAGGGATTTCAACGATGCGGCAGGTCCCTTGAAGCTCTGGTTGGCTTGTCCGTGTCTCCAATTTGATTTTACATGCGTCTGTCGGGGCTTGTTTGCGTCCAGCGAATGGAAAGATATAAACTGGCCAGCCCCCAGTTCACAGAGTATACTTTACACACCAGCACCAAACAAAAAAAAAAAAAAAACAGAACCTGTCCAAACAAGCTAAAACAATAAAAGTCTATATTTCATTGAAGTGAGACATAGACTATTCCAGCCCCTTTCCAGCCACTTCTACGCTGTTACTTCTCATCCTTTATCTGCATTCAAGCATCCTCAAATAGCCAAACCAAAACGAACCGAACCGAACCACAACAATACTCTTAAACAACATCACCATCCAAACCAACAACGTACCCTGAAAAGCAAAATGTGCGTCTGCGACACCAAAAGCACCGCGGTCTGGGAACCTCCCAAACCGGTCAACATCCCCAAATTCATCTACAACAACGACAGATACAAGAGGCCATCAATGTTGCAACGCTGGGAAAACCGTTGGAACGGGATCGGCAATGGACCTGGAGGAAAAAGAATGTATGGACGCGGTGGAAGAAGCGGGGTTTATGGAGCTGGTGGAGGAAGCAGCTTCGGATATAGTTTGGGGGGTGGTGCATCAGTAGCAGGAGGAGCAGATTGTGGTGGGGGATCGGGAGCATGCTAGTTTGCCTGTCTTGCTACTGAAGGGAGATGTCTGTCTACTTATGACCCCGAGCATCGATTGGATATGAATGACAATATAAATTATGACAGTTATGGATGGCTTTTTGGATATTTTCCTTTCCCCTCAGTAGAGAGCTGTGCAGTTGAGTAGAACGCTAATTTATGGAGTGCATAGACTGTTTGCCACCCATGTCCAACGCGGTTTCCAAATTATGCCTCACTAGGAGTGTAAACCTGCCCGAGTAAATATTGATTCCAGTCTTCGTATAGGTGAAAGTGCGAAGGCCCGTTAGGATGTCAAAATCTGGGCCGGCCACCCACTCACAACCCCCCGATAGCATAGTTGGTTTAATGCGCTCGACTGTAATGGATAACATTAATCGAGAGATCCGCGGCTCGAATCCGCGTCGGGGGAGTTCGAGTTTCTTTTTTTTTTTCCCCCCTTCCTCTTCCAGATCTTAAACATCGTCAAGCGCCATGTAAAGGCACTTGTAGTATATAGAGACCCAATTCAGCTAGATAGACGGCCGCCTTAAGCTTCGAAACCTTGCATATTTTTCGGTCCAATAGCGGCCTTAGAATTTCCGATTTTCTCCCACGGTTGACGCTGGTTTCTGACCATTTTGCGGTCGTTGTGGTGGCGATCTGAGCGGAATTCCACATCAAGTAATCGGTCCGCCTTCTGAAACCGGCTTTCCGACACATCTACTCCGCATATCCCACCGTATAAATAAGTCCCCAGTCGTCTGTGAGAGCAGAGGGTGAAGACACAACTTCTAATCTTCTCGTTGCATTATTCTATACCTCTTGCGAGATGTCATTATCAAAACTTCTTGCGCGATCGTCTGTGCGGGCGGCTTCAACATCCACCGCTTCTCAAACCACTAAGGCTGCGGGGGATATCTCGAGTGTCTTTCCCAGCTTGCGACCAGATTATAAGCCGGAGCCACTGCCTCCTCGGTTTAAGGATCTGAAGGAGAAGTTGTTCCGTGAGAATGAGGAAGCGTTGAAGAAGAGCTGGGAGAGATTACTCCCCAGCCTGGAAGAGGAAGTACATAAAATCAAGGCGAAAGGGAGCGATGTAAGTCTTGATAGATTGGTTTAGTGGCTTTAGACTAATGGTTTTAGATTATCCCGTCCGTGGAGTACTCTGATGTTGTTTCTGGAAATGTGTCTCAGGAGAGCCTGGCAGAGATCCGTCACCGCGGATCAGTCGTGATTCGAAATGTGGTCCCGCGCAAAGAAGCGCGGGGATGGAAGGAGAGAATCGAGGACTACGTAGCTGCCAACCAGGAAAGAGTCAAGGCATTTCCCCCAGACTCGCCGGCAGTTTTTGAGTTATACTGGACGCCATCACAGGCAGAGGCTCGAGCTCACTCCAACGTGCTAGACACACAGCGCTTCCTGCAGCGCCTGTGGCATTCCTCAGATCCCAACACCCGTATTTCGACACGGAACCCTCTCACATATGCAGACAGACTGCGAATTCGACAGCCAGGTGATGGCAAATTTACCCTAGGCCCCCACGTGGACGGCGGCTCTCTGGAACGCTGGGAAGACCCCGAGTACTCGAAGGTGTACGCCAAAATCCTCGAAGGCAAATGGGAAGAGCACGACCCATGGGATGCGAAGCACCGTGTTACTGCACAAATGGACCTATACAACGGCGCAGGAGCATGCTCCATGTTAAGATTCTTCCAAGGCTGGCTTTCTATGTCCAAGACAGCACCAGGAGAAGGCTCACTGCATGTTTGTCCCATGCTGACGCACAGCTCTGCGTACACCATCCTCAGGCCATTCTTCAACAGCGAGACAATGCAGCCGACGATAGACAATACTTTCCCGGGATCCGTTCCAGGTGCTTGCCAGGAATATAACCTCGTCACCCACCCACATCTCGACTTAGAAACGACTATGGTGTCTGTTCCGGAGGTTGAACCCGGCGACTATGTTGCCTGGCACTGCGACTCATTACACTCGGTAGATAAAGAGCACCGCGGCAAGGGCGATTCGAGTGTTCTCTATATCCCTGCTACACCGATGTGCGATATGAATGTTGAGTACCTGCTTAAGCAGCGGAAAGCAGCGCTTGATTACTCCCCACCATGGGACTTCCCTGGAGCAGGCGGACCAGGCGAGAGAAATTTCAAGGGAGCTCTGGACTGGAACTCGGTTAGGCCTGAGGGACAGCGGGCGATGGGATTGGGATCACAGCCATGGGAGATCACAGCGGACATGACCGAAGGAGAGAAACAGGCCGTTGAGAAGGCGAACAAGGCGTTCTTTGCATAGGAAATTTGAGATTTTCAATATAGAATATTAGTTTCAATAGAATATTGGCATTATTGTGTGCAAACAATGTCAGGCGAGGTAATCACGTAGACAGAAGGATAACTGTTGGCTGGATGAAGCTAAAGCTCGGAGGCTGCAGCGCCGGCGGAATTCCCCAGTCCTCCACTTCCGTGACATTCACCTTCCACCTCACCACGAAACCTCCCCTCAATGACCCCGCCGCAGCAAAGCTCATAATAATGTGGCTGCAGGCGACGATTCTTCTGGTCGCCTCTTGTGTCCCCTCGACGCTCGCAATTTACCCTGACGAGGTCGGCCATATCGATTTCCACCATGCGCTGCTAGGTGTCCCGTCGTCTCAATCGACCTTTTTCCATCGCCCGTCTTCCTCCTCCAGCGCTACCCTACTCTACACAGTATCGGAGAAATCGCTTCTTGGTGCCATCAACCCGAAAGATGGAGAATTGTTGTGGAGGCAGAACCTGTCTCGCTCCGATGTAGCTCCCGACCAGAACGCCCAAGGCTTGCTGCGTGCCTCGAGTGGAACAAACGCAGTTGTTAGTGGATTGGGAGACTATGTTTCTGCCTGGAGCGCTTTGGATGGAAAACTAATATGGGAGAATTGGTCCCCAAATATGCCTGTGGTGGATCTTGAGCTCTTGGAGCTGGAAGATGCCAGCGCTGCTTCGTCGGACAGGGACGCAATTGTGCTTTTTGGAGGCCAAGCCGGCTCGATTAAAAGGCTGGATGGTTCGACCGGTGAGATTAAATGGGAGCATCATGATGAAAGGTTTGTTGCTTCTACATGACTGCCGTTGCAATAAAAGAAAGCTAACAAAATTTGACGGAATAGCGGCGACTTCCCTTTTCAGGTGTCCTCCTCCTCGACCAACGTCTTCTACATCTCTCTACAGCCAGCTCTACTGAAGGGCCACAAAATCCGGGTTACCTCGCTGGATCCCTTGTCCGGTCGCCAGACGCACCAGCAGGTACTCAACTCTGACAGCGATATCTCCGGCCCGGAGTCGGTGCTCTTCGTGGGTGCCAACAACGCGTTCCCTGTTATCGCCTGGGCGGATAAGTCACACAAAACGTTAAAGGCCAATGTAATTGGCACTAAGCAAGTGACATCGGTCAATATCGACAACACTAGTGGAGAAGAAATCAAGTCCATCCATGTCCACGCCCCGAAGACCCTCAATGCGCTACCCCACTTCCTTGTTCAGTACGAGACCGCGTCCGGTTCTTGGGCTGAGGTTTATCACGTTGACCTCAAATCTTCGACCGTGTCAAAGGCCTACAGTCTGCCGTTCTTGAGGGGATGGTCTGCTTTCGCTACCAGCACCAAGGACGCTAATGTCTACTTCACTCGGATCACCGACTCTGAGACAACTGTTGTGTCATCAGCTTCTCACGGTGTTCTCGGAAGATGGTCCCAGCACCCTCCCTTGGATAACGCTGTCCATGCGGTTTCGGAGGTAGCTACGAAGGGTGACACCGTGGCTGTTCGCTCGGCCATTGTGCTGGAATCTGGTGATTGGCAAATGGCTCAGAATGGCGCGATCGGGTGGCTCCGTCCTGAAGCGCTGTCTGGCGCATTGGCCGCCACCTGGGCCAACGTGGACAGCCAGCAGGATTTGGCCCACCAACTCAAAGTCGAAGGCCACGAGAGTCTTCTCAAGGCGTATATACACCGTGTGAAGCGCCATGTAAATGACCTACAACATCTTCCCGACTGGTTGAAGGATCTGCCTAAGCGTGTCCTCACTAGCTTGCTTGCCGACGAAGTTTCCAACTTGGACAGCTTTGGCGTCTCGAAGCCCGTCTTAGTTGCCACCAGAAATGGACGAGTATATTCTCTAGACAGCGGAAACCACGGCAAAGTGTCCTGGAAAGTTAAGGCTACTGAGGCAGACACTTGGAATGTCAAGTTGATTCTGACTCAGCCTGGGTCTGCTACGGTGTATGTTGACGATGGTAGCACTGTTACCTTGAATGTCACTACAGGGGATATAATCCAACGTAGTCCTGCCACAGGGAAGTTCTCTTCGGTTGCCCCTGAAGATGAGGTCTCCGAGAATGTATTCACTGTGACCCAGGATAACGATGGAAAGATTCTCGGATGGAACTCGAGGGACCCCAAGTTGCCCGTATGGGTATTTCAACCCGCACCAGGCGAGAAGATCATTCGCGCCACTGCTCGCCCGCCTCACGACCCAGTCGCCTCAATTGGCAAGGTTCTGGGCAACCGATCCGTTCTGTACAAGTACCTGACTCCTAACGCGGCTCTCGTCACAGCCATTGGGGAGAACTCAGCCACTTTCTATCTGATAGACGGAGTTACCGGCCAAATCCTACACACGAGCACGCATCAGGGAGTTGACACCGCGCAGCCTATCGCCTCCATAATTTCAGAGAACTGGTTCGCATACTCTTTCTATGCCGAAAGCCCCGATCCCTCCGAACCAAAGGGCTACCAATTGGTCATATCGGAGATGTTCGAATCTCCCATTCCCAACGATCGTGGCCCCCTGGGCTCCGCATCCAACTACTCCACGCTTATCGACTTGCCCCTGCCTCACGTCATCTCCCAATCCTACATTATCGCAGAACCCATCTCACACATGGCGGTCTCTCAAACCCGCCAGGGCATCACCACCCGCCAACTCCTAGCTACTCTCCCAGAGTCCAACGCCATAGTCGGCATCCCCCTCCCCATCCTGGACCCCCGCCGCCCCGTCGACCGAGAGCCCACCGCCAATGAAGCCGAGGAGGGTCTGAGAAAGTACACCCCCTTCCTCGAATTCGACGGAAGATGGTACCTCACGCACGCGCGCCAGGTCGCAGGAATCAACACTGTTCTGTCTTCACCCACGCTCCTCGAAAGTACTTCTCTGGTTTTTGCCTTCGGAAACGATATTTTTGCCACGAGGAATGCGCCCAGCCAGGCGTTTGATATCTTAGGAAAGGGGTTCTCGAAGTTGCAATTACTTTTCACGATTGTGGCCTTGGCTGTCGGTGTTTCGATTTTGGCTCCGATTGTATGTTTACCCCCCTCCCCATGCTCCTTTTATACTACAACTTGGTCGGTTTCTAATATTTTATTCACTAGGCACGCAAGAAGAAGACCGATATGCTTTGGAAGGCGCGTTAGAGAAGGGGAAAAGGACATAGATGTAACAATCTTCTCCAATCGATATAGTTGTACAATTTACCGTTTTCATGAAATGAATGTATTCGTTTTAATAAAAATTAGGGCTGTCCGTGTGTATCATCTCCACGTATTACGATATAAATTTGGTTATCACAAAATAGGGATATCTGGCAAGGTAATTTACTCGTCTATATGAAATATCTAATCTTACTCTGCCCGAATCAAACACCTCTTCCCTACCGGCGCGAGCAAGAACCACGCAACCTGATCCATCTCCTCGGCCCTCATATCACCATGAACCTTTGCCCCAGGAAAGGCCCTGAAGAACCTTGCGGTTGCAAGCCTCAACTCCATCCTCGCAAGATGCACACCTAGACAAGTTCTCGCACCGCCGCCAAACGGCATGAATGCGTCTTTCATCTCCCGCGTTGGATTGTCCCATCTACC
Organism: Aspergillus sydowii CBS 593.65; assembly: GCF_001890705.1. Lineage (NCBI taxonomy): Eukaryota > Fungi > Ascomycota > Eurotiomycetes > Eurotiales > Aspergillaceae > Aspergillus > Aspergillus sydowii. The sequence continues at coordinate 803,948 of NW_024467866.1, forward strand.
GGGCTGGAATTCGAGCGGATTGAGATAAATCGACCCCTCGCGGTGGAGTGTGTACGCTTGTGTTGTTACGATTGTGCCCGCGGGGATGGGGTGTGATACTAGTGTTGTGGGTGTGTTTGAAACTCGGGGGAGGGCGGAGGGGACGCCTGAATAGAGTCGTAGAGTCTCGTTTATGGTGTTGTTGAGATGCGGGAGGTGTTTGAGGTCGTTGTCTGTGAAATCATCAGGGAGGGACAAGAGTTCGGTAACGAGGTTCGATAGGAGGTGGACGTTGGCGGGTTGGCAGAGGGTCCAGACGAGGTAGGTGAGAGTGTTTGCGGTTGTGTCACTGCCGGCGACGATGAAGGTGATTGCTTCGTCGAGGATGGCTTTGTCCGGGAGGGAGTCTCCCTCTTCAACGCCGGGTTTGCCATTGTTGGATTGGAGTTGGAAGAGGCGCGTGAAGAGGGTTTGTTTCATTGGCTCTGCTGTCGGGGAGGAGAGAGATTTGGAGAGAAGCGCCTTGTATCGCTCGATGGACTCGGCGGCGTACTTGCCTAGTCTGGCGCCCGCTTGTGTTGCTTCTTGGACGTAGGGTATGGGAAAAGGGATGGAGCCCGCTAGACTGATGAGACCGGGGAAAGCGACCTTGACGGCTTCGGTAGCAGCAACGGCAGTCAGGTCGTGAGAGTACTGGTTGTTGCGGCCGTACTCGAGCATGCGGAATGAATCGCCGAAGCAAAGCTCGCCGATGATATCCGTCGTCATGAAGATCCACCACTGGAAGACATCGACAGCACCAGATGCCGTCTTCATCTCAGCTCGCATCTTCTCAATAGCAAGCTTAACACGGGCGTCGATAAGGGCTTCAGACTTGTGCAGCTCGGTGTCGGACGCAGGGCTCGAGAAGAGCCTGCGTCGTGCGCTGTGGAATTTGACGTCCGAGGTGTTGAACAGGTTCTCCATGTCTGGGCTGGTGAGGGTGCGATAGAACGCGTATGGCTTAATGAAGGGAGTACCGATGCGGTGGATCTCCTTGACGGCGGCCAGGTCGCAGACGTCGACTTCGTCTGGGCTGACACGCACGATGGGCCCGTAGCGCTCATGAAGGGCGTGGACGTACTTCATGCGGTTGCCGATGAGCCAGTGGTATTTCAAAACGAGGCCGGTCCATTTTGCGATTGTTGGGCCGGGGATCGAGGTGAGGGGGTCGTTTCGCCAGCGGCTGAAGGCCTGGAGCCTGGTCAGTATAAAGAAAGATGGCTATGGCTGAGGTGGTTGACATACGAATATCACGCACAGGGCGGTTGGAAGGAAGAGCAGGAGAAACGCCATGAGTTATGTTGTTTTCTCCCCCTTAACTCCCGATCCTCGACCAAGAGAGGCTGAGAGACATGTCTGTATTCTTATACTCTGGAGGCAGGCCGTAACGAAGTGGGGCGCAGAATGCATCCTTGAAATTAATATAGATGGACTATGGACAACGTCCGTCGTACCTATCCAAGACGCCACGCCGAGCGTGACGGTTGTCGATTCGGGAACTGCGTGTGCGACTGTGCGAGACTAAACCGGCTCCAGCCGCCGTCGTGGTTCATGCAGCAGCAGCATGCAGGACAATATCTCGTATATTTCTCGGATCGAGAGCCGGTGGCGCCGGAGGTTATGCTACTACAGCTGCGAGCCAATGAGAGCAGCGCAATTAGAACCGACTTAATAATTGTTCCTTGGGGCTGAAACGAACAACCGGTCTCCGATTTACGACCTCGCATGATTATTGGTTCCAATGGAGCATCTCGCGCTTCTACTGATGCGAAGGACTTTTGAGGTTTCCAAGATTATCTTGATTAGGGCTGACGATTGGAATAGGATGAAGCACTTGTTAACGAAAATATATTCCTCGGCTTAAACCCAACCGAAAACACCTTTTCCCTTCCCACAAGAATCGCAAGTAATGCTGTACTGTATGGACATGATATCAATCTGGAAAGGAAGCGAGATCCTCAGCGCCGGGACTATGCTCACAGTTCAATAGACGAAGCGGCTGCAATAATACGAAAAGAAATCAACGACAATGTCTGCTGAGAAGGAGGGTAGAGATCTATGTCTAAGGTGCAGAATTTCATGTGCCAAAAAAAGAAAAAGAAACGGTAAAAAAAATAACAGAAAAGGAAAAAGATAGAGACGGGGAGTGATATATCGCGGCAATACCATAGAAACTTAGCAAAGGAAATAGTGCATGCAGTGTAAAGACAGGACGAATGGCCAAAACAAGAGATAAGATGGTTAATCAAGGAATGTTTTAGTAGTACGACGCACTGGCGTTGCCAAAGTGGCTCTGCTGCGGATTGTATTGGCTGGCCTGATGAGGTGGAGGGCCTGACTGTGGAGGCTGGGGGGCGAACTGGCTCGCATACCAAGATTGACGTCGAGGTTCCTCCGGTCTATAGGTCTGGTTCAAAGCGTCCCATGTGCGGCTTGCACCTGGCATATTGTAGAAGCTGCCAGGCCCGGCCTGGACACCGTATGAATGGGGAGGAGTTGCTGGTGCTAACTGCTGCTGGGGTTGTGGTGGTTGCTGTTGCCAGTGCTGTTGGCGTTGAGCAATAGCATGCTGCACCATTTGGTTAGACATGCCCTCCTTCATCAACCTCCTCTCCTGCTCCCGAGCATCGATTGCCCCAACCAAGCCCATAGGGTTCACAGGCGGTGGTGTCTTTTGTTTATCGCCAGATAGATTGAAGAACGACGACCCGGTCATGCGGGCTACATGCTCCTGTTCGCGGGCTGAAAGATGCGATGACACATCATTGTAATTCATCATGCTGCTGGCGCCGCGAGACCTGGGCCGAGGGATGCCATCTTGATTAAGGCCCAATTGTGATTTTGACCTCGAATGAGTCGTCCAATCACCAGACACGGGCCTAGGGCTTGGTGTTATTGTTGCACTAGAGGGTGTACGAGCGTGAGCATGGACCGGAGGGCTGGGAGCCGCTCGTTGCTGCACAAATTGCTCAGGCGTGAGACCACCACCGGGGGTTGCCGGACGTGGGGCTGCCATTCCTGGCTGCCACAGTACACTCCGCCGATATTCGTCCCGGCTTGGTGATCTGGAATGAGTGCGGTCCGCCTGATGCGCAGGAAGTGAGTACCGCTGCTTTTCCGTGTCACCAGGCTCACCTCTATGCTGGTCAAACTTCTTCAGCGTGTCTGACGTATTCGGGCGTCCAGTAGTCGGCAGGTAGTTTAAAGTTGGCCCAAAGTCAATTGTGGGGATGTCTGGATTGGGCATTGGTTTGTCTTCCATAGCATAATGCGCATCCCCGATAACCACGTCCTTTGGCTGAGGTTCCGTCCCCACGGTTTTCTTCACTCCCATCCTCGGCCTCGGTACCGACTTAACAGAGTTCTTGCTATATAGTGATCCTTTGGTGCTGGCGTAGTCAGGAGATGTCGTGGACTCGTCATCACCGTAGACACTTTCTTCCTCTGGCTGTATTGGCTTCTTACGCACAGAAGAAAACGGGGCGCGGCTGACGATGCCAACCATGTCCAACGCATTTTCATCGACAGTATGACGGAGATCATCAAAACTCGGCTCACCGACGGAACTTTGCGGGCTGACTACCTGGGTCTGCGTTGGTGTTCGGCCGAGGGGCTTTCGTTTAACGGCCTTTTCGGTATCAACTCGGATGCTCTGAGTGCTCAGTCTGTTCACCTTGGGAGATGGTCTGGGTGCTGGCTGGGGGGACGGTTCATTGAACGTCGGGGCACCGCTCACGCCGAAGTTATGCTCGGGTACGGGCGGGGCCTCTTCCGTCATTGCAGGTTGGTGGGCAGCCAAGCCACCGGAAGTTGGGTCAAAACGAGGAGCATGAGTATTTGCCTGCGACGAGGTTGGCGAGACAGGACTGTTATTAGCGTAATCGCTGCTGTTTTGACTTCCTGACGTTGGAGGTCTGTCCGTTAAATTCATACCGCCGGATGCAGCGACAAGTTGCGCGAGAGTAGCATCAGACATACGTACGTTGGCTCTCCGCGCGTCTGATGACGGCCGTGGTCTGGCAGGAGGCGCTTCTCTAGGGTCGTGAGTCAGGGTCGGCGGTGGCGCAACATCAGTATGGGATACTGGAGATGTGAGTTGTTGTGCAAACGGTATTTGTGGCGGCTCCTCTTCAGCTTCCTCAATCCGATTGTCCTCCGAGCTAGTTCGGCCTGGGGAACTACCGACAATGGGACTTTGAGTCAAGTCATGTGTGGAAGACGCTGCAGAGTTCTCCATAATCGCGGACCTTTGACGGGGTTGGGGACCAAATCTCGTTGTATCGGACACGCTTCGCGAGTGTGGCGATGGTGTAAACGGCTCCTCTTTAGGCACTTGCTGGACCACAGCATCCACCGACTGGTTGAACGCAGGAACGTAACCCGGCAGCCCCCCTTTACGACTTGGCGCCGCTGCAGGGACGTTACTGTATCTATTCGGAATACTAGCACGGAAGCGAGGTTTGTTTGTGATGCTGCTTGTTCTGCTGCTGACATTTGCCATTCGACGTGCGGTTGCATCTTTGAGCTGCTTTCTCCACTCCGCCTCACTCCAGTTCTGAGAACCAGGGGCCCGCATGAGATTCGCGATATCCATCAGGTCAACGTAGTCATACCGTTCCTGGTCTGGAAAAGCGAACATAATGCTCTTAACGTGGTTTACTGCGGCGATAAGGCGGTTCGGACGTCCGTAGAGGTTGAAGGTATCAAAGGTCGGTATCAAGAATTGGAGCATCATCTCGAACCCACTCACAGCGGGATGGACTTCTGGCATTACGAAAACGAACCCTTCCATCTTAGCCTCTGACTGCGAGTGTAGAATGAAGTTCCCTTCGATTTTGATTAGAGTCGACTGATCGATCAAAGCCTTCGATTGGGGGTAGATGGCGTATGCGCAATATGCGTCGGTAACTGTCGCTATAGGTTTCACCTTCTTCGTCTTCTTCGTCTCATAGAACTTGATGCTTCCTATTACCAGCCTTGGCGCACGGTCATAGGCTGATTTCTTTTTCATAGTCTTCCTTGCCTTTTGAAGCTCTTTCTCATCTGGTGGCGTGATCACAAACCAGCAACGCCTCCAGGGGGTTCCAGCCCCGAATCTCACACGAGCCCAATCTTCATGCTTGAACCGCGTGCGCTCCAAAATCATTCGGATATTGTTCAATTCTCTGCCTTTTGCGGCAATGATAGAACCGGTGTATGCTTCGTAAAGACAAGTATGCTCATATATGGCCAGGCGAATTGCAGAGGCCCATTGGATCAAAGAGTCGTAGGAGTCGAAATGAAGAAGGTAACGGTTTTGACCGGCAGACGAGACGCTCAAGACGTTCTGGAGAGATTGTGCGCCAGCCTGGTTTTGTGTGGGAAGCGTTTCAATCTGTTACTGTTGTTAGGACGACATACACAACCGGAAGGTTTCTACCGGATCTTACTGATTTGACTGAAGCGTCTGCGAGGTTAATGAATGTTGGAGACACGTCTGCTGGATCGGTTGCTGCGTCCAGCGCAGCGGCATCCCATAGGGATAAGACTGTTCCGACAAGTTGAGCATAGCACTCCACCCATTGTCGCTCAGCACATGGACGGCCATCTATGGAGGGGGTAAAACAAACAAAGTTAATCGGTCTGCAGGAGCCTTCGGTACAGGAGATGGGAACCTACTGGTATCCAAATCATTCAGCTTCAGAAAATATCCCTCCAAGTATAGTTTGCTCGCATGACTGTTCATATACGAAAATATACGCTGCAGTTCGGCAGGAGTGTCCTCCGCTAAGTGCATTAACGGAGGCTTAGTTGTAAAGAGTGTCGAGCCCGGCCGCGACATGCGCCGTTCGGCTTTTGACGGAGAGCCATCGTGCGGAGAAGGTGTTTCTGGAGAAGGTGTATCGAACCTTGATGGAGGAGCGTTGTAGGACGATGAAGTCGGTCGTCCACTTCCGTCGGGGCTTGTTTTACGGGATTGACCTCCAAAGGCTGATAGAAACGACAGCACTACAAACGCAAGGGATATCAGCGACATTCTCAGAAGTGGAGTTGATCCCATCAGATCGACAGAACTTACCGCGAGAGCGAACCATGATTGCAATGGTTGATTATCAGATGATAAGAAGACCAGCTTCTGCGTATGTTCCTTTTTTTTAAATCGTTCAATGAAGCAAAGAGAAAAAGAGCGAGCGTCAGCGAGGAAAAAATGTGAGCGGCGGGGAAGTCGATTGAGTGTGTTTGGGCTCCGGGATCTCCGCGCGGAGGCAGCGACAGAGTGTCAGGACGCAATACCCGCCAACAACCACCTTCAGGCCTGCACAACCAGTTCCATGAAGCGACGGCGAAGAGACGGTGTGTGTACGAAGAGCGAATGACACGGAGAGAAAGTTAGGCTGGGCGGCCGGCCAAGTTGAATTGGTTCTTAGGTGGATGGCGCAAGATCGAAGTAGTCGTCAGCGCCTGACCAGATCCGAGTCAGTCGGACACTAACAAGGTAGTCCGAGAGCTTGGGAAGGCCGAACTAAGTTGCGGGGGGCAAAGAGGCGAGAGTCAGACGGGATGGGAAAGAGAGAGGAAAGGAAAGGAACGGAGGCCAGGAAGAAGAGCAGAGACACAATAAGCAAGCAAAGACGAAAAGAATTAAAGAACACGAGGTGAGACTGTGAGACAGCGAAACTGGCTCCGGGCGGAGGTCCAAGATGATGCGCCGTGGGTCCAAGATGTGCAGTGCAGGTGGATGGGACTAGAAGTGTCACCGTTTTTTTGCTGCCAGACTGGAGTCTCAGCCACAGCTCACAGCTGAACACTGGAACAGTGACCAGACGGCTGGTCAGGCTACAAGTGGGCTATCAGGAGACCCTGGTTCCAGCACAATATGCCTTCAACAGAACCTGGATACGAGCGCCAGGATCCCCTGGTGGCGACCGGATAAAAATAAAACATTCAATTCTTCCCTGGGGAGTGCGTCATCATGTGGCTCAACCAGACATCGCGGATGTGTGTTTCGGACCAGACTACAACGTACGTACCTGCCTCGTCCTTGGGCACGGTTCCAGATCGTCGATGCAGCTGCAACTGATCCCAGATAGGCGGCCTCTGCAGGCAATTAATATTACCAGTGGTTGCATTCTACAGACTAGCATTCTACAGGTTAACGGTGTATCTGCATCGTACACCGGTGTTCTTGCAAGCAGACGACATTCTCCACACCAAATATAGTAACACAAGTCCTGCATGTCTTGCTTGCTCCTCGCCTGCCCTCCCGGCATCCCCTTTTCCTATCATGTTCTATTTTCCCTTGACTCTCCCTCAGCGCAGCAAGAACCGCAAAGAGCGAAAACCGAGACAACCTGACAAATCTGGACCGTGCCAAGGCCCCCTAACCCCTCACTGGGGGCTGTCCATTCACTGGAGATTTCATGGCCGAAGACCGCGCCAACCCGACTGGCCACTCAAACGGATTATTGTCACTGGCGCGAATAGTTCGCTTTTCTAAATTCGTCTGCCTGGGAGTTGCTGCACCACTCTTGAATACCGACGGAGGAGGAGCAGTCTTGACCGTCGATAAGAAACTATTTGCCCCCTTTTAAGGTCCCGACTCCAGTGACGGCCCGACGGATAAAGCCCCAAGCCCCTGAGTAACAGACTGCGGACTTGAAGCAGTTCTGCGTTTCGACGGCAGCAGCTCAGCTCATCCCCGTTATGTGCGATAAAAAGGAGTTCAAACCCTTGGTGCCACGAGAGCGTGAGTATAGGGCCAGTTAGACCACTCTGCACAAAACAAGGCCCGCGATGTAAGGCTGAGCCACTCGGCCTGACGCGTATCCCAGGAGCGATCGTTTCCAGAAGAACATTCCAGCGGCGACAAGCGAGAATGGCCTGAACGGTAAACGGCCCGACTCGATCAGCCAGCTGGGATCGACATCTCCAGGATTCAGGAATCGTGGCTGTACCAAACTACCAATGCTTGAGAGGGTCAAGCTGTGCGCTCCGCCCGCTAATTTGGTGGAACCACAGTTTAGTAAACGCTCGACGTTAAAGTAAACAACATTTCACATCGGAAGAGTAGAGTAGATCCCGCCAGCTTGATTAAGCTGTTGTCGTAGGATCCCTACCATTTTATTTGCTGCATGAAGTACTGATGCCGAGGTGTTGTGGGGGCGGACTATACTACCCAAGGCACTAAGGCAGCAAGGCTTCAAATCACGGTTTTGTACTTCTCATCCAACAACGCGAACACCGTTTGTTATTGCCCCTGGGACTCGATTTCCATACACCATGCATTCAGTTGATACCTGATAGTGAGTATTTCCCACAATCCCGGGCTGGTGTTTGCGGTGCAATGGCGTAACCAAGCGCCATTACCATTTCAACTGAGAGCTCCCAAATGAGTAACTACTCTACAATTATCCATGTGAAGCGATCAGGTATTCGGGCAGTATTTGATATAGCATAGTCTGCTTAGTGGGGCTCCAAGAATGCTTACATGGAGCATACATTTGGTGAACTGAGTATAGCAGACATTGGACAGTGTTGTTACGGATTCTTTGCTCCTTGGTTCCTCACTGGAATACCCAGATGATATTATGGCCATTACTTGCTCATGGAACATGTAAGAGTGGAGTGTTCATAGTCTCCGCTCTATATGCATCGACGCACTCAGGCTGTATTGTTTGTCTGTGTTGCTGGCGGCGACTGGAGAGGCTTTTCACAGGCCAGAGTCATTCAGAATTCACGCGCAAATGCACTAATTTCCTCAGCTATCCAACTGATTCTTGAAGTGTTTCTTCTCTCCAAATAACTTCATCTGCTTTTCTTGTTCAGCTACCAACAACCATCCATTTCTTTTGCTGTAACCGGCGATTCCACTGGTGGTTGGGCCTTATATCCAAGGCTTTGGCACGAGGCACTCATTAGATTCCTGCAAAACCGGTTCTTGCTGCTATTGCGTTTTCCTTCCGAGTTATTCACCTAGTGTTGTACTGTATTTTCTCCCGTCTTAACCAAAGAATTGCTCTCTAGCTCCCACGGTTGTCTCTCGGGACTGGTTCGTCACGATGAACGTGCCTGAACTCTCAAGCTCTGGATCTGAGCTCTCCAGCTCCGATCAGGGCGCCCCTGGAACTGTCGACATTCTGTCCGATGACCCAGGCAGTCCCTACGGCTTGGCTGACAAAAAGGCTTCTCAGATAACAGAGGCAGAAAACCAGAAAATCGATGAATTGACGGCCAGATTTACCAAGGGCTTCGACCCCGGTGCTTTTGGAGGCTTTATCATGGCGTACATACCCAAGCTGGCTGAAGGACTTTTCCCGGGCTCTTATGCACACCTCTTGATTCTTCTTTTCGAGACCTTTGACGTGATTCAGAACATCCAGCTGGGCCTCGAAGCCTTAATGGGAAGCCACCACCAGGTCTCCCCCACTCATAAGCCAAGTGAGACCAACTTCACGGATGAAGTGTTCTTTGCCGCGGAGATTGCGATGCTGAGAAAGCTATTGGAGCCGATTCGTGAAGGAACCAGGAATTCAATCTTCTGGGTGGGCACTAGACGTGTGCATACCTCCAATATCAGCGAGCAGCTCGAAGCGGCCATCAGAGTGGTAGAAACATTCAAGGATGACCTCTGTGCAGCGCTAAAACCAGACCATGAGAGCAGTAAGTTGGTACCAGCTACTCACTTCATCCGTGTGCTGACCTTGTAAGGAACCATTTACAGTAGCCTCCCGGTGTCAGTCGAACGTACTGCAATGTATAGTATGAAGCAGCTTCGTCTAGACACATGCAGAGCCACCCTGCAGTGGGACAACTTCAACGGCTCTGAGCTCGAGCTCACCTCATTCTTTTGCTTCTACAAAGAGCATATCATGAAGACTGAGCCCGCCAAGGCGAGAGCATCTGGGTGGCTGCCTCCTCAGACCCCTGGTACTCCTCGTCTGTCGGCTGAAGAAGCAAGCGAAGGTGATTTAGCAAGCTGGGCCTCTCACGGGGTTCAGAACAAACTCGTCGATTTCTTGCTTAAAATTGCATTGTGGCTCAGCTTGGCAAGAGGACTCCCAGCCGTTCATTTGTTCTGTGACGTCGCTAGACTCTTTGTCATGGACCAGCCGTCCAGGCCCACCACCAACGAGTATCGTCAATTCTTACTGCATCTCGTCCGCATCCGGGCTGCCACCGGAGGTGCTCTGTTGTCGCCGTCTCCTGTTGTGCCAGACAGTAAGAACTTTCCCACAAGCAATGTCGATTACTTCCAGGACATCTGGAGAACGGGCCACCAACTCTCACAGGGCCTATTCGACGAAACCTCTCTGTACACTAAACATAATGTCCCCAACTTCAAGCTTGCGAAGGCCCCTGCTCGTCGCCGTTCCGGCCATGGGGATATGCAAGTAGCCACCCAGTCCGCTGTTGGCGAAACCTTGGCCGATATCCCGTCCACACCAGATGAGGAACGTGTCGATGAAGAGTGAGTGGTCTATATCCTATGCTCTTCTTCATCCACTATGTGATAGTAGGGCTTATATTGTTGCGTTTTTTTGTTACTGCAGATCTTCCGACGACTTTGGCTTTGCGCTCTCACCCCCTGGGCAGTCCCCGATGTTTCGAACCAGAACTGTTTAATCGTCCATGGACCCGCACATCGATTGTCGCTATGAATCTACGATCCGGGAAATATACAGTCAATCTACATATTGGGCCTTTGGCCACTCAATATCGTGGCCTTCGCTGCCATTTAAAAACCGAAACACAACGACAACAACAAAAAAAAAAAAAAATTACTCCAGGCAAAGATAGAAAAGACGTTACATTGGGAGGTTCCTAACAGACACTCACCACCAGATAGACACTGGACTTCAGCGTTGGTTGGTTGGTATGAGATTTCTTTTCTTTCTCTTATTCCACGTTGATAATATTTCCCTCTCCACTCCTCTCTTTTGATCATCCGATTTGATCATCCGATTGCCTTTCTCGTTTCTCTAGGATACTTTTCGCAAAGCAGCAGCAAGCGGATACAGTACCTTGACGGAAGCGTAGCAAACGCGCTTTGATCAAACAGAGCATCGGATCAAAGGTTGGATCGCACTGAATCTGCTCGGCTATTTGCTTTCGGGACCATATATGTCTTACCCATGAAAAGGAACCATAAAAAACGCAATAGTTTTACAAGTTTGTCCCATAGCCTAGCCTAACTACGGAGTTTCTCTCCAAAACATCAGTGACCATCCACTATTCCGTTTAATTCCTCACTTTGTTGTTCTTGTTTGCTGTGTCTTCCCAACGTTTTCGTGTTATCACCTTCATGGCTTGGATTCGTGCGCCGAGACTTTAGGGTTACACAAGTGCAACAAAACAGCTGACAGTATCATCCAGATTAGGACAGTTCCTGGCGACATTCTTCACTTGTTTTAGCTGCTGCCTGCTAGAGTGACGCTGGGAAGTGGCTCTCTGCACAACAACCCACAGTTGTTTGGGTATCCACATCCGTTCTTTGTCTCAGACATTGGGAGCTGGGAGTCATCGAACACATTTAACCCCCTCAGGGCCTCGATACCTTTCCTTCCTCTGCAGCACCATGACACCATCTTGTTGGATCCCTTGTTGTTGATTGACTGCGGGAAATGGTGGTGACTGGTGATAGGTGAGATTGTTTCTGCCCCTGCCCTAGGCTGACCAGGAACAGAGACCTTCGGACCCCGGCCATCTTCAATGACATGCCTAGCTACTGAATGCGATTGATCAGGATCAATATATCATGGCTACTCTTACTGAACGCGAGTATAGGTCAATGCACCTTCTAAATAGTCCCGTTAGTCGTTACATACATTATACTTTTGAAGTGCATGACAGAAAACAAGGATGACATCCCTTTAAAGTTTATTCCTCCATCGAATAGATAGAACTGTTGTTATAAACCGCTACATACTCCGTGCTATGTGAGTGAAATAGTACAAGAACCCGAAACAGCAGTAGAACATGGCGCCCGCTTTCTCGCCAACTATGAATTAACCATACCAAAATCCAGAAACGGATCAATCATCGTCATGTCATCAGGATTAATATTATTGGGTATCTTAGAATCAGACTCAGATACCGGCGCAGTCGCAGTCGCAGAATCATGCATCATGATATCAGAATCAAAATACCCCGATTGAGGAAACGCTGTCAACTCTGTGCCACCATCCAGAGCAAACGATGCTGTGCTGAGATCAGGGAGCTGGTCGTGGCCGACCGCAGGCTCTGCTGGCGTGTAATTATACGGGTCACACGAGGGATCCTCATTGTCAAACTCCAGGCCGTAGATCCCAAAGACATCGCCTGGAACAGGCTCGGATCCATCCCCGAGTAACGCCCGTTGAAGGAAGAGATCTCGAATGTCGTCTTCGGTGTAGTTGTGCTTACTTCCCATGTGAACCCATAGATCGTAATTGCGGTGGAAGCGATGTGGGCACGTGTCGACGAAGCAAGCAATCTGGCGACCTGTTTCGTCGGCGTAACCCTCGCCCGTGAGGGTAGCTAGCGTAGAGGAGTTGTTGTCAGCCGTAGTGGTCGAGGAATCATGTCGTTTCTTCGTGAGACCGAGTTTCTGACGTCGTTCGGCTTTGGAGTTCTGAAAGCCTAAATGGGCGGTGCGGATGTGTTCTTCTAGGGCTAGTTTGCTGCCGTAGCGTTTTCCGCAGCCATCGCTAGGGGACCAACCGGTGACGCGCTTCGATGTGGAGAGGTCTGTTTCGCCGCAGACAAACCGCTTCTCGCCTTCGTGCACGGTGCGGATATGCACGGTAAGGTTGCCCTTTTTGGTGAAACTGCGGTCACAGCCTGGGACTGTGCAGGCGAATATTCGGCGGTCTTCGAGACTGACGTTGCCGTGGGCCACTTCGAGATGACGTCGGAGTTCTCGTGCCGTGGAGCAGGTCACCGAGCAGTTGGGGCATCGTGGGGGGTGCGCAGTGCGAATATGAGCTTGCAGAAGAGAGTATGTGGGGAAACTTGTAGGAGGAAACATGGATGACTGATCTCCTCCCTCGTTTGCACGCTGAGAACACTCTGCGCAACTGAATCGCTTCTCTGTGTGGACTCTGCTTTCATGTGCACGGAGATGACCCGCCGATTCGAACGCCATTGTGCATTTCTCTCCTGTGTGCGGGTCGCTATGCGAGCATTGGAATGGCTTCTGTTTCAAATGCACGGACAGAACATGTTTCTGGAGTGTCGAATGCTTGCGAAAGGTCTCGTCGCAGGGTGGATACTCGGTGCAACGGTATTTGTCTCGACCGTCATGAGCAGCTATATGTCGTCGAAGCCTAGAACCAGTCACAAAACTCTTACCACACCCCGGTCGATCACAAATATAATCTCGGACCCCGGTATGGGCGCTTTTAACGTGGTGGTTCAAGTGCGAAACCCGTAGGAAGGTCTTGTCACATCCGTCATAGGTGCAACTGAATAGTCTCTCATTGTTGTGCGAGCGCAGATGTTCCTGGAGCCGGGCGGGTCGATTGAAAGCCTTGGTGCAACCTTCGAACGGGCAGCGGTGGGTTTTCAGCTCCGATGGATATCTCACGGAAGTTGAGGCTGTAGAGAAGGGCGTGGCTGGTGTATCGTGCAGACTGTCGCTAGCGATGCTAGCAGTATCATCGCACGAGGAGTAATCTACATCAGAATGCGCTTCCTCATAGATTGGATCTGATGCAGGAACGAGATCAATGAGCTTCAGAGATGCTTTCAGTATGCGATATGTTAACGTACCAGATTCATCGATGGCCGTTTGTCTCTGCAGTCGCTTAGGGCTGGGATAGTCCCCGGACGACGACCTTTTTCGGCCCATGCTCAACTGAGCACTACAATAGGCTCTGCTATAAAATCTTCAACATGTAAGAAGCGACCAAGGGGAGCTATTTGATAAATCAAAAATGCAACAACGGCAGATAAATTTCTCGAGAGGTCAAAATTTTGCCAAAAAGCGGTAAGGGCGGTGAGGGTGTCTATACCCAAAATAGGCTAGCAGCATCAGGAACTTTTCCGCCGCCTTTGTGAAGTTGCGATTCACTTGAATGAAATCTTCGAAAGACAGAACACCTGCTGCCACACCTGTTCCTCACTTCTTACGTTCCTGTTGTGCGCCAATTCTTCCAGTTCAATCGAACCTGAATTATCACAATGTCCGACTACGGCGAAAACGAAGCTGAAGAAACGTAAGAACACTGAGTTTCTCCTTTTGGATTAAGACCCGGGGGTTCAAAGACGGATTGATGACGGGGCCCATTTTGTCGCTCGCTGCTGCATCGCCTGAAAATAATCTGGTATGCTAACATGCTATGTACGACAGCTATGACTACGAGCCCGGTCAGGACTATGATGATATTGAACCCGAGGATTTCCTCAACCCTGAGGACGCTGAGGGTGGCGAGAATGGCGCGGAGGGTTACGACGACGGGTCCTACGCACCCGCTGTGAACGGAGACCGTGTTGTGGTTTCAGGAGACCCGAATGCAGGGTATTCGGGGAAAGTGGTCGAACAGGCGCGGGCGAAGAAGATCCCCAACGAGGAACGCACGACAACTCCATACATGACCAAATATGAGAAGGCCCGTGTTCTGGGTACAAGGGCGTTGCAGATCAGGTTCGTTTGACGTGTCCACTCGACGAAGGCCAGGAGAGCCTGAGAGTCGATTTTTCCTTACTGACATTTTTATCAGCCTCAATGCGCCAGTGCTTGTAGACCTCGAGGGAGAGACGGATCCGCTACAGATTGCTATAAAAGAGCTGAATCAGAAGAAGATCCCTCTTATTGTGAGGAGGTATTTGCCGGATGGAACGTAAGTGATGCCCGACTTGCGTCGCCCCTTCCTTGCTCGGATTGGCTCAGTTCATATATTGACTCATTTGATAAAGGTACGAGGATTGGACATGCGAAGAACTACTATAATACCATGATGAGCTTGTATCTGAAAAATGGGTTCGCTTCTTGTTATTGTCTTTCTGGTCGGACTTTCCTAATTTCCGCATAGCGTTTGGAGTTCAGGAGTAGGACATGGGCGACAGCCAATCTGTCGAGTCCTGCAAAGGGGAAATAAACAAAAAACATTCAAATCTTGTTAGTAAATATTCAGAAGAAAAAAATTCAAAAGAGGAAAGTTTGTATTGAGGTCTTATATTGTATATCTATATCGTGTAAGCTCCTAATGTATACTAAACTCAACTCGACATGGGCCCGATATCACCTTGTGCCACAAGCTGACATCAGTCATATGTTACATAACATAAGTCATAACAGGTTGACTGGAAGATTAGTGGTACAGCAGCCAGCATCTGCGATGTCATGCACAGCTCGCACTTCAATCAAATTCAAGGTTGTGGCCAACCACCGGAAGCCATGATGATCTGTAGCTTACAAATCACATTCTTCTCAAGACATGTGATGTGTGCCCTCATCGCCGTATTCGAATCAGGCTTGAAATTGCGCAGATCATCATTGATAACCAGTTAAGACGTCTGATCAGTATGGCCAGTCACGTGGTACGTCGGAGTCTCGGAGATAAAAGTTCGGGATCGATCATCGAATGCCGACCGTTTGTTGTCCACTGTCCAGCGTTAACTCACACTGAAGTCCAGCGGGATACTTGAACTGTTTGGGAACGTTTCCATGCCATGATTTCTTGGAAAAGAGGGCGGGGAAGCTGGTCAATGTATCATCGAGTACGGAGTACATTGGTCAAGTACGTCTTCTCCAGTCTCCACGGCGTATCCGTATTACTACTACTATTTTCTTCCCCGCTGGATAAATCGGCACGGCATTCGCAGTTTTGCACTAATCCATCATCCGTCACACTACTAATTTTTGGCCCAGATCCCTTATGCAGGTCAAAGAACGCATTACATCTTCGGCAACGTTAGCGGGCGTCACACTGGCTCTTTAACGGACAAAAGTTTCCTCCACTTCTCGGCTTTGCGTCTCCAGAAAAGTGCCGATGAATGTCAGCCAGCTAAAATGTTGACACGGCCCAGATATGAGAACATGGATCATAGGAAGTTTTAAACTGAGGTTCCCGGGGAGGGTTTCAACTCCGAGCGCACAAAGCGGTCTTTAGTCCATATATCCGATGGAACAGGGCGCTGTCGAATCCGACTAGAAAGTCAAGACGAATCAGACCCTAGATGGACCTTCGGTTCAGCCCATGGATAGAATTAGTGGATCTTCCCCCTCGGCGGCCTCCTATACTCGAGCTTAGCCTGAGAGTGGGCCCTGCACGCCAGATAATTAAGCAAATTTACCAGGATCATCTCGAATCATGAAAGAGTCTTCTGGATCTATAAATTTCGTCGCCCGTTCCGCTTTGACTCAACCTGTTTTATTGAGTTTTGAGTGACTCCCATCACCGCACACTGAGGCTCTCCGACGGTGATTTCAAGCGCACTCGCCACAAGATACCTGCCGCTGGGCCCTTCGCACTTTATTCGCCGTGTCGCAAACTATATTCCCCAGCGTGGAAATGGGAACAGATGTTGGCGCACAAGAGAAGGCAGTAAAGAATTTGGAAAGTGGTCAAGATGGCGAAACTCCTATTCCAGCACCGGCTCGATCAGCTGAGGAGAAGCCAGAGCCAACATTTGATACTGGGTTAACAGCCTGGCTGCAGGTTGTGGGTTCCTTTTTCCTCTTCTTCAACTCATGGTGCGTCTCGGGTCCCGTAGCATCTAACCCCCAAAAATACCCGACACTAACCGTCGTATAGGGGTGTGGTGAACACATGGGGTGTTTATCAGACATATTATGAGAAGAATATCCTATCCGATGTGCCGTCGTCAACTGTAGCGTGGGTTGGCTCGCTGCAGTCCTTTCTTCTCATGCTGTTCGGTGTCGTCACAGGTCCCCTATTTGATGCTGGATATTTTCGTGCGCTTCTCGGGTTCGGCACCATCATGTTACCATTTGGCCTAATGATGGTTAGTATTTCATCGCAGTACTGGCATTTTATCTTGGCCCAGGGAATCTGTACCGGTTTAGCATGCGGGAGCCTATTCGTCCCAGCAGTTGCGATCTTGCCTCAATACTTCAAGGCGAAGAGAGGGCTTGCGAACGGTATTGCAGCCTCTGGAAGCAGTATCGGCGGAGTTATATATCCGATCATGTTCAACCAATTGCAGAAGAGGGTCGGCTTTCACTGGGCGACCCGCGCAATAGGCTTCCTCGCCTTGGGGACGTGCCTCATCTCATTCTCCATCATGCGCATGCGTTTCTACCCAACGGAGAAACGTAAGCTGCTCCAGCTCGGCGCGTTCAAAGAGCCCCTTTTCGTGCTCTTCTCCATCGGCATGTTCATGGGGTTTCTCGGATTTTACAACTTCCTCTTCTACGTCCAATCCTATGCCATCGATACCGATATAGTGGATAGCAATCTAGGTTTCTACCTTCTTTCGATGCTCAACGCAGGATCCACCTTCGGGCGGATCATGCCCAACTTCATTGCCGACCACACAGGCCCATTAAACATGCTCGCCCCCGCCGCTTGCATCACTGCCATCCTCTCGTTTGTCTGGATTGGCGTCCACACCGTTCCTGGGATTATCGTCTTGTCCATCCTATACGGAATCTTCTCCGGCGGTTTTGTTTCACTGCCACCTGTGGTGATGGCTTCCTTAACCAAGGACATGCGAGAGCTTGGAACCCGTATGGGCATGGTCTTTGCGATTACATCCATCGCATTGTTGATCGGAACACCGATTGGAGGTGCAATTTTGGGCCATTCACATAGCTATTTGGGCGTCCAACTGTTTACGGGATGCGCCTTGAGTGTGGCAGTTGCTATATTTGCAGGAGTCCGGCTTTCTCGCACAGGCCCGAAACTTGTCGTTCGGGCCTGAGGCGGACCCGGGGGCAGCCACGGGATTACATTTCGTTGGAGTGATTCCACTTGCATGCAACATAGATTCACAAACATTTGGTCGGAAATCTCAAGAACCTATTTTTTTCGATATGGCGTATGATATCAAGAAGGCTGGCCTCATTTTCGAAGAGCAACGCAGAAATCGGCTTGGTACAAAAAGTGCATTATAGAGCGAGCCATAAATGGGCATTATAGATCATATAATCATCGGACATAGCACCTATTGATCCGCAAATATCCTATACATCTTGCCGTATCTCTTCAAATAAATGCTAAACAAATACATTTGGATATCAACTGCCAGAAAAAACAACTGGCGAACAGGGAAGACGAAAATCCAAAACACCAGAATGCTAAACCTCTTCCAACCGAAGCTAGGAAACATGCTCCGGACTAACAGGGAAATCTTCCCCATTTTCTCGAATATGCTCCAGTTTCTTATCCCGGCTACACGGCTTCCGCATATCGTACGCATCCTCTCCCGTCTCTGACATCCCCGTCGGATCATCGCTGTAGTAATTGACGACACGCCGGAATACGGAGTACCTAATCGCAAAAGAAAACAATGTCAGTATAGTATGCCCGAGACGACAAGAAATGCCAGAAACATACCCCATCCCCTTATACATATCCACTGCAACTTTATTCCCTGCCCGCACGTATAGATCCACAAACCAAGCATTGTTGATATCCGACCCCTGTTCTAGGCGTTCTGTAAGACGGCGCGCATGGCCAAGACGCCGCCATGCAGGTGCAACTGTCAGAACCGTGATATGGCCGTGCCACGGCGTGTAGTGCTCTGAATGCTTCATGGAGGGGTGTTGCTCTTCGAGCTTGCCCATTACTGCGGAGTGGGGTCTGGTATTAGTAGTTGCTTGGAGACGATCGAGTTCCGGTCTCCAACCGATAAGAGTTCACGTACTGTATCCGGCAATTCCCTCCCTGCGGTCCTGTACGCTACTGAAGAGGGACGGCCATCGCATCAGATAGTTCAAGTAGAAGCCCAGATCGTAGTTTTCGGTTAGGGGATCGAGATTCGTCAAATTAAGAGAGAAGAGGTCCGTTGGGGACATCCGGCGAATTGACGACATGGCTCTGGGTGGTCAAGACAGCAATTGAGCCGTGGTGCTTGCTAGATAATGTTTGATAAAGTTGAAGCGGGGGAAAAAGTGTCGAAATGAGGGACTTACTCGATTGGGGTTTCGGCGGTCACGGGAAATCCACGCCCGCTGATCAAATCGACTTCTCCCATCACTGTATTACGCACTCTCTGGATCTCAAGCTTTTGACAGGCTGCTGTTCTGCTGGTAAGTGTTGTTAATTTACTCTGCACTTTGTGTTTGCCTCCTGACTTTGTTGTGTGTTTCAGAGATTCCGCGGCTGCCCCCCGTTTGCAACTCTCCAGCCCCCTGTCACCGTCTGTTTACGACCTTTGAGGCACGATTGAGATTCCCCTCCAAACAGTGACCGGTGGAACAATACAGACAAATACGAACAAAGCGACTTAGAAATAAAAATTCTACAAAGCCAGATAAGACCTTAGTTCTGGGTCGTCTGGAGGGCTTATAAGCTTCCTCACCACCTACAGCATGCCGTCCAACCCACCTTCACCCTTGAGGTTATCTCACCGCCACAGTCGCAGTCGGTCGTCAAACATGGACATGGATCCTATGTCGCCTGAAGGTTATGCGCCAAACGGTTGCTCTTCAAACTCTCCCAGGTCGCCTCTCAGCCCGCGCTTATCCGGCCCACCTTCGCCTGTTACCCCCCGTCAACAATACGCGAACGGATCCGCCAGAATGTCCGGAGACTTTGGAGCAACCACGGAAGCAAATGGTGGCCTAGGAAACCTTGCGGATGAGCTGGCCGATGCTTGGGAAGAGGATGAGAATGGCTATGGATACGCTTCCGGACAAGAGGCCGCACCATCTGATTCACAACCCTTGGAACCCATAAGAACGAGGACACCTTCGCCGACTTATTCTTCTGGTCGTGATTCATTGCAACCTCCCAGGCCAAAATTGCGAAACGGAAACAATCGACACCGCAGATACGAGTCGCAATATGATGGCTCGGACTATGGAAACGACTCGGATTTCGAGGAAGTGGCGGATATATCGCCTGCGCTGGAGAGCCAGATTGCGGAGGTTGAAAGCCTTGCTCGGCGGGGACTAGAAAATAATGGGAGTGAGAATGACCATGTTATTGACCGTGCGGTTACAGCGCTTCAAGATTTGGGAGCGCAGAGTGGGATTGAAAATAATGCAATGAGGTACGCCCTGGTCTTTTTTGACATGTATATGTCCCGCTTCGAGGAACCCCTGCTGATAATATATCTAGACTCATTACCGCACACTCGTCGATCACATCGTACCTTACTCACCAAACTCGCACCGTCCAAAACCTCACCCACCCTCTTCTTTTCGCTCCATTCCCGCTCCTCTCTGAAGAAACCATCGACGCTCTTATCCCTCTAATCGATGAGGGTCTCCTACCCAACCTCCCGTACCCTTTCCCAGAGCAGCAACATCACAACTCACCACCAAGTACCTCACAGTCCTCCACCGCGAATCCTCTCACTTCTCTCCAGACTCTAATCTCACAGACCTCCGACATAACCCTCTCTCTCCGCGGTCTGAGTGACACGCTCTATGAATCCCGCCAACTCACTTCGACCGCCTCTCGGCGGCTCCGTTCTGCGCGGGAACTCGTCGCAGACCTTCGCCGCGAGGAAGAAGGTCGTGAGGAAGGGACTCGGTGGATCGAAAAAGGTGACTGGGATCGCAGGTTGAAGGAGCGCGAAGCTGGCCGCGAATGTGGAGATGTTGTCAGTGGCTTCGAGGCTGTCTGCGGAGAATGGAAGGAGAAGCTCTTCGGTGCTGCTGCCAGCACAGAGGCCGTTGCAGCTTAGGCGAGAGTTTCTCTTTTTATTTTTCCCATAAAGTTCCCTCTCTGACGAGATCACCCAAGTACCCCAAGGTTTCTTTTTTTCATTTGTCCATCAATTTAACACGAAGAATATCCCCCAATTTGCATCCTACCAAACCATATTTTGCTCATCTATGGCTGGCTTTTTTTTTCTCCTTTTCTACCTGTATATAGATCTTTTTTGCATCTGGTCGACCTTAAGGGTCTGTCTGCCTATCTATCTATCTCCCCATGCATGACATGGCTGTCATGCCGTTCTTTGACCCACGGTCTATCTATTTTCTTACATATCTCTAGATTGTCTTTCCCTTACACTTTTCTTTTCTAAGCATCATATGCTCGCTGGTCGGGCTAACCGGAGACCCACATGCTACACACTTATGTCTCTTTTCTTTCAGTCAAGGAGCGAGGGCTTGTATTTCTCATGTTCTTGAAAAGGCCTTCTCGGTTCATTTCCGTAGATTTCACTTGGCTCTGTACTGGTTATGGGTGGTACGTATAGCCGAAGAGTAGACCCTTTCCAAGGTGCGTTTTAACCAGTTTATTGACGAATTGATATTTA
Organism: Aspergillus sydowii CBS 593.65; assembly: GCF_001890705.1. Taxonomy (NCBI): domain Eukaryota; kingdom Fungi; phylum Ascomycota; class Eurotiomycetes; order Eurotiales; family Aspergillaceae; genus Aspergillus; species Aspergillus sydowii. The sequence goes on from NW_024467866.1 coordinate 825,326, forward strand.
CATAGAAGCACGGCTCAAAACTACATGAGACTAGCAAAATACGTAGATAGGGACATGTAACATAGAATCTGTACTGATGAATAGATTGAACTTCGTTAAGTGAAACAGGGCTCGCGAGTCTTTGCATTATTCATCCAACTATACCTACTTGACAGACATGAAAGAGATGAAGAAAGATGAGAGGAAAAAGAGAAACAGTAGCGGTGTCCTTTATAAGAACAAAGACGTAATGCATTTCAGCAAAAACCATCATCGCCCGAAGAGAGACTCTAGCTAGATCTGTACAGTCTTCTTGGCTCATAGGTAGACACGCAAAAAGAAGAAAGAGAGGGTCGGAGAGACAGAATTAGACTGTACGGAGCGGGAGCAATGCTGGTTGAGTGAGGGATGGAGAGGATACAGGGGCGGGGGAGAGATAAGGAAAAAGGTTATTTTTCACACGCCCATTCGTTTTTCAGACACACTTTTTTCCCCGAGAAACAGCTGGCCAATATTTTACTGGTTCTGCTGCTGCTTCCATCTGGGCACCCACTTTCCACCGCTGCCAGCGGGCTTGGGTTCTTCGGGCTTATCGGACGAAGACTGGGGGGTTTCTGTGCGAAGAGGAGGTTGAGAGGAGCGCTGGGGGGGAACGTAACGACCGGAGGATGGAGGGGGGGCATCAGAGCCACCACGAGCGTGAGGGGGCACGTAGCCGGTTCTTCTGGGGGCCTCGGGCTCTTTGGGCGGCTCTGCGGAAGCATCAGAAGCTCCCTTGGCAGCTTGACGCTCTCTCCAGCTAGGACCGCCACCAGTGCGAGGAGCAAGATTGAGACGAGGAGCGGTACGTTCGGTAGGTTCTGCACGGGTAGGAGGTTCTAGAGCGCCAGACTTCTTTGCCAAAAGGCGAGCCTCTGCTTCTTCCTCACGCTGTCTTTGCCGGGCGGCAATTTCATCCATTTTCCTATGATATGAGTTAGCAAAATATACTTGAAATTTGTTCGTTGGAATGTGGGGTACGCACGCTCTCTCTTCTTCACGCTTGGCCTTCTCTTCAGCCAACACACGGCGGCGCTCGGCCTCCCTGGCGGCTGTCTCCTCCTCCTCGCGTCTAGCACGCTCCTCTTCCTCCTTCCTGACACGCTCGGCGTTCTCGCGCTCGATCCTCTCACGGCGCCTGCGTTCCTGGACATCCTTGACACGCTGCTTCTTCTTAGCCTCGAACTCTCTCTCAGCTGCCTTGCGGCGCTTCTCGAACTCTTCGTGACGCTTCTCTGAGACTTCCTTGCGGAAGTTGCTGAACTGGGGTACCAGGCGGCTGAGGCGGTGCTTGAGAGCGACGGCTTCCTTGTGTCTAGCCTCGGACTCGGCCAGAGACTCAGCCTTCTGGCGCTCATAGACCTCCATATCGCGCTTCTTCTGGGCCTCATAGTCTTCAGAGACGTGCTTCAGCTCCTCCCGGCGGAAGGCACGCTCCAAATGGTCGATACGCTTGCCAGTGGTGCGAACGCGGTCGTTAAGTTCGTTCTTCTCCTTCTCGAGCTGTGCAAGCTTCATGGCACGGAGGCGGTTAGCATCGAGATCCTCAAGATCGATTTCGCTGATGTCAATTCCCTTAACGCCAGTCTTCAGCTCTTCGAGCTGCTTTTTGAGTTCTTGCTGGCGGATACGGTCCTGCTCATCCTTGATGCGCTTCAGCTCACGCTCACGCTGTTCCTCAGCAAGTCGCTGCTTCTCAGCCTCCTGGAGCTGCTGTGTGCGGAGGCGCTTGCGGGTTTCCTCTTCTCTTTGCTTGCGCTGCAGGGCATCGGTGGCGGCCTCCTTCTTCTTTTCAATGATAACACGGCGCTCGAGGGTGTCTTCATGCTCCTTGGCAGCACCAGCCGCAGCACGCGCAAGAGCAGTCTGCTTGGCCTGGAGACGAGACTCGTTGTAAGTGGGGTCGACATACACACATGAGATGTGCAGGGTTTTGGCCAGACGAGTGAGCTGCAGGCGGGCAATTTCGGCAGGGGTGTTTTGCAAACGTTGCACGGAGCCGAGTTCACTTTCCGCAGATCCGGCAGCGCTTCCAGAGTGCAAAGCCTTGGCCGAGGAGAAAACGTCGGTATCAAAGGTAAGAACACCAGAGATGTGGTCCACGCGGATAGCCAGGTCACCCTTCTTGCAGCCGTTCATGATGAATTTCTCGATCATGGATGGGGTGATCTGGAAAGGATCGGGGAACTGAGCCAATTCGTACACGAATTTGAGCGAAACAGACTCATAAACCTGGGACAGCTGCTGGAAGAGGCGAGTGAGAATGACCTGCTGCAAAGGTCCAACGTACTTCTCCATCTCGGGATCCGCACCAATCTGCTTAAGGATGGGGGTAACCTTCTTGCAGATAGACAGGGGGTGGAAGTCAACTTCAAGAATGTTGTAGAGATCACGGATCTCAGGACGAGCACGCTTGAGCATGCCCTTGTTCAAAGCATCCCTGAAGAGAACAGCACGGGTGGGACCCTGTGCCATGCCAAGCAAGTTGGTGAGGCGAGTGTTCTTGTTCTTGCGGACCTCGTCCACATCAATCAGCGCACCCCGAGAGCGAGAAGTGCTGATAACGGGGATGGAAAGGGCAGACAGAAGAACGAATGAAGCCGCCTTGGTCATGTCGCTCTCTGAAACTGAAGGGTGGTCCTTCTTAGAGCCCTGGTTGGCGGAGAGGGTGACCGCAGATTGGCGGAGAAGGTTGTAGTAACGGCTCCAAGCAGCAGCGTGGAAAAGGTAATTCTCGCTTACAAGGAAGATACGGGCAAGTTTCTCGTAGTAATTGGCCATCATGACGTTCTTTGCGGGACGCTTGCTGAGGCTGAGGAGAGTGTGGATATCCTCAATGCTGCGGAAAGCCTCCTGCCAGAGTTCCAACTCAACGGCAACGTTCAACTGCTGGAAACGGGTATCCAGATGGCGTTGCAGGGTGTCGGGGTCGCTGAGGTTGATGGCGTGCATCTGGGCAGAATACTTGGCGGCGTTCTGAACATGGTTGCGAAGAAGCTCGCAGAGTCTGCGGAACTCTGTCTTGCGGGTGTACTTCAAGCAGAACTGGAAAGCCTGCAGAGCGGTGGTCTGGTACATGACTTCCAAGCGAGCGTTGTTCTTCAGGATCTCCAAAACAGTTCGGTACGTCTCCCACAAAAACTTGAGCCATGGGGTGACAACGGCACGGTCAGTGCGGTCGCGGGATTGTTCGCCAGAGACGGTAGCAAGGAGGATAGTCTCGGGGGTTTCGATGGCTTCCAAATCCTCGATGTTGGAAGAGGGTGCCGCTGACTCGAGGGAGGACTGAATCTCATCGGCCTTGGTTTGGGCTTCCGTCACCTTCTTCTCCGCAAGTTCGATGAACTTCTTAAGAACAACCTGCACCACATATACCATTAGAATTCCGCACAACCAAATCCTAAACATAGTTCGTTGGCTATATACGTACCTCGATAGTTCCCACGTTCGTGTTCTGGGCGATGTTCTTGTACTGATACAGGCCATCCTTGGCAGCCTTGCCTTTCCGGAGGTCGACACAGAGTTCAACGAAAAGAAGCATAACCGGTTCGAGAGAAGCGATCGGGCTACTCCGCGTCCGCTTGGAGGTAACATGTTCGTGGAGGACGGTCAGGGCGGCCGGAGCCTGGCCCACAGCGATAAGTTCCTGAGCCCTCTATAGGCAAAATCCAAGTTAGAACCGGTATGGAGAATGAAAATTCTTGCTTCAACCCCAGATCCAAACAGACAACCTACTTTCAGGACATTCTCAGGCTTGATATGCGGTGGAGGCGGCATGGTGGGCGATGTAATAAGCGACGGCTAGGTATTATCTCGATAGGGCACAGACGGCACACAAGCCTTGTTGATGGGCGAACCTCGACGAGGGATAGGCGCAAATCGAGTCGAAAATGCGCAACGGAGGCCGGACAGCGAGAGTCGACAGCCGAAATTCCCTATTTGAATGATGCTGCCACGCGACGGTCGGCGAGGACAGGTGGGAGGGGAGGCGTCGGTGGTTGTGCGAGAGCCAGAAAAAAACCAACCCACGCAAAGTTGCTTCCGTTCCCTGTTTGGGTTAAGCGATCACATCACGTGAGATCGACTATAAAGGCTGGAAACGCTCAGACACTCTTATCATGAATTCATGGTCCTGAGGCTCCGGAGTATTCTAGATACGACCAGAGGAATAATTTATTAAGGGGTCTATCTGTGCTTCGTTCGGGAACAGGCCAGATTCCAATCCGTGCATCAGAGCTTTCAAGGAGCTGTAAGTATACAACCGGCTGTCCCGAGACCGGGCCAACCAACTCTTTCTGCTCTCAATTCTACAACGGAACACGGTAGTTATGTATCACTTAAGCGATCTATCAGCTGTATATAAATGGATCCAGTAACACCGTATAGCAGCTTGTGATGTCTCGAGTGGACTAGTGCCTCAAATGCCAAACAGTGCAGCAGTTCAAGATCACGTGAGATGACTGAAACGCCTGTCACGGTATGGTAAAACTCGTAAGTTTGGCTCGGGGCCATCACTCCACACAGCCATAGCTTCCCCAACATTGTTTTCTAAAGTCTGAGGGTCATGGTAAGACTCCGGGGTTGAGACTATTATAATATAGTAAGCAATAGAGATACTTCAGGATACTGGCGAAGCGCTGATCATCGACCGTTGAACATCCTCTTCCTTCGGTCGGTTGGATAGAAGATTCAGGGGAACTCAAAGTTAAGCCGGTGGAGGCTAGCACACTCTATTATTTTACGTGAAACGCGAATACGTTGTTACACACAGTGAAGAGGGAGAAGGTGTGCCCCTCTGCGCCTGTGTGGTAAAATAGCCCCCGTCGTCCGGTAATAATACGGGCACGCTCTCTCATAATCATCACCATCACCCTCCACTGTCCACCCTGGTTCATCCCGTTCTGTCCGAGTGCCAGTCTTGGGTCGTCTCTCTCGCTCCTTCTGTCGCTCACTTCGTCTTCCTCTCATCGACCTTCCATTTCTTCTTTTTGCTTTCTTTATCTTTCTTCCTTTCACCTCTGAATAATCCCAATCAACCTCCGTTCGCTCCCTGACACTAATCCTCTCACTCTCCTTTCCCCCCAGCCTCGCGTCCGACCTCCGTCTCGACTTCCCCCCTACGCCGTTCACCCGGGAGCGCAAAACAAATTGGCGAACCGTGACGATCTCAGCTCTACAGTCGCCTTTCGCCCCTGACCCGTGCTGTCGCATACCGGGATTTTAAGACGAGTTCAGTTCGCGCCCTCANGACGGCCATCTAGCACAAAAAAATGCCTACCTACGAGCTGCGATCTGGAGGGGACGTCAAGAACAAGAAGCAGAGTGTGGCCGATCTCAAGTACCGACGGCTGACAGAGCTCAATGCCCGTCTAAAGGAGGATCTCGATCGCCCCCGAGTTAAGGTGTCAGAAGCTGCCATGTCGTAAGTTCCAACAGCTCGCTCACCACCAATTGGTTGCCGTCGCAGTCGCTCATCGCATTACTTTTGCTAGACTTATCAACTACTGCAACAACACTCGTGACTTTATGGTACCATCGGTATGGGGACAGGTATGTTATTGGCACTCGGAGCGAGCAATTATCTCGTTTTTTATTTTCTTACTAACCCTCCTCTCAGGTTGACAAGCGTGAAGACCCGTACGCTCCTCAACAGCAGGGAGGTTGCTGTACGATCATGTAATGGCCTCATGACTCAAACTACGGTCCTAAGCAGACCTATCGCGCGTTGATGGACATTGATATCCCCCGCCGCTACGAACTTAAACCTTTCTATTTCTCTAATTCCTTGCCTTCGACCCCGCACACTACGAATGCAGGTTGCCTCCTCACGCCTTGTATCACACGAAAATATGGCAACCGAATTGACATTTTCAAGGCTCTAGAGCCAACCGGAGCGCGCGCGCTGGACTTGCACGCCCTTCGGAAATACTGATGAGCGGAGATTATGTCGCCTTTCCTAACCAGCTGGATTACTATCGATGATTATCGTCTCGCAAGATAGCCTTGATCGTATTCTTCTTTTTTGTTTTTTTTTTCCTTCTTCGATTCTTCGGTCAAAGCCCTTTTATTTCTGTTCTTTTTTTTTTTTTTAACCACTATTACCCAGTTTATCTGTGTTTCCTTTTCCTTTTCGCTGTTTCCTTTGTCGAGGTGTGGATTGGGGTTCTACGGATTCCAAAACGAAACGTATAGCAAACCTGCAGGATGGTGTCGTTTCAGCGTCTTGATCTTGATTTTGTTGCAACCCGCTTTTTGTAAATTAGATTCACCGGGTCTTGAATAGCTGCTACTACCTATCTACTGAAGCTAAGAATCATCTAATGCAGGAGCGCAACCGTAATACACCGTGTACACAGACACGACACAAGTACCGTATACTATCTCGATCAATAAGCGCAGGTACGTAGTACGGCGCACCTCAAGGAACCTGACGCATGTCCGTCGAGACACCCCTCAGCCTCAAACTTCCGCGCTTTGAGGCTCACACCCCACCAGTTACAGCCGGGCTATTATTTGCATCACTTGACACAGGAACCGCAGCCTTCTCCTTCAAGAAGCACACAACATCATCAATTTCTTTGGGCACTTTATACCAGTGTCCGAATTTGTCATATGCTCTCCATGTCACACCCATCCCAAATCCACTAGACAAAACCAATGCCATCCGCTGTCCCAAGCTTACAGAGACCTTGGGATCTGCAGACCCATGGCCCAAGAAGACTGGAACATCTAAGACACTGTCTCATCCGGTATGCGTGTCAGACTGAATGGGTGGCAGGTCAAGAACATCCCTGATATGATTGACGGCCTGGGCTTGGACCGGAATATCGCCGTCCTCGCCACCTGTGTCGCTGGCGAAAGGGTCGTCGTCCTCCTCGTCGTCGTCATATTCCCCAGCTTCTCCTTCCGACTTTTGCTCATCGCCTTCACTTATTTTCAGTATCCCAGAGATCTCCTCTTCTAGGGGTAACCATCCGCTCATCCCAATGAATGCACCCAGTCGCTTACTCTCCCCTTCTTCGGACGTAAGAGGAAACCCTCCTAAAAGACAAAATATTGACGCCGCACATCCCTGGCTTAAACCCCCTACTATAACCCGACTATATCCCTTGCTAATACTTGAGTTATCTGACAAGAGCTTTGCTTCTTTGTCGATCAACGTCCGAAGGAACTCACTGCTTTCATGCAGTCCATCAAGCTGTAGTTCAATTCGAGTGTTTGGGTTTTCAAGCGAGTAGTTATCAAACCACTGGTAGATAGGGACCCGTTTTAGTACCGTAGAGCGCCGTTTCTTTGCTGTTGGAAGACAAATTTTGTTGTTGGAAGATATTTTGCAATGCCTGTTGATTCGATGAAAGTATGGCCAAATCGCTCGCTATTGCTGCCGCGTCCGTGGAGCAGGATAATTGTATGCGAATGTTCGTCGCTCTTTAAAGGGGGAACCACGAGTGGCTGAGGATAAGTAGGAGGAGGCATGGTGTTTTCAAACAGGAAAAACTTTGAGAATTGTTTGCTTCAGTGAAGGGGCGTTGATGGACTTTTGAGAGAGATGGGCAGCTTGGGACAACCGGGGTGGAAGTCCTCATGTTCTGATTCCGTCCCTCGTCCCTTGTAAATGGTTGGTCACTATCAACAACCTCCCGTTATTCTTCGAAGCGCCGGCCCATTACTGCTGTTGACATGTCCAAACATTCGTTCCTGTGTGTCGTGCTGCAACCCATTATTTGCCAGCTCCTACCCCATCGTTTAGCCCTTGCAATTGCCCCAGCGGCAGCTCCACGAATATCCTCTCGAGATTGTGTTGGATCCACAGCAACAGGCGCCAAAGGCCCTTCTCCAAGGCCGAGACACGGAGGCTCTAAATCTGATGTCTTTTCAAAAGAAGCGCTCCACGCCTCTCGTTCTTGATGGTTGTGCGGAGACGGATCCTGGAGGCTCAAATCTTGGAACTCCGAAGCCTCGCGCGGTTACCTATGGGCAGTGCAGTGCTCCGACACTGATTCGACGGCCTTTCAGATTATGAGTCCAGAAACTCACGGCGTGAGGCAGTGTATGCGATGCGCAAATGTCGGGGGGTACTGATTATACCTCTCAGATGTAAATCCCAAATCTATAAGTTACAAAGGCGAACCGATTTTTAGGCGCGATACGGCACTGGTACACAGGCCACGAGTACACTGCTTAACCTGAACGTCGGCGGTTCGCAAAGTGCGCCAGAGATGGGAATTCATGGCTGTTTTGGCGAAATTGCTCCGACGCAACGTTCTCGTTGTTGATGAGTGGAGCTTGGCAGTTAAGGTACTCGTACCAAACTTTGTGAGCTGGAGGTGATGGCATGCTGCTTTAGCGTGGTGGCGGGGTTGATTTCCCGTCTACCGGCAACTATACAGATCCTTATTCCTTTCTCTATAACACCATTCGCCCTTCCCGACCTCATTCCCCTTCGCAATCTTTTTCTTCAGTACTTATCCGTCATCAAGTATGACCGAACCAACCGCCCCCATCGAGACCAACCCGCCGGCATCCACTCAGCCTGCGGCATCTGAATCTCACGCTCACTCTTTCTCCCAACCCCGAATCACAATCCAGTATTGCACGCAATGCAAATGGATGCTTCGGGCTGCTTATGTACGTCGCTCCATTCCATTCCCCGCGCCCAACCTACCTATCGGTATCCTTGGCCCTTGCAATGCCAGCCTCCCAAGTCCCGAGTCCCAACCTTAGCCTCGAAGGTCATCCCCGTGTGACCTCATTCTGCTTATTCCCCCTGCATTAAATTACACAGAACCAACTACTACTTACAATACAGTACTACACTTGAGTACGTAGTATAATTCCTAGTAACCCAAGCTAACACCTGGACAAAAGTTCGCCCAGGAACTCCTCTCCACATTTAACACAGATATCGGCGAGATCGCGCTGGTTCCGCGCACGGGGGGTATTTTCACGGTTACTATTTTCCCTACTACTGCCGCAGAAGCAAAGCCAGCGGCCGAAGGTGGCGATGGCGATGGCGATGGCAATGCGACGATCCTCTGGGATCGGAAGAGGGATGGGGGGTTTCCTGGTATGGTTCATTATTTCTTTCTTTCTCTTATATCCGTATAGAAAGAAGGTTGGGTAATACTAATATTTAATCTATGGATAGAGGTGAAGGAGTTGAAATCACGCGTGCGGAATGTGATTGACCCGACGAGGAATCTGGGGCATACAGACCGGGCGTTGAAGAAGGGTGCAGAGGTTGCGACAGCATCTACATCTACATCTGCGCCTGCAGCATCTGGAAAGGGTGCGGAGTGTGAAGATTGCAAGTAGAGTGCGTTCACAAGATATACTAGTAGCCTAGCTAGGTACAGGTACAGGTACATATACTATGCAGATACATCCGTAATATCCATAACATAAGCAATGAAAAGACAGGGGAGAACTTCCAGTGTCGTCGTTTGCATCGTGTGATATCAAATAAAAAGGATAAGATGAAGATAGGAGATCGGCATGATAGATGTAATCAATCAATCGCCAACGTTTTGAAGAACAAGAAGATAAAGCATACATTTCAGAAGCCCGATCCGATATGATTGAGATCAGTGCCGCCGGATGTCCTCAACCTAACTAAGTAGGTGAATTGTGACCAGAAAATGATATGATATACCGAACGCCAAACCACGCGCCCCGACTCTAAATGGACCCCTATCCCAAAACCAAACCTCCGTGAAGTTAAAAAGTGGTGAAGAAAAGAGGTAGAAGAAGTGAACTGAACTGAAGATGAAAACCGCCCTTCCAACCACGTCCCCCGATCTGCGCCGGTATCTATCGCACGCACATTTTGCATGCGCATGAAGATTTAAAAGATAGGGAGCCACTGCATAATCAAAGAATATGTCAAGAGAAACAGCACTTTGCCCAGGTGTTTTCTGCCCCAGACAAGTATGCTTTTGCCCAAAATCATGTAAGCAAAAAATATCCATAGCCTCAACGGCTCGAGCTCCAGTGATTTTGTCTATCAACGAGATCGTGAAATCATACAAGTCCGTCGTATATGCAAGTCGATCGTGAAGGTCACCGTCCAAGGATGTGAACGTGACCGAATCAGTGAGGAGAAAAATCGATAAAAGAATAAGCTGTTTAAGGCGCACGCGACCATAAGATCGAATGCCTGTACTGTTATCGCGACTCACCAGTCACCTCTTGATGATTCGAGTGATGATTCTTGCGTTTCCAAAACGCTAACCGGAGACGGCTCTTGCGCTTGGGCAATTTTCGCTGCGGTTGTTCTTGACCCGCTAGTTCATCCCATTGCGGACTTTGCCCTGTGCTGCTTCCTGTGTTGACGGACTGCGTAGAGCTGCCAGTTGTGTTCCCCATCGACGCTTGGTTCTTGTCTGAATCATCGTGGAAAAGCTGTGCATTGCCAGAGTGGAGCGTGTTTTCTGACTCCTGGTCTTCTCTTCCATGCTTAGGCGAGCCGGCACGAGGGCTACGGTTGTCCCAGTCCGCGTAGTCGCTTCTCGGGATGTTATCACGCGAGTAGGTTCTTTCATCGCTATCTGCAGAAAGGACGCTCGTAGCGTTCGTGGAAGGAGAAATAGGCGTCATGGCGTTGCTGTGCGTGCTGATGCTCTGTGTCCGAGTGCAACTATTCCGCTGCGAATTCGAAGGCGCAGATGTGCATCCAGAGGAGACGGTGTTGGCATGATGGCGATAACTTGTACCAGTCCTTGATCCATTCGCTCTTTCTCCAGGCCCTTCCACCGAGCTATCGTAGGTAACAGCACTGCCCAGTTCTTGTTGGCCAGCGTCACTGACTGTCTGCGTTCTCATAGGCATGGGCTCGGCAATAGAAAATGGACGTATATTGGGCACGGCACAAGACGATTTCCGAGACGGCTCTTCGTCAATAGGAAACGAATCCCCGGTAATCTCCATCGTCGACGGTCCCGGCGTATCTGGAGAAACAACCGGACTGATCTGGTTCTCATTGTAGTCGCTGCCAACCGATGTACGCGCCGATCTTGCAGGACAGAAATAGTCTTCCTCTTCCTGGCGCTGCTGATATGGCTCCTTTGCTGGAAACGTTTGGGCGGATTTATTGCGAGCATTCGTATCTGTTTTTGCCGGTGTTGTCACCGATGTCGGTGGTGTTGCTTGTGCTTCTCGAGCGGGGCTATGTGAGCGAGGAGAGACGTGCCCATCAGGACCGGCATCCACCATCAAAAACGGCTTCTTCTTCTCTAAATCTGCAAGATAGTGCCACCGGGTGTGGTTGCTCCGGATATGGTCAACGGTAAACCGCAGTCCACCAAGGATGTCTGACACGCCTTCAAAGAGCGGAAGCGCGAAAATCGACATGAAGCCCATTTGGCCTGTCGCAAGCTTGTACACGTTGCCAAGCTCGGGCGGACCGCCGAAAAGGGCCGTCTCCATCCCAACCTCTTTTTCCATCTCGCCCTGGTTGGCGAACTCCTCTTGCAAAATCTTGGTCCACCTCTCGGCAACTTCCCAGGGTCGCGCCACATTACTGATATCAGCACATTTAATCAACAAGCCACAGACAAGTGTTTTGTACATGTCTATATCCTGAGGCTTCCAGCCATCCACTGTCCGGTTGTTTTCTGAGTACTTCTCTTGCAAAGACCCCAGCCGCTCCATGAATTTCTGATGCACGCCCATATCTGTGGCCAAAATGGAACTGATAAGCAGCTTCCGCAGCTGCTTGTCTTTGAATGCTGCGGGCCAGTAGCGGCGGAGTATTTGCGAGAAGGCTGCGCAGTGGAAGGCTTCCAGTACCGAATTATCGTTGTACAGCTGGGCTAATGGAGCATTCAACTTGACGAGGAAGAAGTTATTGACACCCGGGTGGCCGACGTCGTGGCCGATTGCTGCTATTAACAATGTAAGGGAATCAAATGGCTTCAGCATAGACGCAATTGGGCAGTCGGTATCGGCCTGCGCACCAATCGATCCGTAACTAGGCAGCGCACCGATGTGAAGCAAGAAACAGAAAACGGACTGTAAGACATCGATCGCATGCCGGAAATTGTGGTACAGAACAAATGAGTTGTAAGATGCGCGACAAGCCAGTAGAAAAGTTCGTAGTTCACCGGGCGTTAGCTTCCACTCTTCGAGTTCGGGTATCGTGAACGCATGTTGAAGCATCGCATACGCCGCGAAAACAAGTTCGTCATCAGAAAATTCGTGGGCAGTAAAGTTCCATTGACCCAACCGTTGTTTGACGTATTCTTCGCGCTCCTCAGTGACGTTAAATTCCCTGTCGCTAGCTATCAGCATGTGTACTGAAATCACCCTATGATCCCAGAACTTACCCGTCATGAAGTTCTTCGACAACATCCTCCGGATTGCAGATGCCTTTCATCAGCTTGGATACCCTTCAACAAGTCAGCATTGCCATGTCAGCGACCAAATACAGCAGACTTACATCGCTTCTCTCAGGTAAGAGTATGGTTGTTCATCATGTACGCCCACCCATGAGTGTTTCCGCAACTTCCTCCTCGAGAGGAAGCGGGAGTGTTCTCTAAGAGCCGTTTTCCGAGTTCGAAACGCATGGACAACTAAGCTCTGAATTCTGACCTTATCCACCGGTCCCGATAAAACATCCACAGCACCTGCATCTAGACATCTCGAGATATGTTGAGGGTGGGGAGTGTACGTGGGTTGTTGTTGCAGATCGACAGATGCTGAGGTGGGCTCCCTTGGTGGTGGGCGTAGGATGGCGACGGGAATGACGAGATTCGGGCCGTCATGGGACTGGATGTCGTTTGAAAGTCCTGAGAGTAGTCTTAGGTCGGACGTGCCGCCGTCGTTTTGCGCCGAGAATGTGAATCCACGGGCAAGCGGTGCAGGAGATGGGGGTTCTTGCCAAGATCCACGGCTCGTGCTGCGGTGCGTTAAAAACGGGGCATCCTCGGAGTGAGGGTCGATGTCGAAAAACGCGAATACCGGCGTACAATTGTTTGCAGCATCATCGCTTATTTCTGAGAGTTTCGAAACGAGCGATGCGCCAGCTTGACAAAGGTACACTGTTTTCGAGAATCAGTCAGCAATGAATATAACTCAGAGGCGAAAAAGGGAGGCATACTTCGTCGGCAGACATCCAGAAGAATTGCGATATCCGACCGAAGCGACTCAGGTTCATCGGAGGAAATCAGCGAACCGGCAGGAGCACCTTGATGCACCCATCGCTCTGACTGTATGCGGGGATCAATATAGATTGCAGAGCAGTCGATGTGATCCATCATGTCAATCGGATCTGGGACACCCATGGCTCGGGGCCTCTAAATCCGATGCCAATCCACTCGACAGCAGTATCTATACGAAGGACAAAGAGGAAATGCTCGCTACCCGGTTTAGACTCGCCCTCATAGGTCGAGGCTCCCAGGTAGTGCGAGTTTGTTGTGGTGAAGGCAGAACGAGCGGCGGGCGATAATAGCCGTAATAATAGGCGATACCGATAATATGGGTGGTGAAGTTAGAAAAGGAGAAAGCGGTTCAAAAGGAAGGACAGTCGAAGACAGTGAAGCAACTTAGGTTATCTATTCAGGATTGTTAGATTGCGTCAGTGATTCGTTTCCCTAGGGTTTTGGTTTCCAAGGTAGGTATGCAGGCGGCGCAAGCAAGAAGCAGGGGCAGGCTGCAGTGGACGAGCTGCCGCGTGGAAAAACATCGGCGACGAGCTGCGATCAAGAAAAAGCGCAGTATCCGCACAATGAGTTTGTTCGCTGCAGTCGTCCACCAGGATTAGGACCGAGGGAGGGGAGCGCGGGCGCAAAAGTCCCTGTCTGAAACGGAGCAGCAGAGCAGTTCTTTGTACCGCCCGTCGAGGGTCCGGACGGGAACGCGGGCGCGAGGCACGGATGGCAGGGTACAGAGTAATTTCCCACTCACACTGAAGATCTGAGGGTCGAGTCGAGCGATGACAGGTCGAGGAGAGAATAAGCGGCGAAGGAAATACAGGAGTAAGAACCAATTGCTGGCGTTACTGCTGTGTGAGAGTCTCCCACGGGGCGAAATGCGCCCGATCAATCTGCCACCCAGGACCTCGAGTCGCAGGACAGCCAACAACCAACGCGGGAAGAGGCGAGTACGACAGAAATACAGTGTCTAACGACAAAAGCGTGTCCTAGGGCGTCATGGCGGGCCAGCGACAGGACCAGGCGGAGGTATAAGAGAGAAAAAAAAGGCCACGAGATCAAAGGGTGAGTGAAAAGAGAGAGCGAGAGGAAGGACGGGAGGGTGGAGAGAGTGAAGATCGATCGGGAGAAAAGTCCACGAAGTCGCACGGGTGGATGACAGGATGATCGGGTGGGAAAGCGTGGAGATGGAACTGACTAAGAGACTTGGACAGAAAAGGTATTATAATTAGAAGCAAGGAGTACTCCAGAAAGGGAGGGAAGAGACGCAGAAGAAGAGCGAGGAAGAGGAGAAGGGACGGGAAGGAGAGCGAAGGGGGGACGATGATGCTAAGAGTAACTAATGGGAGAGTTACAAGGGTCTGGATAGAGTAGCAGCAGCAAGAGGGCAAGTTGTGCCCACGCAGATGCAAAATCAGAGAAGATCAGATGGAGACGATAATCAAGTGCGCGACACTTTTCCAGAAAGCAGAGCGGCTTCTGCTGCGCTTCATCAGCTTCTGCCAGCCTTCCAGAAGGTCGGCCGGTCTTACTGTGACGGCATGAGACGCGATTACAATCTCACGATGCCGCATTTGGTGCACATTTCGTACAGACTCGGTATCCCATTTGTACGCGGCGGTACGGCAGGAATCCACCAGCGTGGCTGAAATAATTAGCGTTCTTAAATTACTTCTTCTAGGCGGATTCTGGAAGCCTCCGTCTCTGCGCCCGGCAGGATTTTGATGATGTAACAGTCAGCATTAAATGCATTTACTATATTATAGAGGTTATATGCAATAAATTACGACTATAGAGTATACTCCTAGTAGTATGAAACATCCTACAGGGTATAATAAGGACAGTAATGACAGAAGTGGCAAGCGATGATGTTATTGTGAGCAGATCCATTTAACCTTACTCCCACAGTTTCAAAAGGAAAGGGTAAAAAAAGAAAAAAAAAAAAAAAAAAAGGAAGAAAGAAATTGTGGCGACCTCGGCCTCGACTCGGACGGAGGTCGCCACTTTTTCCTCATTCGTCATCAGTCCAGCTCTAACAAGCACTGCGCGCAAGGTCTCAAGAACACCCGACCTCAGTTCCACTTACTTCATGCCTAACTGTTCTAGAGAGAGTCCAGACACGCATAATCATCGGGTTTTCCGAGCACAGACCCCAGCGTAAAAAGAACTAACTTTCAAACAATTAGCCCAGCCCAGGACCGTCTTGGCGATCCCTCGATCGTCGCTTGGTTGTTGCGCCAGCCTGTGTGACCGAGACGGACTGTCACAGCTTTCTCCAATAATCCCACTGCCACTGTCCACTGCCGTTCTGCGGGCGCAGGCTGACAGATGCCGGCAGTGAGTGCTTGGCTTCGAGGCTAGGTTTCAAATTACGAAGTAGCAGTCGGAACGTCTGTTTTTCTAACTATGATTGTGAAGGCGGTTTACGTGCTGAGAGCCATTGTATAAAAAACCGCCGCCGTTGCTGGCCAGAGTGGCTATCGCCAATAACATTTGTTTAACTCCAATGTCAAATGCATCTTTCGTGTCTTGAAAACCAAGGCCGATCAAATAGAAATGGCAGTAAGAAAAGGTAAAATAAAGAAGAAAAAAAGACGTAGATCCCCTCGAAAACCCAACTCATGCCCCGGATGGTAATTCTAATTTCATGCTGAACAATATCCCAAGTCCCGCTTTTTCCCCATGCTAGACAAAGAAGGAGGATTGAAACTAAAGAAAGAGAAAGGAAAGAAAAACAATCGGGGGAAAATACAGTAACGGAAAAGATATCATACACGTCCTTTGATGTTATCCTGAAGGATCGATGGCGCGACGAGCCGCTTCTCAATTGACCCTACGATAGGAGGTTTTTCAATGACGGGCTAGCGCTAGCTCCAGAGCCGCCACTTGCCCCATTCGTAGTGGTGTGCCGCCCGCTACTCATTCCCGTCGGGCCTCCAGCGACCGTATTATCTTCCAGCTTGTTTGGTGGAGTTCGTCCCCGGGGGTCCATGTGTGCCTGGGGAACAGGGGGTGACCGCGTCGGCGCGGTAATAACACGTTCAACTGAATACAGCCGTGACGGTGGGCCACCGTTCAAGGCGGTCAGTGAATGCTGTGGAGAGTGTCGCACCATCGTGGCCGGTATATCTGGGGGTGACGCGGACGGCGCAGAGTGCGCATATTGCAGAGTCCCCGGCACTGGTGGTGGATGCGGCGAGGAGAGACCAACCGGTCCATACGGGCTCTGATGAGCTGGGTATGGCTGAGGAGCAGGGGGCTGCGCCGCGCTAGCATAATGGGGCGCAGCAGGATGGGCCGCAGGGGGCTGATACCCGTTCAGATGGCGCATTGGCGGTGGTGGTGGACCACTTCGGTATGCAACGTTTGGTAAACCATTGCGCAGCTTGTTATCCCCATATTCCCCCGCGCGTTCATATCCAGGGTACCGTTCGGGGCTACCGCTAGCGGGCGGACCAACAGGCCGCGGAAGGGTCCCTTGACTTGGGTGGCTATGAGACGGCCCATACGAGTGGCTATGGTACTCCGCTAGTCGGGGTGTGGGCAGAACTGGCCGCTGGGCTGAGTAAGGTGAGGGTCGTGGTTCCGGAGATGGTGGTTGCGGCTGGGCCTTCATCTTTTTGAGATGGCACTTGTGGCACTCATAGAGCATTTGCGAGCCTTCCAGGCTTGCTTGTCCCATTTTCGTGTCTGGAGAACCGTAGCCCCCGTTGACCGCAGGTAGAGAGGATTGGGAGAGCGGATAGCGATATGGTGGGCTCGCTGAAGATGGGATTCCGTTCAACGGAGGTGTCCTATGACTGAGAGCGGGAGTCTGACGAAAGTTGTCGAGCGTCCACCATTTGGGACTGTAGACCGTTGAACAAGTAGCACATTTCCGGGCTACATCCCCACCACCAATTTGCTGCGGAGGATGGGGATCAGAATCGATCTGCATATCATCGGGGCTTACTTCAGGCACGGTTGGCTTTTCTTTCGTCATCACAGGTAGAGTGGCGGTACCATTAACGTTAGAAGATCGTCGGTTTGCAGAGGAAGTTGTGTTCTGGTGCGCGACGCCATTCGCCTGCTGAAGATAGGCTGCCCTCCGAACCGTTCCAGTTATGCTGAGATCTGCCTGTTTATAAGTACGAGCAAACATCTGGAGCGCATTGAGACCATCTTCGGCTGGCTCACTGCACTCATGAACGGCAGATGAAACTGTGTGCTGAGGACACCAAATCGCTGCAGTCGCTGCCCCAACTTCCTCCCCGAGCCGAACGCTCGATGCGCTGTCTTTCCTGGAGTTCTTGATCGGCGTAACGTCGAACCCAGTCTTATACTTGGCCTGAAACGCACAGCCAACGTGAAAGTGGGCGTTACAGCCGCTAAAGTGACAGGGGACACATGCGCCCTTGTTGGACTTGCAGATCTTGCAAGTCTCACGGAATCGATCGGCGGAAATCAGCCCGAAGCCCTCAGCAGCTTCCAGTTCTTCTGCACTGCTGAACTTGATTTCAGGCGTCCAAACTGCGCAGGTAACGTGGATCCAGTTATTGCCGGCAGTCCGCTTAAGAGGTTCCCGGGGGCCGACTGGCTTGCCAACAGCTTCCTGCCTCTCGCGGTAAAGCTTAATCGCGTCTGCAACCAAACCACGCTCAAGTTTTTCTTTCTCGCGATCTCTGTCGGTCTTCTTCCTATGGTTTGACCTTGGCGCTTCCATCAACTCGTGCTCAGTCCACGTCACCGGGCACAGGACGCATTCGTAAGAGGTGGATATGAGCGGGTTTCGGTCGTTCGAGCAAGTATCGCACAACCATTTGACTGTGTTCTGCAAGGGGCTGATTCCGTAGCAATTTCGGTGAACGGTTAGACGGCAATCCCTGCAGGACACGTACTGATCCCCAGTAGGTTCGATCTTGGCGCAGATCGCGCAAGGAAGTGTTTTGGCCACGGGAGGTTCCGGTTCAATCGGAGCAGGCTCGGAGGACTTCTCGTTCGCAGACCTCTTCTTCGAGACAGGCTCCACCGAGGTAGCTGTTGAAGTTGCCGTACTGTCCTTGTCATTCCGATTTCGCTTCTTAGTCTCCAACTGAGCGTTTCCACCCACAGGGACACCAAGCGAGGCCGCAGTGGCAGCGGTTGAACTATTGATATTAGTAGGGCCTGTCTCAGAGGAAACAAGCAGCTGAGTCAACAGTTCTTCGTCCACACGACGGCGCCACGACTTGTTGCCACTTTGGCCGATCTTCTTTGCAACTTCGTCCACGCTCTCCCATTCGATTCCGTACTTTCTCCAAAGCAGAGCACAGCGCAAGCAAAGGGCAACATTAAGCTGTGGGCCCTTGTCCCGCTGTCTCGCTCCTGGCTCACTAGGAACTGTTGTGCCAGGAGGCACACCAGGTGCGCGTCGCCACTGCCGTGAACTTCGGGTTGAACAGAATTTGCATTGAAAGCCACGCTTCTTTTCTGCGGCTTTTTCATTATCGAAGGCAGAATCATCGTGGTCGTCTGCGACATCGTCCACGAGCTTCGCAGCGCTGTTTCGCTTGGCTTCTTTCTTATTTTTCCTACCACCATAGTTACCCCAGATTTGGCGGCCGCGGGGTGTTTTCTTCCACATGTAGTAATACCGCACGATTTGATAATGGGGAACAGTCCCGACATGTCTGCTCACATTGCGCAACTCAGACCCGTACTTTGTGACTCCTTGTTCGAAGGACTTGACCTCTTCGGGGCGTAGATGGGGCTCTTTGAGGTCCTTGTATTTATTTACCCCCTTGAGTTTTGCAAGCGCCGCCTCAATATTGAAGCTCTGCGCATACAGGAGCTCCAACGCTTTGTCGAGAAAATTGGTCGAATACTTCTCCACGCCTAAATCAGGTGCTAGCTGTTTCGCTCGGTCCATGTATTCGTCGATGAATTTCTCTCGGTCTGCTGCGCTTATTTCCGATCCAGGTCCATCATCCTCACCTCTGGTCGGTACCTCTTCTGTGGTGGGCATCTTGAATAGCACCTCGGCAGTGCGGACCTGCTTACCAGCTACTGGAACTGGCTCATCTTCACCTCGGCGGATGAAGCCAGGCGGCTCATCCATAACCCAGTTGGGTCGGCTGGCCCGGTCTTTCTTCGCAGCTTCAATAGCAGCAATAGTATCTTTTGTAAGCCTGTTGTCTCGGCGACCGCCTCCAGAGTTCCTCATATACTTCTTCTTGATCTCAACGGGCTTCACGTATTCGATCGGGCGTCCGGGCCATGAGTTTACGACCGCCTGGTGCCGGGGCCCTAATCGCGAACTAGCTCGAGGGTAAATGCGGTCATCGTAGTCTAGCGCATCTTCCACTCGACAATGGATTCCCAAATAGCGATACGGCCACAGGCTGGCCTGGGCGATTTGCTCCTCCGTGGCTGGCCGAATTCCTTCATCTTCGGTCGCAGCCGGAGTGCTGACTGAGGTGCCATTGGGAACCCCGTTCGGATGATCTTCCTCCTCTTCTTCGATCATTTCTTCGTCGGCGTCCTGCACCTCTGATGCCGGTACATCGCCAAGCATTGGAGTATGCCGCGCCTCAAGTTTCCGGTCTTGCGCACGAGTACAGGCCGCGCAAGACCACCCAAATCCCCGGGCCGGCTTTTTCAGTAATACTGGTCGGACACATGACATGTGATAGGTATTATGGCAAACAGCACAATCCACAGATTCAGAACTGGTTAAAACAAGTCAGCAAGCCATGTCTTACGGGGTTGGAGGCCTCAGGTGTCAGTCATACTTAGCAGCGTATAAACTACATCGCTTACAGGTTTTGACCGCGCTCGTCAACTCTTTCCGCTTGCCGACTTCGACTAGTACATATCGCCATCGTTCATCGAGGACCTTTTTGACGTTGCCGGGCACATTGATGACTTTGCTTGTCGGAATAACTTCGTAGTAGCGGTGGATATACCGATCAAACATCTTGTCGTACCAGAAACAGTCCCGGGTCTTCCGATACTCTTCGAAATCTTCGATTTCCGATGAATGCCGAATCTGACACTTCCCACGTAATGAATTAAGCGGGCATGTGTCGGAGTGCATCGACGCGAATACTAGCCTCGTATCCGCAGCGTTTCGCTGAATGTCACGTGGTCTGTAATACCAATTGACTCGTAACGCCTCAATCGGGCCAGATGGCGAATCCTTGTTTGGGAGAAATTCCATGATACGCGCCAAGTAGTAAGGCTCGCCTGGAGGTTCACAAATAAGATAAACATGTTCTAAATCGACTCGTCAGTACACAAATTCGGAGAAGCTGCGATTCACAGAAAGGTGGGAGTTTTAAAAAAAAAAAAAAAAGGGAAAAACAAAATCCAGGAATTGAAAAAAGCAAAACACAAATAATAAAAGAAAAAGAAGACAGGGAAAAATTGAACTGACCGTTGGCTGAAAATGTCGTGCCATCGTCGGCCGTGATTTTACCATTCTTCAAGTAAGCGCCCCCGTCATCAAAGGTGACCATGTTCGAGTCACCTTGACCCGGGGTGATCCCTGGGGCGGCGGTGAACACTTTTTTGGAAGCATTTTCGTTTGTTGAGGTCGGGGTGGAGCTTGCAGGCTGCTTTCGCTTGCGTGAAGAACTGGATGATGAATTGACCTCATCTGGTTTGGCGAGGAACGAGGAGGTGCCGGGGATACCGTCTCTGGCAGCGGTGGAGTTGGATCCGTTCGCCGCCGTTAGACTTTTCCGAGAGCTTGACTTTTCACCATCAGTTCGCGTGCCGTTTGTTAGATTACTGGCAGCACCGCCGCGTTTAGAAGTTTTCGAGGAGTTGTGAACCTCGAGGTCGACATCAATGTCACGATCCTCGGCGTAGTTTGGCCGGGAAGCGGCATTTCGACGACTCGACCGCGTCCCATAGCCAGAGGGGGCTGGGGTGGCGGATGCGCTGGGCGGTTCCGTAGCCGTAGCATCAGCATCAGGAGATGCACTGGCCGTCATCGGCCGCGATAGTGATTCATTAACATCGGCAGGATCCTGGGGTGCGGACGAATCCACAGAGCCCCTCCGCGAAGACTGGCCAGGGGTAGGCATGCGACGGCTGCCCGCGGCGGATGCTGATGGCGTATTGTTGGAGGGAGAGTCGGACCTCACGTGTTGTTGCTGTGAGTTTTGAGGCGGTGACTTATCCAAGGACATGGCCAGCCTTGAGACGCGACAAATAGAGAGAATGCGGTGTTTGGGTGCTGCAATGCAACTCCAGTGCTGTGAGTGGGTGGTTCACAAGACTGTGGGAACACCAAGAGATGCAGAAATTCAGCAACGGGCCGCGACGGGGAGACGATCCCTCATGAGATGTAAGTTCACGGGTGGTGGGTGGAACAGGAGGTATTGGACGGCATCGGCCGAGTATCAAGGGGTAGAGAAAGAGGAAGAAAGGGAAAACCGAAAATGAAAAATGAAAATAAAAAAGAACGAAGAAGAGGGAATTGGGGATAAAAGTCACCGCGCAGGGTCTACCCAAGGCAAGAAGAGTTGGGGCTTGGGGGAGAAGAAAGAACAGAACACAACAGGCTTTCCAACTCGACCAGGACCGTTTTGCTTCTTCTGATTTTGGGTCCCTGTGCGGTGCAGCAAGGGTGTTGGAAGGATGGTGGTTATTGGAAACCCACCAACAGATGAGGGATATCAAGATGGGCAACCTTAACCTTCCAACAACCACCGAGTCGGGAACGGCGTAACGCTCCTTTGAGGTGGCAAAGTTGTGGAGCACGGGGTTGGAAGCTTGGACGGACGCGAGTAAGGAAGTGGGAAGGAGAAGGGGAGCGGAAATGGGAATGGGAATGGGGAGGAAGAGAGAAGAGAGAAGGGAAGAGAGAAAGGACGGAGGGCGATGGAGAGAAAGCAGAAAAGAAGAGAGTAAAGAGAAGAAGGTCTAGGTCTGGCGAGTGAAATGAAGGTAAGTAGGGAAATGGGCTAGCGGCGGTGGAAGCCAAACAAGAGGAACGCCGCCAGACTGCCGGGGCTCGTGGGGTGAGAGCAAATCGCAGCCAGAAGAACCCGATAAGAATGTGAGTAACGCGGAGGGCCAGCGGCTGTGATCGTCGGACGCAGTCTTGATCAAGAGATCAAGAGCGTGTCGAGGAAATGATGGCGAGGGTGGCTCCAATGAACTACTAGTAAATGCGCTCTATCAAGCCGTCGATCCAGCCAAACGAACGGGCTCGGGATTGGGCTGGGATAGTTGGGAGATGCGAGGGAAGGGAGGATGAGGAGGGATGCCACTGATGCCTCAGTTCAGCACCGGGCGGATGAGGAAAAGAAGGGAACGAAGGGAAAGAGTCGAGAGAAGCAGGAGAGAAGCAGGAGAGAAAGCCAGAAAGAAGACTTCAGAGTAGACAGACAGAACCGTCCAGGATCCCGACCAGTCCACGTCCCTCGCCCCTAGTCCCGATATGTTAATATGACGGATCCCCCATCCACCAAGAACCAAAGGGCAGGAAAAAAAAGCACGATGCCTGCTCTCCATTCTCTGTTCTCGCGCAGTCTGCTTTTTGAGTTAAAGCGACCCAGCAGTCTGGCAAGGCCACCCGCCGTTACCCTAGTATCTAGTATTCTAGTCGATATAATCCACCACTAAAGTACTGCGAAGCGCCAAGTAGGGCAGTCTCAGCTATCTGGCCCAACTGCGATGCTCGACTATTTGACATTTATCCTGTGCACAGATGGGAGGCAGCGCTTCCCCTTGCTCGTCTAAAAGGCTTGGGAGTGATCTACGTGTGGTGACCAGGTTGGGCGGAAGTAGCAATAGTAGTAATAAAAATCACCCTTGAAATGGAGGGCTTGCCGTTGGTGCTGCGAGGGAGGTGGGCCGAGCCACCCGATGTGAAGAATGGTGGATGGCGATGATATCGGGGAGGGGACCATAAAGAATCAGGTTTGCCTAACAGTCTATGCATCAAACGGGGAGGGCCAGCACAGAGGCGAAAAATAAAAAATAAAAAAAATTATATATAAAGACGAAGATCTTCCACGACGCGACCAAATGTCGGATCCGGCGCAAGCACAGCGGGAGGGACAATTGAGCAGCGAGAAGATGAAACCAAATTAGCGGGAATCATGCTGTCTGGAATGGACAGGAATGTTGGAGGGCCGTGTTCTTGGGGACAACGGAAAGTGAATGAATGCCAAGTCGAGATGCGCTGCGCTGCTTTGCTGCGTCCTGACTCGCCAACTCGCTGGCCGGGGCGACATGCCAGATATGGTGATCAACGCCTGGCTTGTTGGTTCCGATCGCTCAACGACGGGATGATGCCTTGACTCGGTGTCGCGATTTGATGTCGGCACTAATTATGGTACGAACTGACTTTATGGCCGAGTTGTTGTGGGCATGGGATGCAATATAGAGCAGCTCTTTCCAGGGATCCGGAAGAGTACAGAAAACCAACTCGTGAATTTTATTGATGTGTCATCATAATTACGATGTGACGGCCCCGAAAGGAGGCCGAAAAGATATTTCACGAAACCGAGGAGGGGGTTTTGCAGGTGCTCTCGTACGACTACAGTATAAAACTGGGCGCCGGGAGGTTCCAAGGTTTCAGGCTTCGTCGTCAGCGGATATCGTCTCGATGCAGCCTGGAGGCTTTCTGGAGTTCTTTTGCTGATTTCATCTCGCCATAAATTATCCTCATTAAAAAAAGGATCATAATCTTGACGTTTTCATAGTGGCAGAAATCTGGCGGCGGGCTGACGAGATATATAACGGTGAAGAGCATCGGAACTAGATGCGAGCAGCCTGGACCGTCCCATGGCGGGTGGTAATTGATCCAGATAATAAGAGAAGTCAGTTATTGGCATCTCATAAATATAAATTTGACGTGGTTTGCTACATGGCTTTCTTTTCACTCAGAGTGATGCCCGTTTTGACTCTCGTGGCAAGTCGAGTGTGGACTGGAGAGGGTTTGAGGGCCCATTCCCCGCGAAACGGGTCCGTCTTGGCTCCCTCCTGCACAGTTCAAACTCCAATAAAGAAAATATCTACGAACGTACTTGGGAAGAGGAATCAACAGTGAACATCTCTGCATTCTAAGTTACTCGAGATTTGAGGACATATCTCCAGGACTGTAGCAGTTCCTTTTGCCCGGTCGGGGCTGCATCCACTTCGACACAAATATTATTCTTCCCCTCGAGACTCGCAGACGGAGTAATGTGGTTCCATCAAAGTCTGACCCCTTTATTAGAGTTGAGAACCCAATAATCTGTTTTGGACGATTTGAACAATCCGACTGCAGTTGGTTCGATGGGCTTTGGGAATGCGTCTCGCCGAAAACAGTTAACGGCACTACTCCATCCAGTGATACAGCGATACACCGATACAAGATGATGGCGCTGCGATCAGATCGGCCAGGTGTTGCCGCGGACCAAACCTTGAGGAGGACCGAGGAGGACAGACTCCGACAGAGGCCTTCTCTGGGCCCCATTAATCCCCAAGTCTGGATAAAACGGAAAGATGTGATGTAGTTTTCGGTCTGTGATCCAGCGGCTACGGCAGTCCGATAGGATGACCCAGATTTCCTCTGTGCATCTTTGCCTCGTGGTGGATTTACGCGTCGGCAGATCAATCAGGTCCCTCACGCAGCCCCCCCCCGAGGCCGAGACATCCGTGCCTAGAGGGCTAGAGGGCCTTGCCCTTTCCTTTCTTCACCTGGATGTCCAACTCCCAGGGCGCCAACAGAATAACAGCGTTTGCTAGTGAGCTGCACCTCAGCGAGGGGAGGCAGCATGAACCTTCTACATCAAGGGGCACGTCAATAGGTCGCCAAAGGGCCGAAGGCTGCATTGATGCTACGCAGATCTTAGCGGCCATCATGTGACTTGATTCATGTTACCAAGTCCGGCGTCTTGCGATCTGCGAGGCGACACCGGAGTCATATAGGTGCAAAAATCTCAGTTAAAAAGCCGGGCCTCTCATCATTCATCAATAGTCTGTTGTGCAGGCCTGAGCAGACAGCCTGAGCGGGCGATCCCATCCATGGATGCAGGAGGGCAGCACAGAGTTAAGGAGGGTGGGGCCAGGTCATCACGCTGAGAGGGTCATCCCTCGGCCCATCATCCACGGATCGGTGGATCGCCAGCGCTTCAGCTGCAGCCCGAACCCTCAGGCATCAACCTTCTTGGGAGCTGATCCAGGAACCCGCAGCGCGGACGGAAGCAGGGCAAAAGGCAAAAATTCACTAATTGGCTGACGCTTCCTGTATATATTACCTAATAAGTCCCTCGAGTCTAGCTTATTCTGGCCCGATAACTCTCGCTTCAGCTTGCCTCCGCCCAAGCCCCCAAAATCCAAACCCAAGGGCTTGACGCAACTGTCGACGCCTCAGGCAGAAATATATTCCCGAGGGGTCTGTCTGCCTCAGGCGCTGAGAGTGGGTTGTTGTTCCGAAGCGAATTGTTGTTGCTGCACCCATCCCGCAGCTGATCTCGCTTGACACGCGTAGTGATGGGGAAGGCGCGACAATAGCCACCAAGATTGCTCTTATCTGTATTGTTGTGTATTGTTGCATTCTTATCCCGGGCCTTATTCTTACTCGCGGACATACTCATACCCTGCTCGGTTCAGGCTGCCAGGTCCTTCGTTGACCACTTGCGCACCTTTTTCGGCGTAGTTAGCGCCTGGTAGACGCATATACACCGCGAATGGGCAATTTCCCTGCTTTCCAGGCTCGTTGACCTACAGCCACGATATGTCTGTCCCTTCCGGACAGTCTGTTCAGACAAGTGGCTTCCAGACATCTGTCGATATCGCCCGCCAGCAGCCTTATGTCGTAGCCCCGTTGGCAGGCCAGAAACGGCCGCCTAGTGGTCCTTTAAATGAAACTACTACTACAAATAACCACGGCTCTCATGCTCAAGGACTGGATTTTATCAGGCCCCAAGTGGCCCCTCTTCCGAAGAGTCGCCTCGTTGCGAGCGCGATCCGCCCCGTTGCTGGCTCAACCCCGGGAGAGCATGATAAAAAACGGGTCATTCCCTTAGAATCGTCGACCCAGGGGTCTCTCCAATCCTTAAATGACCCAAGATTCGGGCTGCCAAATTCCCTTGTTGCGAATTTTGCTGCTGTCGGGGTCACTAGCATCTATCAGTGGCAGGCATCATGCTTGCTAGGCCAGGGTCTACTCGAAGGAAAACGGCACTTGATCTATACCGCTCCCACCGGCGGCGGAAAGTCTCTCGTGGCCGATGTTCTGATGCTGAAGCGTATCATCGAGGAGCCTTCGAAGAAGGCGATCCTGGTTTTGCCGTATGTCGCTTTGGTCCAAGAGAAGCTTAAATGGCTTCGGCGTATCGTCCAGGATGTTGAAAAACACATTAAGGAAGATGAAGACCAGGCCGATGCAAGCCATCAGCGTTGGAGAAAATTGCAGAAATCTATCCGCGTCACTGGCTTTTTTGGTGGAAGTAAAACCACTTCCTCCTGGGCCGATACAGACATCGCGGTTTGTACCATTGAAAAGGTGCGTCGCTATTGT
Organism: Aspergillus sydowii CBS 593.65; assembly: GCF_001890705.1. Lineage (NCBI taxonomy): Eukaryota > Fungi > Ascomycota > Eurotiomycetes > Eurotiales > Aspergillaceae > Aspergillus > Aspergillus sydowii. The sequence continues at coordinate 851,975 of NW_024467866.1, forward strand.
GTTACGACTGGTCTTACTTGCATCTGAACTTTATATCACCAGGCAAATTCGTTGATCAACACTGCAATTGAGGAATGTAGTATTGGTGAACTTCGAGCAGTTGTATTGGATGAATTACACATGCTTGATGACGAGCATCGTGGATACTTATTGGAGTTAATGGTGACAAAACTGCTACTACTGCAGCAAAATATCCAAATCATTGGGATGAGTGCTACCATCTCGGTAAGTACCGTTCATGTTTTAGGATGCAACTTCTAACCGGTCAAGAACACCGAGTTATTGGCAGAGTGGATTAACTCTCAATACTTCATTTCAACCTATCGTCCGGTTCCAGTGGACGAATATCTCGTTTACGGGAATGCGATTTACCCGGCAGCCACGTCGAAGCAACTCCTTCAGACAATGTCGAAGTTGCAATCTAGGTTCATATCATTGGGGACACTACCTGTTCGCGAAGTCGCAACTCCCGAGCGAGAAATCGCAGCCTCGACAGCCAAGGAACTTTCCAACCCGATGACAAATGCAATGGTAGCAATGGCAATTGATACGGTCATCGCGGGATATGGTGCTTTAGTGTTTTGTGGTAGCAGAGTAGCCTGTCAGGTCCAGGCTGCGCTCATAAGTGAGGCAATGCCCGATATGTCTGCTGGCGCGGAAGATCTGAACAAACGTCTTGACCTCTTAGCGGAACTTCGCAGTCTGCCTAGCGGCCTGGATCCGGCTCTTGAGACAACACTGATTAAGGGAGTGGGGTTCCACCGTAAGCTGCTATCCAGATATTAAACTCAGCTTTAGTGCTGATTGAATGATAGATGCAGGGATGACAACCGAAGAGCGCGAGGCTATTGCGCAGGCATATGATCAGGGAGCGATAAAGGTATTAGTTGCTACCTGCAGCCTCGCTGCCGGTGTCAATCTTCCCGCAAGAAGAGTTATCATCAATGGAGCACGCATGGGCCGAGAATTGGTTGGCCCTGCAATGTTGTAGGTCACCTTGGATTTAGCGTGGTTACACTGTTTGCTAACTGGCAAAGGCGACAAATGTGCGGCCGAGCCGGGCGTAAAGGCAAGGATGAAGCTGGTGAAACGTACCTTATCTGTGGGAACGCTGACCTCAAGGCTGTGTGCGATCTACTGGAGGCTGATATGCCAGCAATAGAAAGTTGTCTTGCGCCGGAGAAAAGAGGCTTGAAGAGGTAAATGGCCAATATTATCCCCATTGGGCATGTCGCTCACCTTTCCGTAGAGCGCTTTTAGAGGCGATAGCGACTGGACTGGTGTCTGGCCTTGAAGCGGTCAAGGAATACGTGAGGTGTACCCTTCTATATCGCACAGTCGACAAGAAGTTATCCTACAACATCATGAACTCGGCCCTTCAAGAATTGACAGAAGAAAGACTTATCAATAATAGTGATGATGAGTTTTATGTGGCCACACAACTTGGACAAGCGGTTGTTGCCTCCGCGTTCGCTCCAGATGATGGCCTCTTCGTGCATGAGGAACTGAAGCGAGCGCTCCAGGCTTTTGTGATGGATGGTGACATGCATATATTCTACATGTTCACCCCGCTCCAGATCGCTGCACAGACCCAGATTGATTGGCCGATGTTTAGGGATCAGTTGGACGAGCTTGATGAGAGCGGCCTGCGTGCTCTGCAGTTTGTTGGAGTCCAACCGGGATTTGTGAATTCTATGTATGACCGTTCTAATTTACCCATTCTTGTAGCATATAGAGTACTGAGCTTTTGGCAGGGTTCAAAGTGGTGCATCATTAAAGGAGAAAACTCCGGAGCAAGTGACTCAAGCGATGATATATCGCCGCGCCTATACGGCCTTTCAGCTTCGTGATCTTAGCAACGAGGTTCCATTGTCGGTGGTTGCGAGTCGTTATCGGATTCCCCGGGGAGGAGTCCAGACCCTGGCGCAACAGTGTCATGGATTCGCTGCAGGAATAGTCAAATTCTGTCAACGCATGGGTTGGGGAATGTTAGCTGCAGTTCTCGACCACATGCGCGACCGCCTGGAAGCCGGTGCTCGTGCTGATCTTTTGGAAATGGCCCAAGTGACCTATGTCAAGGGCTGGACGGCAAGGCTACTCCGCGACAATGGATTCCGGAACTTGCGAGCATTAGCCGAGGCAGATCCTAAGGAACTCGCCCCTGTCCTACAGATGGTATAGGTCCCAGCCAGTTGTCTGATAGACCAATACTGACAATTGCACTCCGATAGATTAACCCGCGCAAAGCCCAGAGAAATCTTCACCCAACTGAAGCCGAGCGATACTCTAAGAAGTTACTTGCCAAAGCAGAAATCATCGTTGCATCTGCCAACAAAATATGGGGTAAGAAAGCATACCTGGGATGCTTGAATTATTAATCAAGGAGTGACTAATTGTCGATTTCACTGTCAGAACGAGAACTGCAGCTTGAATTGGATGAATGAAGAAATGAAGGTCTCAAACAATTAGATCCTCATTCAGTGGTGCAGCGTCTTCATGGCGTAGTGCTGATGTGAAAACGCCATATAGATGAAAGGAGTTGGAATTATGAATACCATGTAGAGGAAAGAGCTGGTCTCGAATCCGGGTACCTGCATTTTGATCCAGCTGGAAATCGGATTCCCAATACATAATGACATAGATATCTGATACATAGAGCACCGAGGCGCCTGATAGATTGTCTCTTACCAAACTTAGCGAAACATACCGACGTGTACAATGTGTTATCTTCACGGTTTCCCCCACTATATTTTAAACTGGGCATAGCCACGGAGTTGGATGTACAGTATATGTCTCTCTGCCCAGTGTTGGTGTGGTTACCAAATAAGCAGCCATACAAGGGCCAAGGACAGTTGAAATCAATGATATATTTGCTAAATAGACACAGCAGCTTGCAGATATACAAGGAAAATAGAGTAAAACAAAAAGAGGGATAAACATAGATAATTGGACCGAAAACGCCTTTAGTGCTGACTTGATTTCCTGACTTCCTGGCTCATCCCCAACACCACCCCATCATCTACATAGTTAGCTCAATGTTGTCTGTTATTTTTTCTTCTTTCATTTGATTTTCTCTGCGTACTCCAAGAAGCCGGCTCTGTACAGGTAACTCCACTGATTCGAGCTGCTTCGGAGGGAGATTTTATCTAGGTACTGTATTGGTTTAGTTTGAGTGCAACTTCCTCACTCTGTTGACGCCTTCGTAGAGCGTACGGTCGACCGCAGCCGCGACAGTGAGAGTACCACCGATGATAGCGCAAACTCCTGTTAAGAAACCCGTGAAGGTCTTCGGTCTCGCCTCGCGGTTGATCACCTTCATCGGGGAAATGTCATAGTTGAAGAAGACGCCGGGGATGCCGTTGGCGGCGTGGAGGCGCTCCTTGTGGCCCTCGTCTGAGGCATCCCCGCCGCGCAGAGAGCGCTTGTGCGAGGTTACGGAGTACTGGTGCGTTTCAATGCTGCCTTGGGTGCCCGCGCTCACGCCTTGCGCGCCTAGCGGGGTGTTGGAATCTGAGCTGTGGAGGGAGGATGAGAATAGAGGGTCCCAGCCGAGGGGGAGGTAGGAGGTTGAGACGACCTTGATGAAATACATAAAGCTGAAGGCTGGCTCGGAGGCATCCTGGTTTGTGCTGTCCAACGGGTTAGTGTGGTGGTGGTCGGTCCATTGCCAGCGGTCGGAGAGCTCGTCGGGGAGCTGGGGTCCGAAGCGGAGTTGGTGGATGATATGCGACATTGTATGTTGTTCAGCTGTGGGGAGGTCGACCTCGAGGTAGTTTGCGATATCGTGGACATGCATGTTTCCGCTGGAGAAGCTGCGCCCGGGTGCGACGTGGAAGTTACCGACAACTTTGTTGACGCGGATGACACCTTCAAGACGGCATCCTTCGCGGCGCTGGGCTTCGATGCGCTCTCCGTAGTGTTCGCGCTCGCATTGTTCGATGTTGGCGCCCTTGCCGAAGGCCCATTGTTTCTGCGCGTATGCTTCTCGGACTTCCTCGCAGGTGTTGCAGCAACCGGGCTTGACAGCATTGGGAGGAGCTGGTGCCCCGCCGCACTCGCCGCAGTACCCGGGGTCGAGGTGTTTTGCTTCTTCGGAGTGGCTGGGTATGGTACTAGTCAGCGACATTCGCATCTCCCAACAGGCGTACCGATGCTTACAGCTCCAAGGATTGAATATCGAGGACATGGCCACCTTCAGCAACGGAGGCAAGGCGGACTTTGTTCACGCCGTGCGCAACGCCGACCTGCTGTTCGCCCGAGACGTCCATAACATCTAGTGTCGTAAGTTCGCAGGGGAGTCGGGGGAATGTAATGTTCAGATGAATCTCCATTTTCTCGCCTGTTCAGTTGGGTTGCAATAATTAGCCAGCTGTTCTCTTTTGTTCAATCCAGCGTATGTCTTGGAGTAATCCGGTACAGTACCTCTTGATTTATCGACGACCAACTCGGGCATGACCGCGACACGCCGGTAGTCCGCCCATTCTCCCCAAACAAGCCAAAGTACAATAAGAAGCGAGGCAATTGTGATGATTCCTCCAGACGTGGTGCGGATGCGTGCCTCGTCGACAGTTTTGGCGAAGGCGTCTAGCCTTGTGAACCGTGATTTGGCCGGCATGGCTTCAATTCGGTTGATCGACGATCATGCGGTTGCTACTTTTGGTTCGAGTCTAGAGCGGCTAGACCGTAGCTATGGTGCCTAGAGCGTAGGATTTGCGGTCAGTTGAAAATAGTCGGGAGAGTTCAGTCGTAATGGAAGTGGTAGAGATTCGGACAGATAGACGTCAAGGACAAGGAAACTGGGGGCCAAAGAACGCACTTGATCTGAAAGACCGTCGACGCCAGCAGAAACCAACAGAAACCAACAGCGGGAATATAGGTATTCACACTGGTTCTGGCCTGCAAATAAAGTGTTCAGGAAGCTGTGCTGGTGAATTGAAGTATGGCGTCCTGTCGTCTATCTCTTTCCGGGTTGAGGAGCAGTAAGTAGAACACGTAACGCGTAACATAATGCTATGCTGGGAATGCCTTGTGTGTATTGGTATTACCAATTTCTGCCAAAGGACAAACTGCACAATGCTATTGGTCGCGCACTGGTCCCACTATGTGCCTGGATTCTATCACGTGCATTGAGCCCCATCGCCGCCTACACACGTGATTTAGCTGCCTGCAAGAAATGATTCAGCGGACGTCACTTTTTCTGCTCTGGACCTTCTGTCGCCCGCGCCTCAAACGAGAGGCTTTACTTTTGCTTTGTCTAGAATTTCGAGGAGAAACACTGCACAAAGTTCTCCTTTATTCTTTCTTGAATGAATAATCTGTCGCTGATACATGCTGATTGGATTTTGAACTACAAAGGCGCTCAGCGCTTTATTTGCTTTCGGGCAGCCAAACCTCAAATACGGACGCGAAACACGACGTTCTTCCCCTCTCCTTCTCGTTCTCTCTACACCCGTCTGCGACATTATCCGATTCGTTTTACACCATGATGAAAAGAGGCAGAGGTACTCGCGGCCGCTCGAGTACTAGTGATCGGGGAGGAATCCGCAAGCGGGGTGCTCCAACAAAGGTCGATCGAGATGGTGATTTGGCGATGGGTGCAGGCACAGGCGCAATCCGTGGGCAGAAAGCTCCCCGAGGGCCTGGTCGATCTGGGTCCCGAACAAATGCCATCGACAGGAGCATCACCCAGATTCAAAAGGCTCTAAGCGGCTCTAACGCTCAAGCGAACATCCGACAAGGCGGTCGCGGGGCCCTTGAGCATGTCGTCATTCGTGGATGGAAAGAAAGCAAGGCTGCATCCAACCGCGATGGCGGCGTCGAAAGCCTGGTCACCTTCCTCGAGAAGAAACTCACCCCACCCGACTCGAAATCTGGCTCGCGCGCAAGAATCAATAAGGTATGTGCAACACTGAACTGGCGGCCACCGACTTGGACATGAATCACCAGCGTCGTCCTCTCCGATGTGCTCTCGTTTTCAAGGATGGTACCTCCAGAACGACGATTGGCGGATGCCTAGGCTTTATGGGCGTTTGTTCCTTTGGATGGCTGCGGTTTTCAAGGTCTCTTACGCCTTGCTAACGTTAATTAGTCGCGGGTTGAAGGCGACGCTTTGATAGCGTCCATCCGGCCGGATTTGCTAGAAAGAATGCTTCAACTCAATACCTTTAGCTTTGCAGGAGCGCCCCTTACGATCGAAAAATACGACCAATCAACGGCTGCCTTGTTGGACACCTCGATGCCGACACAGAACGGAACAACCCCGTCGACCGCAGACACGAAGTCGAAAATGACAGCGATATTGGGGAGGCGGTACTATCAACAGTCCAAATTACTCGACCTCTCCAAACTGGCGACAGACCCAGATCTAGTAGCTATGGGGATTTTTGGCACAACTTCGACCGAATCCAAGTTCTTCCCCGCACTGATGAAAGTGTGGGATCTCAATTTTGATAATCCTACTGCCCGCCGCGAGGCTGTCGAAAGTGTTAGTCTCGCAGATAATCAACTCGCCAATATCTCCGTTGTAACGACGCTTTCCCAAACATTTCCGGACCTCAAAAACCTCGATCTATCAAATAACAATTTCGCCGATGCTCAAGCACTTATTGGATGGCGTTGGAAATTTCGCAAGCTACAATTCCTCGATCTGACCGGCAATCCCTTCAGTGCCGACCCGATATTCAAAGATACTATGCTCAAGTGGTACCCGGAGCTCAGAACATTAAACAACACCCAAGTCCGTACCGAGGAAGAAGTCGCTTCGCAAAAGAAAACTCCAATTCCTGTTCGAGCGCCTCATTTCCACGACGAATCTCAGATCGCAGAGAACTTTATTAGAACATTCTTTACCGGTTATGATAACAATAGGGGTGAAATTCTCACCGGCTTCTACGATAATAACTCCACTTTTTCACTCAATGTCAACACATCCGCTCCGCGAGCACTCCAGACGGAACCAGCTCCTTGGGATCCGTATTTGAAGAAGAGCCGAAACCTCCTCAAAATCAGCCATCTACCGGCGAGAATGTCCCGTACGTACACGGGCGTCGAGAAGATCCGCGAATTATGGACAACACTGCCACAAACTAGACATCCGGACATCGCGACAAGCCCCGAAGATTGGCTTATTGAATGCTTTCCGATCCCTGGACTCCCTGATATTTCGGGCCAGAGCATAAGTGGCGTGGGTGGATTCCTTATTATGGTTCACGGAAAGTTCGAAGAAAGTAATGCGGGAAAGGTTGAAACTCGAAGTTTTGACCGCACTTTCGTTCTCGGACCTGGTGCAGGAATAGGAGGTATTAGGGTTATCAACGATGTCCTCTGCCTGCGGGCATTCGGCGGTAATGAAGCATGGCAACTGGAGCCCCAGCCTGCTGCAGCTCAACCCGTACCCCCTCCCGTTGCGGCTCCAGCGGCCAACCCAGCTGCACCTCCTGGGTACGGTCTTCCTGCACCTGGAAAAGCCGACGTTCAGGTGCAACAAGAGCAATTAGTGATGCAATTGAGCGCCAAAACTATGATGACATTGCAGTACTCCGAACTGGCGCTCTCGGGGAATGGGTGGAATCTTGATGCTGCTTTGAAAAACTTCGAGGAATTAAAGGTAGGCGGCCTCACTCTAACTCTCTTTATTTGTAACCTTGTGCTAACTACATGGGAAGACTCAGGGCCAGCTCCCACCCGAAGCTTTTCTTCCAGGAGCTTCTGTATAGCTCCGCTTTCACACGAATACAACCCTTCCGTTGCAAGTTACTTAAGATATGCGAGGATGACAATTTGGATGCTTTATTTGTTGAATTTGATAGTGGATGCATGGCTTAGGCGAAATGGTTTTTTACAGGTTACCTCATATTGTTCAAATATCCCAGTTCATTGTACTATAAAGACCACGAAGACATGTCAATAGAGAAGAGCAAGAATTAAACCGAGCTTTCTTGCTTCATTAATCGTGGATTGTATCTCGTAGCTACTGCAACCTTTAACGGCTGCCTTGGCAGGGCCGGGCGCCCGATCACTCAGGGAAAGCTAGAGTTTCCGCCAACTTTCTCCGCAGTCTGAAGTTCAGACAGACCACCTGCATAAAACAACCACACCCCAGCTAATTATTCCCAATTTACTCAAATCCACAGCGCGCGCTTTCCGACCGGTCCTACAGCATGATCCCTGCGTTAATCTCCGAGAGCTAATGGAATGCCCGCTACAACCATCACACACAACACCGGCCAGATGGCTTCCAACGGGACAGCGCCCCTCGACCCCTTGGACGCAGGTGAGCCTTTGGAATCGGGACTGCGGCTGTAAATTAGTTTGCTGATTATGAATTATAAACCACCAGCTGACTATGACCCCATCGATCACCTAAACGATATCTTCTCCCACCCTTCCACCCTCTCCTCCGTCTCCGATGTATCCCAACGATTGCGTGACTACGAAACCGAGCTAGACACTGAAATTGGCGCACTGGTGGAAGACCAGGTCACATCAAATACAGAGAGCGTCGAGCGCATTCAGACCGCTAAAGCGGATCTGTCGGAGCTTTTCAGGAAAATTGACGATGTCCGCGACCGCGCGTCCAAGACGGAGCAGTCTATCACGGAGATGACTGCGGATATTAAGCAGCTGGACAATGCGAAGAAGAACCTGACACAGTCAATGACGGCTTTGAAAAGACTGCAAATGTTGACAACTGCTTACGACCAATTACGTGTCCTCAGCCGCACGCGACAGTATCGGGACTGCTCTCAGCTGCTCCAGGCAGTGATCCAATTGGTCGCGCACTTCAAGTCTTATCGGTCGATTGATCAGATCGCTCTCCTTAGTCGAAATGTGGCAGATATCCAACGAGATTTGCTGGAACAGATCTGTGAGGATTTCGAGCTGGCATTTGCTAAGGGCGAGGTCGTCGCGAGGAGAACGGCGCTTTCGGAGGCGTGCTCCGTCATGGACGCACTTGGTGAACATGCAAGGACTAGGCTGATGACTTGGTACTGCAATTTCCAGCTGCGCGAATACCGGCAGGTCTTTCGGAATAATGAAGAGGCGGGGTCTTTGGACAACATTTCGCGGAGGTACTCTTGGTTCCGGCGGATTCTGCGAATCTACGACGAAGAGTACGCTCCCATATTCCCGGCGTCCTGGAGAGTGGATGAGATACTGGCAAATGCGTTCTGCGAGGGAACACGGGATGACTTCAAAGGAATTCTCTCCCGGTCGGTGCGAAACGGCCAAACAATTGATGTCAATTTGTTGCTCTCCTGTTTGCAGGAAACACTTGACTTTGAGCATTCCCTCGAGCGACGCTTCGCGATTCCATCTCGACCTTCGACTGATACATTTGCCTCGGCCGAAACGCCTGTATTTGGCCAAGCTATTTCCGAGGCGTTTGAACCTTATTTGAGTGTATGGGTAAATGCTCAGGACAAACAGCTGGCCACCCTGATACCGAAATACCGTCAGCAACCCGTAAAACCGCCAGGGGAAGAATTTGTCTCAAACCTAGTCATTGCCTCCTCCATGGAACTTTTCACTTTCTATAGACACGCCCTTCAGCAGTGCGCGAAGCTGTCCACAGGCGCGAGCCTCGCAGATTTGTCGAAAGTTTTTGCCAAGTACCTTGACCAGTACGCCCAGCAGGTATTGCTCTACTATATCAGCGACCAACCAACTGCTCACAACCCCTTGGGGTCACCTGGGGTGGAAGAGTATATTGCCGTGCTTAACACCGCAGACTACTGCTACACCACGTGTAATCAGCTGGAGGAGAAGATAAAAAGCCGTCTTGACAAGAGTTTAAAACAAGGTGTTGACCTGCAAAGCCAAGCGGATTCATTCATGGGAATAGCGTCCGCTGCTGTTCGAGGCCTTGTGCGTAAGGTTGAGACTGAGTTGGAGCCGTGCTGGCGAGAGATGCGCAACACGCCGTGGAATAGGATGGAGGGTGTTAGCGACCAGAGCTCCTACGTCGGGGAGTTGCTGTCGAAAACGAGCACCAAATCGTCCGATATCTTGCCGTTGATTCATAAACAACAATACGCCAGGGCTTTCGCAGATCATATAGTGGAGTTGATTGCGAATATCTTCCTCCAGAACGTCTTCCAATGCAAGCCCGTTTCGGAGACAGGCGCAGAGCAGGTAAGTTTTCCCGCTGCCATTCTGTATACCACTGATATCTAACACACCCCAGATGCTCCTTGATACCTACACCATAAAAACAGGCCTATCTTCACTTTTACCCGCTCCGCCCCCTACCGGCTTCGTCAAGCGCGTGAACAATAGTTTCGCAAAGATCGAAACCCTGCTTAAAACCCTTCAAGTACAACCCTCACCACCTGAAGCCCTCGTTCAAGCCTACCTAATCCACATTGCGGATCGCAACAACACAAACTTCCGTAAGATCCTTGACCTGAAGGGTATTCGGAGCCGCCAGGAGCAAAATCATCTGGTAGAGCTCTTCCAGGTCCATCGCACCTCAGACCGATACGCCTCCAACATCCAAGAAAGCAATCCTGTACTGGGTGGGCTCCAAACAAATGCGGCTTCATCGTCTACGTCCGTTTCACAGGGATTAGGACTCGGGAACCTTGGCAGCGCTTCGGCAGCGTCGAGCGGTCGATTTGATGCCTCTTTGCTTGGGTCAGCAATCATCTCCGCGGCGAAGGATGGTGTTGATAGGTTAGGCACACCAATGGGCTCGTCCACACCCACAAATGCCATCGCAGCCGGAGGTGGCAACTCGCTGTCTGCTTCAGGCACGCCTGCTGTTACACCTGGACCTTCTGTACAAACCCAAAGTCAAGCCGGTGACGTGGGGTCTAATTTGAATGAGAATTTAAAGAATCTTGGCAAATTCTTCCGGAGAGATTTGGGCTTCGGAGGTAGGTTCGGCAGGGGTGGTGATGATGGGTGAAGTGGAACGAACGTTCTTGCGTATACATTTCAGCAATGACCGAGATTAAGCCTTGCTGCCGGGGGTGTATCATTATACCGCTTATATTTCTTTTACTCTTAGACCAGCATTGAGCAGAGCATGGCATTATGGGAACTATTTTAGGAAATCTTACAGTACATAATAGGAAGAGCTACTTCATGCACATACTACTTTGTCATATATACTTCTTTTGTTTTAGCCGTCTAGTCTCTATCGATCTATTTACATGTACACCGTTGGAATCCGTGACTCGTCAGAACGCGCTAATTACCTCTCATCATAATCTTCGCCAAGCTTCTTCCTGAGATTTCCCAGAGTATATAGTGAGTTATTCAGTGCGCTTTTCTGTTTTCGGTCACCATCCGCGGACAATGATAAAGGGGACGTCCCCGCACCATTGATGGTGTTGATCACTGCATCTGAAATGGATTCCCAATCTAACCTGCTCCCGGAACCTTGCTTCATTCGGAATGCTTCTACCAGAGAAATCGGAGAAACTGGGCTAGATCGCCATTCTTGTGTTGACCCTGGTTCACGAATGCAATCGACTGAGACGACCACTGCATTGGTGTCCTCGCTGACTTGAACATCCAGGATGTTACCAGAGGCCTTCATGGGCTTCTGCGGCTTGATTGAGCCATTGGCTTCAAAAGTGAATGTTTGGAGGATTGGGCTTCTGTGGAGATTGTCAGTTTGCTTGAACTAGATGCTTGATAATCAGGGAACGTACCCTTCCAGAGAGACGAAAATAACCCGCTGAGCTTCTGAACCAAGAGAGGCTGCCCAGATTCCGCGAACAGCCACTTCCTTGCCTTCAGGAGATTCCTCGACGAGGGGCACTGTGTGTAGGAGTTTGCCAGCTGCCCAGTTCCAGACCATGAGATGCGGGTCGCCGCCGCCAGAGATGAGAAGTTCCGGTGCCCATTGGGGAATGCAAAGTCTGGAGATGAATGACGTGTGTCCGAGGCAGTAATTCTCAATGACATGTGCTTGGGGAGGGCCGCGAGAGACGCGGATGTGTTCATCTCTATCAGCACTGAGGATATAGCTTCTTTTCTTGGTAGATGATGGATCCGGTGAAGGAAGTGAGGCAAAGGCGACATCTGTGAGAAGGGAGACATGGCCTAGAAGCAGGTCATGATCGAAGATGGGCTTTTCAGATTCCTTCTTCTGATTGGGATCGTTCTGCCTCTCTAATTGCATTTCGAGAGACCTGAGATTGCGCTGTGTATGCACAGTAAGGTTTGTGGCAGCAATACGCATGGAACCCATTTGGTTACGAGTCTTTGAGACAGCGCGTGGCTCAAGGCTGGGCATTAATGGCATGGAATAGACATCTCCGAACTTGTCGCCGGTCAGGATGTCATTGTTTTCCATGAATGTGATGGCGCATGGCCGCTTGGGCATTTGCCTGGGAGATAGTGAGTTCCTACTCATATACTTAATTAATGGAAGCTAGACTTACCTCTCACTTAATTGCAAGAATGAACCGTCCTCCTCAATTTGGAAGACACGAACGCATTTGTCTTCTCCTGTGAGCGCAACCAGATATTCACCATCAGATGTGGACGTCACAATTGGTATGCTCGTCCAGGCAGCGGACTTTTTTAGAGGTTCCATGCCAGCCTTCTGCTCCGAAGATGTGTCAACTTTTCTCCTTTTCTCAGGAGGGCCTTCAATCTCTGGGTTAGATTCAGCATTGTCTGCATTGGGACCTTCCACACCATCTTTCGGCCAGACGGAGAGTTGCTGTCCAGATTCCGCGGCATAACAGATCAGCTTTGCGCCGGCTGATGCTACGAGCACATTTCTAGAGTCGCCATTCTTTTTCTTGATAAATTGCATGCATTGGAGCGGATGCTGGAAGTTTTCGGCCATGTTGGCGTTGAGTTTTGGCGGGGCAGAAGGTGTTGTAAGCAGTTAGATATCACGCCGTACAGGTAAATAACTTGACCAAGACAGCCGGTCAACAAAACTAATTTCCAGCAACACACTTCTCTGTTTCCCCGTCTTGCTATATCGAGATTTCCATCAATGGATGGCGGCGGAGCTTGGGCGGGGCGCACGTGATCGGCTAGCGAGCGGAAGCCACAAGAAAAGAAAATCGCCAAAACGCACAAATCCGAAAAGCTTCAACGTCGCATACCGACATCAACAACAACCACCATTTTACGAATTTTCCCTTGCCCTTAAACATCCTATCTTCAGTGAAATAAGGAGACATGGGGGGCAAGTCCGAGTCCAAGGCCGCTTACTTCGAGAAGCTCAAGAGCCTCCTTGACGAATACAAGACCGTGTTCATCGTCGGTGTTGACAATGTCAGCTCTCAGCAGATGCACGAGATCCGTATCTCTCTCCGTGGTGAGGGTATCGTCCTGATGGGCAAGAACACTATGGTAAGTTCTATTTAACCTGCGATTTTTCTGTGGGCGCAACTGACCGAGATTTTTCTAGGTTCGCCGTGCCCTCAAGGGTTTCGTCAACGACAACCCCGAGTACGAGCGTCTCCTTCCTCACGTCAAGGGTGTGTACATCAGACCAAAATGAGTCGATGAACCGTGTAGGCTGACAATGAATTAGGTAACGTTGGTTTCATCTTCACCAACGCTGACCTCAAGGCTACCAAGGAGAAGATCCTTGCCAACCGTGTTGCTGCCCCTGCTCGTGCTGGTGCCATCGCCCCCGCTGATGTCTGGATTCCTGCCGGTAACACTGGTATGGAACCCGGTAAGACGTCTTTCTTCCAGGCTCTCGGTGTTCCCACCAAGATTGCCCGTGGTACCATTGAAATTACCACCGATCTTAAGCTCGTTGAGGCCAGCACCAAGGTCGGTCCTTCCGAGGCCACCCTGCTCAACATGCTCAACATCTCTCCCTTCACCTACGGTATGACTATCCAACAGGTCTACGACAACGGCCAGACCTTCAGCGCTGCCGTTCTCGACATCGAGGAGGAGCAGCTTCTTGAGGCCTTCAGCGGTGCCATCAAGACCATCGCCACCATCTCGCTGGCTACCAACTACCCCACCATCCCCTCTGTTATCCACTCTCTCGTCAACGGCTACAAGAAGGCTTTGGCTGTTGCTGTCGAGACTGAGTACAGCTGGCCCGAGATTGAGGAGCTCAAGGACCGTATCGCCAACCCTGACGCCTACGCTTCTGCCGCTCCCGCCGCTGCCGCTGCTGGCGGTGCTGCCCCTGCTGCTGCTGAGGCTGCTCCCGCTGAGGAGGCTGACGAGTCCGACGAGGACATGGGCTTCGGTCTCTTCGACTAAACGTCTCGTGCCAATGTACGGGATACGAATGCCATGTATTAGATACTTATTATGACCAATCATGAGGTTGGGTAATGAAGAATGATACTGGTGAACATTTTCTGTTCCCGTAAGATATGAACGTAGCTACGCTTCATATTCTTGCACAGTCATCAAGGTACGTTATGTCTCTATCCTTGAGAGCATCCCCTTGCCTATCACGACAAGCCCCTGGCGGAAGATGATATAATTTTTAACTCGTAACACCTGTCGGTGTGCTGAAGATTAAAAAACGCAACAACAAACACTCTAATTTTTTGCTGACGCCTCATCTCAATTGCCTTCACATTACACACATGCTCTGTTACTCTTCATGTGCTAATAGTTGTCATAGGGAACTTCCTTCTTCCTACTTCGTAAATGTTTATCCTTCCCATTTCGTAGATTGGTGATTGTCGGCCTAGCTAGCTTCGTTTAATTTGGCATGGTCAGGTGGCGGAAGTGAGATAGTTCTAAGAAATAGATATAGAGAATACCTACCCATTTTGTGCATTGATTTCTTTCGTACTCCGAAGGGCACTTGAATAGTTAACGTAATTATAAAACTTTTAGTCAGGAATACCTGATCAATGTGGATCGCGGGGCAGACGGCCCGAGGCACCTAGATGGCCAGAGCGAGAATATCATCGGAGCGTCGGAGACTGCGATTCTAAGTTCCCCTCCCTCACCAACCAACTTTTTGCCCCGCCTCACAAAATGACACAATTCGCGCCATTGAAGAATGACTTGCTGTTGAGAGCTGCAAGAGGTAATGCATTACCAGCCATTGCCTTTTCATACCTCGATCTAACTATATCTCTAGGCGAAAAGGTGCAGCGTCCGCCGATATGGGTTATGCGACAGGGTACGGTTCACCACCGCGCTTCCCTTCACTGCAAATTCCTAGTTTCTTCATCCGATAAATTATACGATTTATAATATATATAACTGACTTCTTTACCCGTCATAGCTGGCCGTTACCTCCCGGAATACCACGAAGCCAAGGGCACCCGTGACTTCTTCGAGTGCTGTCGTGACCCCGAAGTTGCCTCAACAATCACTATCCAGCCCGTCGACCGATATGAGGGCCTCATCGATGCTGCGATTATCTTCTCCGATATCCTGGTTATCCCGCAAGCAATGGGTATGACCGTGGAAATGGTTGATAAGAAGGGTCCTCACTTCCCTGAGCCGCTCAGCTCCCCCACCGACGGACAATACGAGAAGGTCATGGCGAAGGAAGTCGACGTCAAGGCGGAATTAGACTATGTGTATAAGGCGATCACTCTTACCCGGACGAAACTGAATGGAAGAGTCCCGCTTATTGGGTTCTGTGGGGCGCCGTGGACGCTGCTTTGCTATATGGTCGAAGGTGGTGGCAGTAAGATGTTTATCCAGAGCAAGACGTGGGTTTACAAGTATCCCAAGGAGTCGCAGGCTCTGCTCCAGAAGATTGCCGAGATCTGTGTGGAATATCTGGCGCTTCAGGTGGCTGCGGGCGCCCAGCTGGTCCAGGTATTTGATTCCTGGGCCGGGGAGCTGTCGCCAGCTTCCTTTAAGGGATTCTCCCTGCCATATCTGAGACATATCTCTGCGAACCTGCCCCGCAGACTGAAAGAAATGGGCCTGGAACCGGTGCCAATGACGGTCTTTGCGAAGGGTGCCTGGTATGCCCTTGATGATCTTTGCGAGTCGGGATATAATGTTGTTGGGCTGGACTGGTTGCATGACCCGGCCGAGGCATTCAAGATCGCCAACGGGCGGGTGACAATCCAGGGCAACGCTGACCCTGGTGTCCTCTATGGAGGTCGCGAGGCTATTACGCAGGCTGTGGAGACCATGGCCCATGGATTCAAGAAGGGGAAGCAAGGATGGATTGCCAACTTGGGCCACGGTATGCTTCTTCAATTCTTCATGTTTCGTATATGCTAATTTTATATAGGCATTACTCCTTTTGTGAAACCGGATGATCTCAAATTCTACTTTGAGGAGATCCACCGGCTCACGGCCGACTAAGCCTCACTTTGGCGACACAAGGGCTGATTCTTCTGGCGGCAGCGTATCGGCCGCTTGCAGATGGAGATATAATGTTCTAGTACTAGACGCCGATATCCTCATTCCTGTATTGACAAGGTGTCAGCACCAGATGGGTTTGCTTTCCAATGCCGGTAAATAAAAAGGCGATTCAAGGGCTCGGTTAAGCAACCAAAAGATACCACAAGGAATAAAAGAAAGAAAGGCACCACCTACCAGATCCCGGGCTTTTCCTTAATAAACTTCTCCATCATCTGCTTACACTCCTCATTATCCAACACCATTACTTCCACCCCACGACTTTTTAGATACTCCTCCCCACCAACGAAATTCCTGTTCTCGCCAATCACCACTCGCTTAACCTTGTACAAGATACAGGCTCCCGTACACATATCACAAGGCGACAAAGTCGTGTACATTGTAGCGCCTTCGTACGCCGAGGCAGGTAAACGGCCTGAATTCTCGAGCGCCGATATCTCGCCCTGTGCCCGCGTCTAGTTAGCCACACCACCTCCCACCTCTTATCGGCCGTAGTATAGTTAATAGAAGAAGAGGGTCGGGACTAACATGTAATGTCGCGCTACCCTTTTGCACACGCATATTATGTCCCCTCCCCAGAATCGTCCCATCCTTGCCTACAAGTGCCGCGCCGATAGGGACGCCGCCCTCGGCAGCGCCGTTTCTGGCCTCCTCGACAGCTGCGATGAAACCGGCGTCTGCATCCATGATCCAGGGTTGTATCAAACTATAGGATGAGAAGGGTGGGGTGATAGGTAGTGAATTTAAGGCAAAAGGCGTATATACGGATATAAAGATAAGTGGTGCAGAGCTTGCATATCAGGACGGGTCGGGGGAGTGTGGCTAACTGCCGTTCTGGTTTTAGCTTGACCCGCAATTTGATAGCTCCACGCCGATTTAAAGATCCAGATACATAGGATGGGATGTAGTCTGGGCTAAGTAACTAGTAGGCTCTAAGAGTTAGGCTTCCAGGGATGAATATGAGTGGCCCGGGGGTTTTAGTCGAGTGATTGAATGGCACATTCCGGGAGGGGGAATTAGAATGCTTCCCTCTGTCGTGGATTTGGGGTGGGTTGGGGGGGGGAGGGGGTACGAGGGGTGAAGCATGCGCTGCAGTTCAAGGTTAAGATATTAACTCGCCACCTGTGGAAGACCACACCTCAGTAATATCCGATACAGTGATAAGCTCGGCCTTTTGATGTATACTTTCGTTACTTGGAAGTTAGACACACGCCGTTGGTGGTGCGGCCTGACAACCCCCCTCTTTCCTGTTCAGGGTTTTTATCGATAAGAGATTGGTAATTCTGTCGCCGCCTGAGGCAAAGAAATAAGATTTCGTGGTTGGGTTTGGAAATTCTCTTTGTGCTCCACGGTTCGATTTATGACAGTGGAAACGGGAGGATACCAAAGATACGCTTGCGGAGGCGAGGCAAGGCTGACACAAAGGCCCGTTTTGTAATTGAGTTACGCAGGCGACGGAAGAAATTCCAAGAATTCGATGGAAGAGCATCGAAGAAGGTCGAATGTCCTTGGCATGGAACTCAGCGGGCAATCTGCGAGGTCGAAACAACGAGAAGGACAAAGATAGAAATCCAACAGTGGTCAGTGAGACAGGCTCCCAGGTTGAGTGCTGTTTGTTAAAGAGCATCCAATTTGCCTTTCTATCTCGAAGTCCGCATTTTTCTGCACTTGTCTAATCTGTAGTTATTGACTTATCGCCGGTATCAGCGATACCCGCAAACCTGCAAAGTTACCACGAAAAGAAGATCCGTGGTGCCTGGTCCTGGTATCTAATTACACAAAATTACCAAAGTTACAGCCCTTCGCCATCCCCAACTTTCTTCCACTCTCGTTCAGCCGTCGGACCAATTCTTCAAGCCGCCTTCCACTTCCTTTTAAAAACCTCTCTCACCACCATCACATCCTCTCCTCCACATTCAAGGCTCTTGCCGACTCTTACCCTCCTTCTCCCACGCCCGGCGATTACATTTCTTCCCGACTTCTGCCCTCCCGGACCAGCTTTTCGTTCAAAAGTTCTTGTTTATTCGGAGCCTTGCTTCCTCTTTACCCCTCGCGAACTCTTTTCCTTCCATTCGCTCTTCCTTCGGTGCATTTTAGATTTAGATCACAATGGTTAAGGATACGAAGTTTTACGACACCCTCGGCGTGAGTCTTACTAGCTGTGCTTTCTCTTATCTGGCGGTGAAACTAACAGTGTCTGTCCTAGGTTGACCCGGCCGCCACTGAGGCTCAACTGAAGACTGCCTACAAGAAGAGTGCCCTCAAGTACCACCCTGGTACGTAACAATTTCTGGAAAGGAAAACAATCGACGAGTATCCTGACTTTATTTCCCGTACAGACAAGAACCCCAACAACCCAGAGGCGGCCGAAACGTTCAAGGACATCACCAAAGCGTACGAAGTTCTGTCCGACCCCCAGCAGCGGTCCATCTATGATCAACTGGGCGAGGAGGGTCTTGAAGGTGGTGGCGGTGCCGGTGGCATGGGTGCCGAGGATCTCTTCGCACAGTTCTTCGGCGGCGGAGGTGGCTTCGGTGGAATGTTCGGTGGTGGTATGCGGGACACGGGTCCCAAGAAGGCTCGCACCATCCACCACGTTCACAAGGTCAATTTGGAAGACATCTACCGCGGCAAGGTCTCCAAGCTGGCTCTCCAGAAGTCCGTCATCTGTTCTACCTGCGATGGCCGTGGCGGTAAGGAAGGCGCCGTCAAGTCATGTACCGGCTGTAACGGTTCGGGTATGAAGACCATGATGCGCCAGATGGGCCCCATGATCCAGCGCTTCCAGACCGTCTGCCCTGACTGCAACGGTGAAGGAGAGATCATCCGTGAGAAGGACCGCTGCCGCAACTGTCACGGTAAAAAGACCGTTGTTGAGCGCAAGGTCCTTCACGTTCACGTCGACCGCGGTGTCAAGAATGGCCACAAGATCGAGTTCCGCGGCGAAGGTGACCAACTCCCTGGCGTTATGCCTGGAGATGTCGTCTTCGAGATTGAGCAGAAGCCCCACCCCCGATTCCAGCGCAAGGACGATGACTTGTTCTACCACGCTGAGATCGACCTTCTCACCGCGCTCGGCGGTGGAACTCTTAACATTGAACACCTTGACGACCGGTGGTTGTCCGTGACGATCGCTCCTGGCGAGGTTATCACTCCTGGTATGTAATTCGACAACAGGTGCAAAGATGAGAAAGACTAATTCAATAATTATAGGCGCTATCAAGGTCATCAAGGGCCAGGGTATGCCATCTTTCCGCCACCACGACCACGGCAACCTCTACATCCAGTTTGACGTCAAGTTCCCCGAGAAGGACGAACTGCAAAACCTCAACCTTCTGGAGCAAGTTCTGCCTCCCCGCAAGGAACAGGCGCAAGCTCCTTCAGATGCTATGGTGGACGACTTCGTACTGGAGGATGTTGAGGGTGATGGTTCCTCACAAGCACGCGCCCACGGCGCGGCCGGTATGGACGAGGATGATGACGATGTTCCTCCTGGTGCTGAGCGGGTGCAATGCGCTTCTCAGTAAACTGGTGTTATGATTGGGTAACGGATGTGCCAGGGCTTCATGAACTTCGCTTATGATACCATGTTGAAGGTCAGCCCTGGTGCTGGTCTATTCTATTTTGTTTTTCGACGACTTGCTTTGCGATGGCGTTTGCACCGAAGATTCGGATGATGAATGGAGACTCTGATTTTCTTCCCCCCCCCCTTTTCACTTTTTCCGCGGCATCCATCGACCGCTTGACTCGCTTGATTTCTATACCATAATCTCCTTCCATTTTCGTCCTGTTAGGTGGACCTGGGCTGGTACGTCATGAGTAGGTGTCCAGCTTTCGCGCTTTATTGTTTGCGACTTGGGTTGACTGCAGGTCGGGGATAGTTGTTCTCGGGGTGGTTACCAACATTATAGACTCGCATGAACTTGGGTATGAAAATTCCTTCATCGGCTTTTATGAGTGTGTTGTAGATCATGTAGAATTGTCACAGTTCCCCGGATAACCTTGAGGCTGGGTATCGGGGGTCAGTGGCATATAAGTAAATCGGTGAGGACCCTGGCAGCCACCTCCAAGGTTGCTCACCACGGTCCTTCATCTAACCCTCATATACCCCGTATCTTGAATACGGAGAATAATGTGTGCACTTGTGGAATTATCCCTAAATCTGCCTTGTTTACTTGCATGTTCCGCTCCAGGGATATGTCCGAATATATATATCTGCAGCCTTTGATACGCACCACTGAAATGGGATACATATACAGCCAAAGTTTTGACACTAAATATCAAAACACCTTCGCTCCTCTGCAAGTGACGGTTGGCATCCTATGGGCGTTACGTAGGCGTTTACATATTATTCTCGCCAACTCGAAATGGCCTCCGCCATAACTCAACAAGCTACTTTATGGTATACACTTAAAATCTCCATGAATAAACCATGTGGTGTTTGACGGAATACCATACCGAACGTCCGTTTTTAACCAGTTGATTCAATTTCCAACATCGAGGAGTGCGATACGATCTTAGTATATGCATCCATGCATTTGCTGGTTCACAATAAATATAAACGCAGTAGGGCTGGAATAGTTAGCCCAGGCCCCGCAAATAAGTATTAGTACATACTACGTACGACTGATATTGAATTGGGATTATAGCCCGTGGAAACTTACGAGATGGAATGGATGCATGGCGCGCGTTAGCCATCGCACAAGACGACATTGATGCTAATCGAATTTCTCACCACATGCCATGTCATGCTAATTAAAAAAGCATGGGACACTGAACAGGAGCACGGCTGCTTCTGAAAAGAATGCCTCTAGACTGTACATAGCTTTGTAAAGGATTACTTGGATAGGCAGAGACTCTAGATCGAGTGAACGTGTAGCCATGGACGTGCTGATTGGATTTAATTGAATGGACTCTCCTAGATGTGTACCTACGTATAAACCAGACCTACGGAGTGAGCACGTATTTATCTAATTCTTCACATGAAGAATTGAACTGGACGAAACGAGAATAGGTCGTGCGGTTCTTGTCTGTGGAAAGCATCTTACCTCGCTTTGCCTACCGGGAATGAATGGGTATATCGATGGAGCTGTCGAGAATAGGGTAGCAATGCCCATCTTCCAAGTATTTGCCCCCTGAGCAAAACACGGGTAGTGGTAGTGCCCGGATAGAAACTCATCCTGTAGGTTAACACCGCTGCGCATGTTCTGTATCGCCCTGGCAAGGCTGGCAAGACCAAAAGACCACCCAGGACTGGTTGGACGTAGGTAGAGGTCTGTATGCTCATCGATCACCCGCACTCTATGGCCTGGCCTGGGCCATAGATCTCTAAGGAAGGGACTGAGCTCAGTCCGGCGAAATGTTGGCGTTTCGTTATGTCGGCGTCAATTTCTGATCATGTGAACATGTACATGTGCCTGAGGTATTTGATTCATGCAACGCTCCCGGGGAGGCTGTGAGACAGTGCGGTCTCGACGATAGGTTGCTCGGTCAAGTCGACCGAGAGCATCGGCATGCCGCAAGGGGTTGTCCGACCTAGTTTGAAAGCTCCGGTCGCACTTTCAGAGCTAGAGCTGGGTTCCTGGTAGGACTGCAGGAGAGCATTCGTGATGCAAGGGGTTTCATTTTGTAATAGCGCGGTGCTCTGCGAGCTGGGGTGATTGGACTTTGGGTGTAGACTACAGACGCATGAGGGTGTAGGTACCTACTAGAAGTGAGTAGATGCATGGTCTTAAATGGTCATGTCGCAGTTCGACTGTTTGAGTATCGGGGCATTCCATGCGAGGAGTTGCCGTTGGATGGACGGGTGAAAAGACTGACAAATAGTCGGGCACTAGTTTGTCGAGCAGAACTCGTGAATGAAGCCACTTTGGGACGTCAGTGGAGATGCTAGGGGTGCGGCGTGAGACTGAGTTGAAGGTACGAGGCACGGGGCGGCTGGACTTCTGATGAGCAGGTTTGAGACATCAGAAGTCGCGGCATCGATGCTCTGGGTCGATTGATATTCGGCCTGTATCAACACTAAAACTGTCATCAAGATAAGCGTGCGCCTCCACGGACCACGAGGCATGCCAATAATAAACTCGTCCCGCTTGTGCTTTGTCAAGCTTGATCCATGGGTTCTTGGATGTCCTCTTATCCAACCCCCCTGGCGAAATAACGCGATATGAGAGGTGTATGGTTGGCGGACGAGTATGGCTCATATCTCACTAAAATGACGACATTTGAGGTTAATTGAGAAATCGTTCCAGAAGGGCCAGCTTCGTGGGGGTGCATCTGATGACCGCGATGATTCCTGGACCAGATGGACGGCTGCAATGCACCAGTGAGACGGTCTGTGGGCAATGCGGGAATTTGATGGGTGGCCGCTTCTCATTCTTTGAGTGTATTCGTGGCTGGCAGTCGATGAAGCCAGGGTTGGGACCGAGAGGTCCAAGGTAGCGAGAACTCTCGGGCGAACGATCTGGACTGGGCTCCTCGGAGATTGTGCTCTGTCACACCGTTTATCGTGGTTATTGCTGTGGTCGAGAATGTCGCCTGGATTGTACAGCTCTGTACTGTACCACTGCAGCGATGTGATCAGCAAGGGTCCATAAACTATGGTCATGTCACACTGTCACACCCGTAGTGCATTTCCTGGGGCATGGTTCTAGAAAGCAGACGTCAAGCTGATCGCAGCTGTTCCTGAGCATCACTGCCGAATTTCCTGAATTTTGGTGATTTTGGCTATACCAACGGGGAAGCGCAGAGGACGCGGCGCAGACAAGAATGATGACGCGATTTCGGGGTTGATGAGGTGACCGGCGGCGGTGGAGAGCGCAGGGTTCGCCAGCCATTCCTGCGGGCGCTTGGCCGGGCCACAGCCACCTGTCCACTCTGCCTGGAGATGAATCAAGGCTTCTGCATACGAGGCAGCGACGCTGGGCGTTTCATTTGGCCGGTGTCTCATTCGTAAACGATGCCGGGTGCGGCAACAATCGTGAAGATGAATATCGCCCAGCATCAAGGATCCCCAAGGTTTGGGCGCGCAGTGCCAAGCCTTGGTTGCTGTCGGCGATCGAAGCCCTGCAGTTGTTACCATCACGGGGCACGTCACTCGAGCAAGTCTCACTGGGTGCGCACGATGAGTCCGCGGGTGGCCGGGCAACAGTGACTGAGCGTCGACACTCGACAGTGGCCGCCGACATCATCGCTCCGACTCTCGAGTAGTATACTCAGAACAGCGAGATGATCAGAATATTCAAGAATAAAATGCAGCTCCACACGTGGGGAAAGCGAGCTTTCACCATCTGTCTGGCCGATGGCGTGTCCTGCGCCGCCTCCCATTGGCTGGCGGGCGTTTTTGCAGTGCTGATTGGCCGGGTAACTTGGCCTGAGAGGGCGGTGGCTGCGGGCAGAATGGGCGGTTTTCCACCCTGCCTGTGCTGTGTATCAACAGCATTTGCTCCCCAAGAACCCCCATTTCACCGCAATCCAGCCAGATCTCCTTCACGATGACGCGGGATTCTGCAAATTCAAGCCCGCAGCTGGCCCGACGCCCAAAGTCACACCGGAAGCGCAGTTCCTGAGCAAGATCCTGGCGTGCAAGCTGCAAATTGCAACCATGGGTGGGCTCCGCTCCAGACCGGCGGCGATGGAATGATAATCCCACTAACAGAGATGGATGGGCCTTATTACGCCAGCGTCCTCACCAAGCTTAAACGCTTACTGTCCACTGTCAACGCTCGGCGACAGGCCACTGACGATCCCTTCCACGCCATTGCCCTCTTCCCGCTTGTCTTTTTTCTGCTGCGTGGCCCGGGGTCGGAATTGTGTGACAACTAAGATTGCTCAAGCGTCAGAGTGGGCTGTCCGACGGTGGGACGTCCGTAGGCGTGCGCAGTTTCTGCCGTTATCAAACCGATTCGCCTCATGCTCGTGCACGACTGCAGCTCCTGCTCCTCCCCCCCACAGACTCCCGTCTCGCAAGATCTCCTTGCGACGCCGCCAAAAAAAGCCTAAAAGACATAGATCCGTCCGTCCCTGTCCTGGAACTGCTCGACCTTTTTTTTCTTTTTTACATCAACTCGTGGCTGTGGACATCTGGCTGCCTCCTCTCCATCCTTCTCGGCCCTTTTTCTTTTTCTTCCTAGTGCCCCGGTACTTTTGTGGCATCCTTTCTCATACTCTGCACTCTACGTCTCGACCTGTGCCCCCCTCCATCTGCCGGCCACTCAGCTTGCGCCGGTGTATATCCCATTCCCTCTTAGACCTGTTTAATCCCCTTATTTGGTGGTTTGATCGTCTCGTTTGAGTTTGACTTCACGAGATCTCTTCCGTGGGGGAACCCTGAATTCGCATTTACAGCTCTGAATCACGACATCGCCTTAGTCTGTCGTGGTTCATTTAAAAGCCACTCTCGCGCAATTTCCTCACCTATCATCCATCCTCTCGACATGGCCAGCCAGTTCGCTTAAATATACTGATTGATCCGGCCCCATCACGAGCGAATCGTGCGGATTCGTTTTAATTTTTATCTCCTTTGCTTTTGCAATACACCATTTGGTTGCACTTTGTCGTCAGACCCTCCGGAGGTCCCGCGAACGTCGGCCCCCGTGTTCGCGCTGAACATATATTCTTCTATTGCCCCCATTTACAGTCCTGACGGCCCCGTCAACCCAACATGCCTAACGACTTTGGCTCAAAAGTTGGCCATGGAGTCGCCAAGACCCTGGGACTCAAGCTCCCTGAGAAGCAGCAACATGATCCTGTCACTCGCGGCGAGTCGACATTCTCCGTCGGCACTTTCGAAACACACTCCTA
This sequence comes from Aspergillus sydowii CBS 593.65, assembly GCF_001890705.1. Taxonomy (NCBI): domain Eukaryota; kingdom Fungi; phylum Ascomycota; class Eurotiomycetes; order Eurotiales; family Aspergillaceae; genus Aspergillus; species Aspergillus sydowii. The sequence goes on from NW_024467866.1 coordinate 877,073, forward strand.
TGTCGAGCCTGAACCAACCGTCGGAGAATGGTTTGCAGAAATCACCCCAAGCTGGCGGGAAGTCGGACTCTACTTCTATCGACTTTTCCCTTTCCTGACCTGGATCACACGTTACAACAGACAGTGGCTCATTGGAGACTTGGTCGCTGGTATAACTGTTGGCGCTGTTGTCGTTCCCCAAGGAATGGCCTACGCCAAACTTGCAGAGCTGCCCGTCGAATACGGATTGTATTCCTCCTTCATGGGAGTTCTTATCTACTGGTTTTTCGCAACGTCAAAAGATATAACCATCGGCGTACGTATCTCTCTTAAGAGTCTTTACTTTGTTGTCAATAGCTAATCAACGCATCTAGCCTGTTGCTGTTATGTCCACACTCGTCGGAAAGATTGTTATCGAGGCCCAGGACAAGACTGATGTGCCCCCTCATGTTATTGCCTCTTGTCTAGGAATTATTTGCGGTGCAATTGTCTGCGCCATGGGTCTTCTCCGTCTCGGTTTTATTGTTGATTTCATCCCCCTGCCAGCCATTACCGCCTTCATGACTGGTTCAGCGGTCAATATCATCTCTGGCCAGGTTTCCACCATGCTTGGTGAGACTGCTGATGTCAACACGAGAGGAGCTACTTACATGACGATCATACAAACCCTCAGGGAGCTTCCCTCTGCCGGGCTGGATGCTGCCATGGGCGTTACTGCTTGCGCCATGTTGTACATTATCCGCTTTGCTTGCAACACTGCGGCCAAAAAGCAACCCCACCGAGCCAAGTTCTGGTTCTTTGTCTCTACGCTACGCACTGTCTTCGTGATTCTGTTCTACACCATGATCAGTGCGGCAGTAAATCTTCACCGGAGGGATAATCCGGCGTTCAAGGTTTTGGAAACTGTTCCCCGAGGTAAGATAGTCCTACAAGCGCCTGCTTCGCTGTTGATGCTTACTATAATTCAGGCTTCCAACACGCCGCTGTTCCTACCGTTAATGCCGAGATTATCAAGACTTTCGCTACCGAACTGCCCGCGGCTGTTATTGTCCTTCTCATTGAACACATTGCCATCTCCAAGTCGTTCGGACGTGTGAACAACTACACCATCGATCCCTCCCAGGAATTGGTTGCTATCGGCGTGTCCAACTTGCTCGGCCCCTTTCTCGGTGGCTACCCTGCCACTGGGTCCTTCTCACGAACTGCAATCAAGTCAAAGGCAGGTGTTCGAACCCCGCTGGCCGGTGTCATTACCGCCGTTGTGGTTCTCCTTGCCATCTACGCTTTACCCGCCCTTTTCTGGTACATACCGAGTGCGTCCTTGGCCGGTGTGATCATCCACGCCGTTGGCGACTTGATTACCCCTCCCAACGTTGTTTACCAGTTCTATCGCGTCTCACCCCTCGACTGTTTGATCTTCTTCATTGGTGTCATTGTCACCGTCTTCACCACAATTGAGATTGGTGTTTACTGCACTGTCTGTGTATCGGTAGCAGTACTTCTGTTCCGCGTTGCAAAGGCCCGCGGCGAATTTCTGGGCCGTGTCACAATTCATTCTGTTATCGGAGATCACAATTTGGAGGAGACCCAACCGGCCCTTGGCGGTGACACTGACCGCGTACGCTCAATATTCCTTCCCCTTAACCACGCCGACGGTTCCAACCCTGATATCCATGTCGAACAACCGTTCCCGGGTATCTTTATCTACCGCTTGTCCGAGGGCTTCAACTACCCAAACGCCAACCACTACACCGACTACCTTGTCGATGCCATTTTCAAACAGACCCGTCGTACCAACCCCTTCACCTACGGCAAACCCGGTGACCGGCCCTGGAACGACCCAGGTCCTCGCAAAGGGAAGCAGGAAGAGGATCGATCTCATCTTCCGCTCCTCAAAGCGATCATCCTTGACTTCTCGGCTGTTAACAATGTTGATGTCACATCGGTGCAGAATTTGATCGATGTTCGCAATCAACTTGATATTTATGCATCCCCTCGCACGGTACAGTGGCATTTTGCCCACGTAAAGAACCGTTGGACAAAGCGGGCCCTTGTCGCCGCTGGCTTCGGGTATCCTACTCCTACATCGGATGACGGCTTCCACCGCTGGAAGCCCATTTTCAGCGTGACTGAAATTGAAGGCCGGTCCTCAGCCGCCGCCCACGCCGAACTGGTGGCCAACGAGCAGACTCGCCAGGCGAGCGCCCACGGCGGTAACGACCTGGAAAGCGGTATGAAGCGTACCTCGCACACCGTCGAGCGCGAGACGCACGGCGTCGAAGAAGAGTCATCCAACTCTAGCGTTGGCGGCGAAGACAAGCTGCAGCGTGACCTGAAGGATAGCAAGGCGTACCGGGATCCCCGCCAAATGGCTGTGGTGCAGGGCGTCAACCGGCCATTTTTCCACATCGACATCAGCAGTGCGGTGGAGGCCGCTTTGGCGAACTCTCCGGAAGAGCAGCCTCCTTCGTACAGCTAGCTGATTTAGCGTCTATGCATGCATGCGTGAACTATATCCTCCCTGGATGGAGATTTGATCAAGCTTGAGTTAATTCTCGGGAGTTTCCTATTTTTCATTTTTATATACTCTTCCTACTATTATCCATCTTGTTAATAATCTGTGAAGCGAGTGATTGTTGATCTGTCTTGTCTTTTTCTGCTCCTGATAATTTGAGTTTTGGAACCATTTGATGTCACGGTCACCGTCGCTACGAATACCCCTTGCAGCTTATCTGAGCTGTTTCAGCAGATGTATATAGACCAATTGAGATTTCTATCCATCATGAATACTTCTCCCACTCAGTAGTTATTTTGCTGTAGCTTAAGCAACCTTGCTGACCGAACCCTAAGTCATGCTACAGGGCAATAAACGGAGAAGCCCTAATTAGAGTTAGTTCTTCGAAATCGGGATGGGGTGTTAATTTTCGCAGTTGTGCTAAGCATGGTCAAGCATCACGTTCATCTGTATGGTATTATTACTACTATATTTAAAACAGGCACTGCCATCAACGTGTCATTCAGACAAGAGAGAGCAGAAGTACGGCAGCTTCCCAGAGTTGAGGAGATTTGTAAATATTAGTTTGAGTCGTCTATGATATGATATGTATGACAATGTAGATATATATCCATAAATCCGTATTTAATTAACTCTGTTTCGACGTAGTCCTCAATGCCAGGACCTAGATCTACCCCATTAGATGAAGCGCATCCAGCATCCACCGCAATTGTAACCGGCTCACTTCCGCATCATAATATTCTTCATCGCCAAAGTCGTACACCTTCGGCACAGATAAAGGGAGATCTTCATTCTCTGCATACTCCCTCTCAAAGGCCTCCACCTCTGCCAATAACACACAAGCTGCAACAACGCGGAAACTCTCCAGCCCATCCCACCCCCGCCGTTTATGACCCGACCCCGACCTTCGTTCGTCCGCCTCCATCGCAACATGGAAACAGGCAAGACAGCGCTCGAGGGAGTCGAATTCATTGAGGTACCCTGTAATCGGGCCGGGCAGACGCATCTGCCCTATGATCCACGAGGCGATGCGATCGAATTCGTCTTTTAGTTTTATGGACCGTTCGCGTTGGCGCTGGGTTTGCACGCCGCCATTGTTGAGGATCTGGCCGATGAAGACTTCGAGCTCGGTTATCGGGTGGATTAGGTGTTCGGAGAAATCGGCCATTGCGGTGTACATTGCGTCTTCGTAGCTAAAATTTGCGTCCGCGTGCGTTAGTAGTGAACATTATTGGGGCGGGGGGTGCGGTGTTTGTTATAAGTTATAGGGAAGGGATAGTTACGCTGCGCGGAGCTGGCGAGCTGTCTCGACGTTCCCTGATGCACCGAGATCTATGCATCGTTTTGTTAGATTGGTGATGAGAATTTTCCAGATAATCGCCGGGCGCGGTGACGCTGTACTGCGGATTTCCTCGTTCCAGATCTTCTGTTCGTCGATTCCGCGGTAAAGCTTGCCCAGGACGTTTTCGGACCGGTAGTACATATGGACTGGGGCGGAGTCGATTTCGTTGTCTGGGTATGGATGAACATATCGGGATTCTAGCTGGATATCATGTTTATCGCGGATGTGAGCGAGGGGTCCTGGGGCGAGGCTTTTGAGTGTTAGCTTTTGGAACAAATGGTTAGGGAGGAAAGCATTACAAGTCCGGTCTGTTGCGGTTTACATTGGGCATTTCTTCGAGCTTCACTGGCACGCCAGTCTTTGAGAAGTCAACTGCAGTAGAGTGAAGTTGTGCTAGCTTCCTGCAGTCAGAGTGCACTGTCCCAATTTCCATCTGATCTGCAAGGATCATATGTTTTGTGGCAATGACACCAAGTTTATCGGACTGCATGAACTCGACAAAGAACTCAGCCATGTCCTCTCTTGTTACGGGTCGCCCGATGTCCTTGGGTTGGACACGGGGATAGTCTGCGGGGGCATATATCCGCCTTGGCCTAGCTTCCGGATCCCAGATGATGTTGTATAAGTCGCCATCTAGGTCTCCGTCGCTGAGTTGACTGGGAAGGTCTCGGGTACCTTTCTTGCTGAAGATGATGCAGTTTTTGTGTTCTCGAAGTGGATGGCCGGTAGGTGGGAGTACGTGATGTGGGTATTGGATGTCGCCGACATGCAGAGCCGGGGAGCGGGTGACGAGTAGACGGCAGTCTTCTGGTGGGTATGAGGACTGACCATCATGAGTATCATAGGTAACGAAGACCTCGTTTTCACCTAGAAAGCCGGTTTCGTCCATGATTCCGAACAATGTAATCCCCTTATCCACCGGGATCCGGGCTTTGTGCTTTAGAAGCCGCAGTTCGCGGAGGACGACAGCCTCGACGATGGATCGGAGAAAAGGGACCTCCTTGTAGTTCAGCTTTAATTTGTTGATTAGGAGGAACAATCGGAAGAGCCGAACGCAATGACCGACGCCTTGAGTTTTGATAAAATTTGCAGTGTTCTTGGTAGTTGCAGTGGCCTTCCGTAGCTGATCTATGCGCAGTCCTTGTACTTTAAAGAACCACTGCTCTGGAACGCCCATGTCCTCCATTATTTTTATAATCTGTCGGTTCAAGACCAAGGGAATAGGCTTCGAACCAGCGTCGCAAATCTCGAGATTATTCCTGTCTTCTGCGTCGAATTTCACCATTGAAGGCCTAACTCGGATCGTAAAACCTTTAAGGGAGGGATCGATTGATAGCATGCCCTTTGCACCGCCCATTCGAATCTGGAAGCAAGTTGGCAGTCCCTTTCTGAGTGGTAAAACGGCATGGATTGCAGTGGCTGCATCTTTGGATATGGTTCCTACCCCGTCACTGAAGACTCGGTTTTCGGTTTCGACATCGGTAATTATGTACACAGAGACTTTGTACTGCTTGAGATTTATCGCGAAGGGCGTTTCGGAGAAGGCTTGTCCAATTCTGGCGGCACATCGAGCTGGTGAGGTTATGTTGGAGAAACTGCCGATGGCCTTGATGATAGTGAAGTAGGTTTGCAGGTTCTCGTCATCGTCGACGAACGGGGCTGAGAACTATGGTAGAGTATTCAAGTTAGTTGTGGTTCTGTGTGAAAACAGTGAGTAGTGCGAAAAGTAATGTCTCAAGCTTACCCAGGCTGAGTGAGACCTGAGGGAAGAGTGAGAAAACCCAAGAAAGGTGTAAACACGGCCTGCAATCTGAATTCCGTCTTGAAAGACACCTTTGAACCTTGCAAAAATCTCCTTGTTGTTGACCCGGGGACTGAAGTGAAGATCCTGCCCGTTCTCATCGCAGAACTGGACGCGGATAAAATACTCGTGGTGGTTTGGGAACCGCCGCAGAATTCTATTCAAAGGCTCGGATTCTGGGTCGTGCAATGTGATGCGTGACGGGGTGACCATCACTTTGTATATATGCGCCCGATGACGAGAGGGACGGAAGAGACTGTCGGCCTGGATCACACCATCATGAAGCTCCTGGTCACTAACGGTGATCATCTCGAGCAAACCATCGACCGTAAATTCAGCGGCATTGCCAAACGGGGAAGGCCAGCCGATCAGAGTGAAGAGCCTTTTGAGAGAGTTCACCGAGATTGGCCGTTTTCCTGCCCGTTTCCTTGCTTTGAAGATGGCTATCAACTCTACTGCCAGTTCAAAGACAAGATGCGGAGGGAGGTATGCATTATAGACCAGTGCCTGAAGTTAAAAAAGGACCCCAAAAGGCAGAATCCTGGCACGAGTATGAGTCTTTAGAAACTCCATGAAGCCCGACAGCCCGACTGCATAGCTATATAACGTGTGATAGCTATAACGAATGACAACCAAATCCCACTCGGTAAGTTGATCCATCTTAGTTTTGAAGTCGACTGGGGAAACTCTGAACTCATATACAAGACATTGGCCAACGTAATTAGGGTGCGCGTCTCCAAGGGAAGGGAGACGGATATAAGAATTGTCTTCGCGGCGAAAGAACGATGGAACATCGGTCGTGGTGACAAGGATACTAGAGCCGGGTGTGGTCCACACGACTTCAAAGACCGTGTTTAGAGGAATCCTTATTATTCTTCCGTCGCCGAGCTCAGCAATGATATTACGTCGTTTGAAAGTGACGCTGCCGCGCGCCCGCGGCCATTCCACTTCGGGGACAAATGCGAACTCCCCCGAGTCGAATCTGGTGTAGCCACAGGAGGTCCCGAGCATGCTAAATGAGACGGAGTTTCCTTGCTCTTCGATGACTCGGGTTGGCTTGACTCGCTCCTGTGCTTCGTGGGCCAGGTGTCGAAGGGTGTAACCGTCCGGGTCTCGGTTGCTCTTCTTGCAGAATACATGGAATCCTAGCAACATCAGGCGTGATCTGAGCCGAGTAGAACCCTCCAGATATTCCTCTCCGTGAGACACCAGAAAACGCTCGCCGTCAGCCTGGTTCAGGAAGATGACGGGGGCAAAACGTTTCTTTCGTGGCTTCTCGCAGCTCCAGTCGAGGATAGCGAGAGCCCTGACGAAAGGCGCAAGCTGGTACTTCAAGCCGTCCTTGCTGAGGTCGGGGGGATGGATGTGTAGAAAGACCTCCATTGTGGTGATGCTATGATCAGAAGGCGTAGGATTTGAGATAAAGACAAGAGACTGGATGAAGATGAGTTGAGCTCAGCTCATTCTGCGGGGAAGATGGCGGGGGTTGGGAACGGGTCGCTGGCAGGGTGTCGATGGATTGAAGAAACGAGAGACAGACACCCGGCTGAATTGATGGAATGCGGAAAGAGCGACGAGAGGGGTTGGTGGGAGAGGGTCTACAAGAGGGGAGAGATGTGTTGGTGTGAGACAAAGTGAAGCCGTGAATACTGTAAGTATAGAAGTAAACGGATTTCTTGGCAGCCAGCTGTGGATGTGAAAGCCGCATTGACTGATCCAGCTCTGTCGGGTGTGATCTACGTGATCTATCTCTTTTCACTTTCCTTTCTTTAACTCCTCCCTTCACCCCTGTCTTCTCTCCATCTCATCCCCAACTTCTCTGCCGCGTCTCCGTCTTTCCCCCGCCTGCCCTCTATCTTATCAACCACTGCCAGTTCCACGCCATGTATTCCGACAACGACGACTACGACGACGACTACGACTACAACTACGACTACAACCATCAGTATGAGTGTGCGTCTTGCAACATGGCGTTTCTATATGAAATTGACTGCAACGAGCATATGTCCGACTATGGCCACTGGCCTGAATGCGAGGTTTGCCCTGCCACCTTTCGCACCCAGCGTGCTTGCAACCAGCATATGAACGCCCGTGGGCACTGGGCTCCTCGCTACGAATGCGAATCTTGCACCAGATCCTTTCGCCTCCAAGGCGCAGCGACTCAGCATATGAATGCCATGAAGCATTGGGCACCGAAAGTCCCCTGCGAGACCTGTAGCAACAAGTTCCATACCAGTCTGCTGCCGACCAGCATATGAAAGCATTAAGCCACTACCGGAACTACTGCAAGAGCTGTGACCGGCAATTCGACAATGAAAACAACTTGCGCATGGTATGCCTATAAATATGTAGTAGCAGCCTTTTTCCGAAACAATTGATCCTGATAGTGCCCTGTAGCATCTCCGCTCAAAGATCCACAGGGGTCGCGACGTCTCCTGCCCCTTTTGCAAGGTCGGGTATACCACTGCGAGCGGGCTCAGTCACCATCTTGAAACAGGATCCTGCCCTAAAGCCCCTTCTTTGAGCCGCGAGACGATCTACCGGATGGTCCGCGAGCGAGATCCAAATGGCGTTATTACCCACAAGCAGATTGGATGGGTGGAAGAGAAGAACGCAACCTACTCCGCTAATCTGCGCACTTGGAACGGCAACGGCTATGAGTGCTATCTATGTCATCGGCAGTTCAGATCGCTTCCTGCTCTAAACCAGCACCTGAATTCTTCTGCTCACAAACAGCAGGTTTACCATTGCCCTAATGCTGGATGCGTGAAACCCTTTGCTGCTTTGGCTGGACTGTTTAACCACCTCGAAAGCGAATCGTGCTCCTTTATGAGGTTCGAAAAGGTACAGAAATCAGTTGGTGAAGTGCTTCAGGGAGGCCGCCTTATTTCATTTTGATCCTCTTTGAAAACGAGTGACAGTTGTCACCTCCTGGTGCGTGTCACGGTTGTATATAATTGAATAGAGATAAAGGCCAAAAGACCAGTACAAGCTGATGGTGTTATGCCACCTGGTAAACAATAGTTGCTTCACCTACTATAGACAATGTATATACCAAGATCCTGTAATATATACCAATAGCTGAAACTGCTAAGAATAAAAAGACACATCAGTATCTAGAATTGCAGGGATCGAACGATTACAAGTGTAAGTAGATCCGTAGAATACAAAACCCTGTAGGCAAAGGCAGTACGGAAACGTAGGTAGTTAGTCGAGACCGCCATTTCTGCAACTCTTCCAGTCTTCCGTTTCAAGCTTGGATGGAGGGACAACGGTATGTTTAGTCGCTCCAAATTACTGGAGTTATCACTACCATGAAAGGTCTGAAATGGAAGTGGACGGAGTAGACCTGCAGGCTTGACCAGACATGGCTTATCTATGTTGACCTAATTACCCTGAGCAATATCTTCCTTTACCTCTTCTTGCAGTAGCACCACGATGGATGTCTTTGAATTAAGCGATGACATTGAACTATGCGCGGCCCCCAACTTCTCCACCAGGACCACCACATGCTAGAACAACCAGGTGCTGCCTCATAAAGCACTTGAGGTATTTTCCTAACGCCATTAAATCCTGCCGGTTCTTAACTTCTTCGGGCGCAGAGGGCCAGAGGCTCCGCAGAGTACTAAGCACTGTGTCGTCCTCGGTCTCGCAAAGCTTGATTTGGAAGCACTAGTCAGTAAGCACTATTCTTGTGGGGCTGAACTGTGATTCTACCACGCAGACCCACTATGGTGCAATCTGGAAAGCAAGGAACTGGCGTTCGATGTGTGTGATTGACCGTCCTCTTTCCCAAGGTAGATGGACAGGGGCGACTTTCAGAGGGGAGCTGTTGATCCCAACTGTACGACGCGGATCAACTGCAAAAACATCGGGAGTACCCACGATGACTCGGGCTGTTGGTAGAGTATCCGCAGCCATTGGATGTGCTAGAGGGCTGTGGATGTGAAGGAGGCTTCTTCAGTCTTCACATTGCGGCTAGCTTATACGAAGATGCCCTTTGAAGCCGCTCAAAAGTACAATTCCTGAGATATAAGAAGACAGCAAGACCACCTTGTTTCTGTTCCTTCTCAGACAACAATCCTCTCTCCCTCTACATTATTGACGAGACTTTCTCTTTAAGACAAGACCCTCCACCATGCTTTCTCTTAGAGCGCTGACTCTGTTGCTTCCTGCTCTTTCAGCGGCGTACACCCTTAAAGCCTGCACGGATACCGGCTGCGAGGAGGGCTGCGTGGACTTCAGCGCTGATGTATGATCTCGACCTCCTTTACCACCGCCACGTGGAACTTTGCTTATCTTCGTTTAGGATGTGTCGTCAGACTCAGATTGCATGGATTTCGGCTTTGTGGCCAAGTCTGTTGTTTGGTTCGATACGTTGAATACGCTCGATGGATGGTACAATGCTGGCTGTAACGGTGGGCCAGGCAGCGAGGATGCTTGGATCTCGAATGGAAGACCTGAATACAATGACTGTGTGAGCCTTGACGACAGCCAACAAGCCAGCAACGGTATTCGGTATTACATCGTCAACAACAGTGGATCATAATCTGCAGGGTGGATCTTCTATGGGAGTGATTGATGTATATCAAGTCACCTTCGTCCCAGATGCTGCAGCAGTTCGATTACATATTCTATGAAGAATACATTCCAGTCTTCTTTTCTCTAGAATAGTTAGGTTCTTGTCATCTCGGAATTAGTTTATTACTCGGTGTTATCGGGCCGTGGACAACGCCTCCCGATCCCTCCACATCTCCGGCCGTTTCGTGCGGGGTGCAACATCAATGAATATATTAATATATTAATCCTTCTCCATTCCGTACCTCGCTCCACGTTCGGGCAGCAGGCCAACAGCTTGCATCAGATGCACCATGGCCACTCCCCACACGCCCGTCTCCGAGGGCGGGCTATCTACCCGCAATCTCTACCAATGTGGCACATGCTCGCAGTCCTATACACGCCTTGACCATCTGGCACGCCATGTCCGATCACGTAGGTTGCAATTTACTCCGACTAGGCCTGACTGAGCCTGACTGGGCCTGACTGACGCTTGCAGACACGCAAGAAAAACCATATCAATGCCCCGTGTGCGGCAAACGGTTCGGTAGAATGTATATATTTTCTCTCCGCTGTCACGGACGTAACTGACAGTATAGTAGCGACCTACTGAGCCGACATTCGGCCATACATACCACAGATCGAGACGCTGCTCCTAAGAAGCGCCGCGGTAATCAGAGTTCTACAGTCCGCGCCTCTCAGGCATGCTGCGCCTGCGCTGAGCACCATCTTCGATGTGATGAGCAGAAGCCCTGCGGCCGGTGTCGACGTAGGAAAGTCCCCTGTGTACTGCCAGCTAAGGCGACGACGGGTGGAGGTATGGCTAATAAGGCGTATGAGCCAGCGATGCCTCCAGAGCAGAATGCTGAAGACAGCGCGTTCATCAGTCCTGTCGACTCTCTAGCAGGCCAGTCCTGGTCGGAACAGACGCGCCAAGTAATAGACGAGATCAATGTCTCGCATGACTTCTCTAGCCTTGTCGAGGATAGCAGAGACTTTTTGACGACTGCTCCAGACCTGCTGAGTGGTACGAGGACACCGCGGGGCCTGATGACTTTTGGCCTGGAGACGGATCTCGACCTGAGTATTATAGACCTGCACTTCCTGGACTCGTATAACAGCCAGATCCCGTTCGAGTTTGAAGAGCTCGTGCCTGCAGTATCGGATACTACTACCACTCAAGAACAAGGTGTAGAATACAGCGACGGTAAAGAGGAGAGGTCTTCGCAAAGACTTAAATGGCGCTTCGTGCCCGCTCCCCAAGACCATGGTTATTGCGAACATGACAACCTCCTCCTACCAGCCCAGACAGACCCGTCATCGACGCCCCAGAGCCTCGTCGAGGTCGCCAACCAGCCGGCAGCAGAAAAGCTCGACCTCTCCTCGCGAGACCGGATCCTCAGCATTGTTCTCAGCCAGCTGAAGCATCCGATCTCGGCGGCGGTGCACTCGTTCCCCTCGACGGAATTCCTGGACAGTCTCATCCGGTACTACATGACTGCTCCGCTGTCCACGGCCAGCTCCTGGATTCACCGAGCGGGGTTTCAGCCTAGAAAGGCCTGCCCAGAGCTCCTTTTAGCCATGGCGGGTGCAGGCGCTGTGCTGACGCCGGATGCGTCTCTAAGAAAGCTCGGCTTCGCGATGGAAGAGGTCGTTCGTCTACAGCTGCCGGGTGTATTTGAAGAAGATAACCAGAGGATATATGATCTGGAGCTACTCCAGGCGTACCTCTTATACCTCGAAGTCGGCCTATGGAGTGGGAATAACCGCAAGATCGAGCTATCTGATGCATTCCGGCAACCGTTAATCACCATGGTGCGTCGTCGAGGGATGTTCCACCACTCTGCGTATCCTGCTATCTCAGTGACCATCGACGACACGGGGGATAGTTTACATGAAAAGTGGCGCGAATGGATCGGACAGGAATCCTACAAGCGACTCGCGTTTCATTTACTGCGCCTGGACGCGGAGCTGTCAATGGCCCTTCTCACCAACCCTGTATTATCTTACGCGGAGGTCTGCCTCCCTCTTCCAGCCCCAGAACAGCTCTGGCTTGCAGATAACCCTTTGGCTTGGAGGAATCTTTACTGCAAGATATATACGTCTGGTGGTCCGCGCGTTCCAACCCTGACCGAGTGCATAGCAAACATGGACCTGATCGAGTCCAGCAGAGATATGATCAACAAGCAGTTATCATGCGGCGCACTCCTCAACGCGCTCTGGGGAACAGTCTGGGAATACCGACAGTTCAGCTCAGTGCTCGGCACACAATCTCGCTACTGGGACAATGGACTGTTGATGGCATCGCGGGCACAGCAAATCACCAAGGTCCTTGAGACCTTCCACCTGCAGCATAAGAATGAAAGTGAAGACGGAATTGGAATCGGAATCGGAATCGTCCTCCACTTTATCCTAATGCACATGAGCATGTCTCTTGAAGAGATCCAGTCGCTTGCTACGTGTGACGACCCAATCCGGGCCTGCGATGAGCAGCCTCTTTTAGCCGTTAGATCGTGGTGTAAATCCAGAGAGGCCCGTCAGGCGTCCTGGCATGCTAGCCAGATTATTCGTGGACTGAAGCATCTACCGGTTCAGGGGATTCGTGACTTCAAGGCCATTGCCCTGTACCACGCGAGCCTGGTTTTATGGGCTTATGGGATGGCTGGGACTGACTCCATGCACTCGGAGGGACCCAATGTCTGGCTGGACGGGGAAGAGAACACTGACACTCAGAGATATATTGCCCTAAGCCGCGGTGTGCCGGTTATACATGGGGGACTTCTTGACGGCGGATTCATTGCATTGAGCCAGCCACGGCGGATTCTCGAGACGATGATTGATCTGCTGCAGTCGAATAGCCACTGTGATCCTGGAATGCAACCGCCGCCTCTGGTTGCCAATTTGGTTCTTATCTTGGGAAAGCTTCGAGATGTTAGCAGGTAGTTGCGAATATGATACTGCATTATAAATGCTGCCTGTATTCTGAACAAAAGAGTCTAAATGGTATAGGCTATACAAGACTACTCAATTGGCTTTGCCCCAGACACATCAGGCACGCCCTCTCCCTCAACGACCCTGGCCCCGACGATTTCATACACAGGCACCTCAGCCAGTCTCCCAATAACATGATGCAGCGTCGGCAGCTGCTCCCAATCCAGTCCGTCAATCTGGAAGCTCGCCTTCTCTGCAACATACACTTTCTGCGGACGAGGCTTGGGGACTGCCTCAGAGAACGCATCAAAGACCGCATGTTCCTCCGCAGCAACATTCTTATTCTCCCTCCCACTCTTCGGGATATACTTATACGCAAGGATCCCCGCGTCTGCCTCCCCACTGATCCCCCCAGTCGCAGTTGACGGATCAACCTCCTTCAGCCCCTCGAGAAGAAAGTCCCCCCATAGTGCACCCTGCCATCCAGTGCGCACCCGGTACGACGTACTCCGGCGGTAGATATCAATGCTCGAATACAGCTTCGGCATACCCAGTTCCTCACGGCCCGAGACAATCGGATCAGTCAGGGACTCAAACAAGATAGGCAGATACGAGCCCTTCACTACACTGCCGTCCTTCTTGACATACTCCACCCCGTGCACATACAGGCCAAGATGGCTATACCCCGACCCACCCAACCACTCCATCTTATCCAGGGTTGTCTGCGAGAACGACGCGTACGCCACCGTGTCCGCAGAACTAAACTGCCACCGCCCACTCCGGCCTGGCGGGAACAGGTTCTGCAGCACGGTGCGCGAGGTCTTGAACTTGATTGACGCCGTCGTGAAGGTTGACTTTGACCCGTCTCGCGGGAGACCGAGGTGTGTTTGCCGGGGGCCTGGCATGGGTCCGAATGCGATGGGCATGCGCCAGTATGGGCCTGGACTGGGGATGCGCGCCCAGCTCCATTCGCGCAGTTTCTGCGTCGAGTTGTCCCATTCGTCGTGGCCGAAGTTGTAGTCTGCGAAGCCGTACACTACAGAACAAGACACAGTTAGCTAAAGGGTAGAAGTATAACAGGTATGGGAGGCAGACGCACTATCTGGTGCTTTACCGTCAGAGCGATCCCCGCCAATGAGTCGCGAGTACTCCTGGATCCGGGTCGCTCTTTCATGGCGTATCTCATCGTACAGCTTCAACCGCTCCGGAATCTCATTAACTGGTGTCCCAGGGCCCAGGACAACAGCCAAGGCTGCCGCATCCTCAATCGCAACACCAGCTCCCTGGCCCTGATGCGGAAGGAAAGGATGCGCTGCATCACCCAGCACAGCAAGACGCTCATGATGCCACGCCGGAACCTCTTCCATATCCAACAACTTCCACACCTTGACGGTCTCGGGATCCGCCTTGGCCAGTAACTTCAGCACAGCAGGGTCAAACCCGTTATAGATCTGGAGCATCTTTTCCAGAATATTTGTAGTTGTACTTGCATCCGTATCCCCCTTCCCATCCCAGCTCTCATCCGCCTCCCCCTCCGACTCCGCCGCGGGATGTATCGCAACGAAATTCAACACCGTATTCCCAGACGTCGGATACATAACAACCCGTCTATCAGACCCATACCAAATACACAACTCCCCAGTATGCTGCACGAACCTCGCCGTCTCAGGATCCGCGAGAGCTGCACTCGTAGGAACAAGGAACCGGAACGCGCTCTTCCCGCAGCACGACGCCTTCAGATTCCCGCCTGGGATTGCACCGCGCGTGACGGAGTGGACCCCGTCGGCGCCAAGGACAAGGTCGCCCGTGTATTTGGTGCCGTTGTCCAGCATTATACTTGCGGAGGTGGGATCGACGAGCACGATTCGGTGGCTTGTGTGCAAGGGGATTGCGGGTTTGCTGTTGTTGTTGTCGATACGAGCTGGACTTGTCACGGCGGTCTTGAGTTGGTTATGGAGGTCGATTCGGTGGGCGAGGAGCCATTGCTATAGGCGTTAGATATGAATCCCTTACCGGTACATATATCGCGTATCAACTTGTCAAGTTAAGGGAGAATGTCTAGCTCACATGCTGCCACCGCTTATTCTGCTCCGTGAGATCAAAGCTCCGCTCGAGGACACCGGCAGCCGAGTACTCCGTCAACTAGTAGCAGATCAGTATATACCCAGTTAATTAGAAATGAGGTGAGGTGAGAATGGTACATACCCTCTCCATCAAATTCGCCCCAAACTCCTCCGCAAAGATCCCCAGCCTCTTCAGAATCCCATTCGCGTTCGGCGCCAGGTGCAGCGCCGCGCCCGTCTCCGTCGCTAGACGCGATTGCTCGAAGATCTGCACGTCGTGGCCTTGTCTGCGCAGGGCGAGACCGGCCGTGAGGCCGCCGATGCCGCCGCCGACGATTAGGACTTTGAGGGGTTGTGGTGTGTTGGTGGTCATGTTGTTGAGGTTGGTAGGTACTGCGGTGGTAGGGTGGCAGGATATGGTAAGGTAAGGTAAGGTAAGGTAAGGAGTAGAGTGGCCTTGCAAGTTTAAAAGAACAGTAAATTCATAGATAACTAACTGCCTTCCGCGTGGTCCTCTATCTCCGAGTTGGCTGGTTATGCGGGGCGATGGAGGAGGTAGGGTAGGGTTCAGTTCGGGAGTCGGGACCACCTCACTTGCCCTCGACTTCCCCGACTGGGGTCCGAGTTTCCGAGGGACAGGCCGTGGTAAGTTTGCATTTACTTGTATATGGTTATTTTGAGCATTTTACGTATTTTACGTATCTATTGGTATTTGTCGTTGTGAATGTCTTGCTGGCCGTAAAAGGTGGACATGGGTAGAGCCCAGATGGAAACAGTGTAAATGTTTAGACTGTCTTCTTACTGTACATAACCAAAATTGGCCGAAGTAATGATATTTATGAGAATGAATGCAGTTTAGGATTACTCGTATTCTAGATAATCGTATATATCAATCCCTCCCCGAAGCCCTAACGTCATCCATCCCACCGCCATAATCCTCACCCAATCTCACCCCGTCAACCACCACCTCTTCCGCCTCCTGCAACACATATAGCATCCTCGCCCAGGTCCTCTCACTAACATTCCTCCAAGCATGATTCGTCCCCCTCTGCACCGCAACATCCCCACGTCTCAACAGCCTGCTCTCCCCAGAATCCAGAATCAGCTCGACCTCGCCCTCAAGCACAACCCCGTAATCAAGGCTGATGGTTCGGTGCATGGGCGATGTGGCTCCGGGGTTCATGTCTACGATGCGCAGCACCGTGCCGCCTGGGATTGTTATGCCCGGGAGGTTGGCGAGGTAGTTGCCGTAGGTGGTTAGGTCGGTGTTTGAGGTGAGGGGGACGGGGGTGGTGTTTGTGGCGTAGGCGAGAGAGAAGCGCGCGCCGTTGGAGAGTTGTTGCCAGGGGAGGGGGGCGGGAATGGTGCTGTTGTCGAAGGTTGTTTGGCCGGATGGGGTGTGCGAGGTTATGTGCCGGGAGATGAGGGGGAGGTTGTTGGGGAGGGTTTCCCGGGTGGTCATTTTGGTGGTAGGCTTAAGCGATTGTGGTTGCTGTATATTGATATGTGGGATGATATGGATTTGTTATAGGATTGTTGGCTGATGTTTTATATCTACCAGCTATTGTAGGTAAACGGGGAGGTGGAGCCGAGACGTGGAGGTACAAATAATCCAAATAATCACGATAGACATAGCAATAACCGGGAAATCGGCACCGAGAAACGAAATCGAAATGACACGAAAAGTAGCCCTGGTCACAGGTGCATCCCGAGGCCTTGGAGCCGCCATTGCCCGCATTCTCGCCGGGGACATGGACGTCGTGATCAACTATAGCACCGACCCGGCACCAGCAGAGACTCTAATCCAAGATCTAAGGGCACAATACAACTACAGAAATCCCACCCCGAAATACATGGCTGTCAAGTCCAATCTGGCAGACCGGGCGGGAATCAATGATCTCGTGCAACAGACTATCCAGACAATGGGCCGACTAGACGTCGTCGTTTCGAATGTCGGGTGGACGCGCATGACGGATTTCATGAACCTCGACGAGGCAGATAATGAGTTTGACTGGGATAGGTGCTTTGAGATGAATGTCAAGAGCCACTTTTATCTATTCCAGGCGTGTCGGCAGTATCTGGCGGAGGGCGAGGGCGCGTTTATTGCCACGGCAAGTGTGGCTGGTGTGAGGCCTAGTGGGAGTTCCCTTGTGCGTTGAATATATATTCCCAAAGAGCCAGGACTGACTGTCCCCAGCCGTATGCAGTTACAAAGGCTGCATTGATTCATCTGGTTAAGAGTCTGGCTGTCATTGCGGCGCCGAAGATCCGAGTCAATTCGGTCTCCCCGGGGGTTTTGCTGACGGTACGAGACTCCAATCAACGCGAATAATAGATAGAAATATTGACTTAAAAGGACTGGGGCCGGAAATTTCCAGAGGAGAAGCTGCATGCCGTGCAGGAGAAGAATCTGTTGAAGCGCTTTGCAACCCCCGAGGTATATCCAGCTGCTCTTAATGTGGTACCGTTGCTAATACCACGTAGGATGTCGCAGAGCAGGTCAGGACCTTTGCAATGTCGAATTCCATCACAGGTATAAATGCCGTGGTTGATGCTGGGTTTTCTCTCTGAGTTTCGAAATCTTGTCTCTGGGATATAAGGCACGGATTATAGTAAAAATAGATATTACAGACGCATATGAGATGGACCATGGATTACATATTAGAAAATAACATTTACGCACCCTGCCTGATCAAAGAACTACGTCAATGTGCAACTATATGGCCCGAAAACCCGTCTCCCGTAACTCATACGGAATACCAAAGTATGACATATTGATGGGCCCAGCAACCTAACCATCTCCTGCTCAGTCTCCGAAACAGCCTCCCTGGCGAACTGGTTGGGATGAGTTTGATGGACAATGCTTGGCTCCGGAGCACTGCATTAGTCGCGCAGAGGCGTTGGTATAGGTATAATATAACACATTCATAACATAGCAAGTGCCATTCCCAATACAGGTCGCTGAATACCATGAGAATAATAGGCATAACCTTGAATAAGCATAATGCAGCATTCAAGTCTAGAAGATGAGATAACCGTTCTTGCATCGGATAGTGGACGTTAGGGCTGTGAAAGACGAATATCAACAACAACATGCAGCAGGTAATGCTAGATAAAAAGACTACAGCCAAGTATGCACATTCGCCAATCCATCTACCCCCGACCGATCCTCCTCGTCGAGATACCCACAAATCCTCCCCGTAGGGTCCCACTTGCGCCTCACATCCATAAGCCTCTGTCCATTCCCCTCCGCCCAGAATCTTGTCTGGCGCACCTGAAAGTCCGAGTCTCCCAAGTACGACCCAATCGACCGTCTCTCAACACGGCTCATGACATTCCGTACCCAAGCCTGGCACCGCTCGTCATCCCTCGCATCATCCCAAACCGTATACAACGCGAAGTAATGATCCGATTGCATACTCAGCGCCATATCAGGGAGCGCCCGCCGACTACACGGGTTCATGGCGTACCAGAGCGAAAAGGCCTTGCGGTGGGGGAGAGTGGTGAATGCCTCCTGGAGCACGGTGGCAACGTCCGCGTCGTTCTCGATGTATGCGTTCTCTGCGCAGTACCGATGGCCTTCGGGGTTGGCTTTTGCTTGGTTGATGTACTGATTCGCTAGACTGTCTTCCTTGCAGAACCATTCCTCTAGTGTACCCGGTGGGTGGGAGGCATGCGCTGGGCGGAGTGCCGTTTCTGCTTCCTCCGGGGTGTGTTTCATAGTGACGAGCAGGATAAACAAACAGATCTCGTCGCGACCGTCCGGGTACTGCGCCACGGCTACGATTTCGGTGTCCTGGTCGTAGCCTGGTGTGATTGAGAGGATCCAGTTGAAGGCTTCGCGGTATTTGCTGATGGGGTATGTGTATCCTGAGCTTCGGAATCCGCGTTCTGGATAGGAGACGAGGTCGAGGTGGAACTGGGTTACGACGCCAGGGAAGCCTTGATTGTTTGTTAGTTGTGATACTAATCTAGTAGGTATTTAGACAGGTTGAGGAGGGCATACCAGGTCCAGAACCTCGAGATGCCCAGTACAGGTCTGCATTCTGGTCTTTGTCGCAGTGGACCAGGGCACCATCGGCGGTTACCACGTCGACTGCCCGGACTCTCTCACAAGCCCATCCCCAGCCCTTTTAGATTAGAATATAGTATACCTAGCTGTATAACAAGACTCACCCGGCAATTCCACCCCATCCCGCCCTGCAGCAGAAACCCCCCAATACCCACATCCGGACAATGCCCACCAGGAAACATCAACCCAAACTCCTTCGTCAGCACGCCATTTATTTCACTGCCTGTCATACTCGGCGACGCACGCGCTATCTTCGCAACCGGGTCAACGTCGAGAAGTTTATACTTGCCCAGATCAATAAGAATCGACTCATCGCGCACACTCCACGCAGCCCAAGAGTGGCCGCCGGAGCGTACGGCAATGCGGCATTTCTTTTCTTTCGCAAGTTGGACGGCTTGAATTATATCCGAGACGCTGGTTGCGTTTATGACGGCGAGAGGGTAGCGCTTTGGTCGGCGGAGGTTGAAGACGCGGCCGATGCGTGCTTCTTCATAGGAGGGGGAGTCGCGCCAGATTATTTCCATTTTGGGTTGCGTTTCGGGGTTACTGAAGATGTGGGTTGAGTTGGATAGTATTTGGGTCGGAATTGCTTAAATAAATTACTAGGATCATGGCCTGATCGCTGTCCCCTCTTGCTTTTCCGGTGTGGATTCACAGTTTGAAGTCGGGGTACGTGGCTGTCTCCATCTTGATATGTGGAGCCGACAGTCCGGGGTATACAATGTCTGCGGGGCCGGTGCTTGTCGTGACGTATCCCGCAAGCTTATCCATGATCAGATCATGCGGGTCTAAAATTGACCAAAAGTCCAAGTACTTTGGTGGTGGACGCTGGATTAGGGCTACGGCTGGAAACGGGCTCATCCTGGCACCGACATCCATGTCTAAGCCAGTGTTAACTTAGAGAGTATACTTCGCCGAGGAGGTACACAGAAGGTCTAGCTCATGTTTACGAGTTCCGGTGCTCAATCTGCGCTAGGTATGCCAGTCCTGGTCGCACAGGCCTTGATATTGAGTTGGAGCAGAGAATAGGATACGTCTTGTATAATGTGATACAGATTTGATCCTGGAAGCTTCATGCAAACTTCAAAGGCAATATGCAAGGGCCGAGGACTTAGCAGTGCCAAAACTCAGAATGCGATGTGTGATGGTCCTGTAATCAGGAACGAACAGGCGCCACAAACTCAGCTGCCCTGTTCTGCCTGGATTGAGTTCCGCTTTGACCTGGTAAATACAAGGTGGCGTCGACGGCGCAGAGGTTGTTGAGGCTCCTTTTTCTTTTGTTATGCAGTCACTATCGGCTGCCTGGACCGGAATAGTCCTTCAATTAAACTCGAAGTACACGCTATCAGAGCGGTTGGTCCAGGGTCTTTGCGCTTCCAAGGGCGATGTTATTTCTCGTATTTCCCTACTCGCCAGTCGCCTCGAATGATAAGCCCAAAGCTTGATCAAGCCAAAGGGAAGTCTCGAGAGAAGAATGGCTTGCAGCTTTTCTTTATAAACTGGGCTACCCCAGAACCCGTCGCCATTTTCCCTCCTTCTGATCCCACTGCAAAATAAATAAAACTTCCACCATGCATCTCCTAACATCCCTCCTAGCCCTAACCAGCCTGCAGCTGGCAACCGCCGCTGACGGGTCAGCCCGGGTTACTCAAGCGCCCGAAATTCCCAAGGTCTTCCGCCGCCAGGATTACGTCTGCCCGACAGGCGACTACACCATGTGCGCCGACGGGTTCGGGTGCTGCGAGCGCGGCGCCCCCTGCACCACCATCCGCGGCGAAGCAGCCTGCGACACGGGCGAATGCAATGGCCTCCCCTGCGGTGATGCAGGACTCTGCTGCGACGCGACTTGTACCTCCTCGAGCGGCACGCCTATCTGTGTACATGGTAGTGGTAGCGGTAGCGGGAGTACCACGACCGACAATTCCAATTATAATCATCCAACTATATCTACGAGTTTTGATGACTGGGATAGTAGTACTATCACGTTTATTCCTCACACTCGTCCTACGAAAATAATCCCTGGTTCTGATATTACTTCTGGCGAGGATGAGGATTCTACTACTACCATGTGGGCTTCGGACGAGACGAGTGAGTTTCGTCCTACTCGTCCTACGGCCTCTGCGACTTCTTCTTCTGGGAGTGATACGATGGCAACGGCTACAGTGACGCAGACTGTTTCGCCCAACGGCGAGCCTTTCCCTACCTCTTCGAACGACGATACCGGGGTCGGGAGTGGTGGTGATAGTGGCAGCGGGGGTGGTGCAGGGATGGTTTCGCCGCGGGGGGCGTTTGTTGTTTTAGGGTTGGTGCTTGTTAGTGGGTTGTTTTTGGTTCGATAGGTTTGCTGTATAGTGATGGGTAGGGGTGTATGTATGTATGAAAGGATATATGTTAATGATGATTTAAAACTTAGGGCTTGGTAGGAAATACAGCAGTTTGTTTTAATCCCTATACTAACTATAGAATTCATCACTTGCGTTTAAGTTATACCATCTTCAGTCCTCCTCATCTGTTAGTTGGGACTACTTGGGACACCAAACTGCTAAATTAGAAGTGAGCAGCGGCCGCCTGCAATAACAGCGCCAGAGATTTTGGTTGATGCGCCTCTGCGTTATAAATCACCGTCTGCACGCGGTCGGACGTGCGCACCTTGCCTTCTCTTATCCAGCTTTGTCCGCTGTGTGAGATTGGCGTAGGCAAGATTGAGACTGTTAAAAACATCGCGTGGGATACGCCTAAATTATAGTTGTCAGGATCATATTCTAGATGCGGTAGGGCGGTTGGAAGAGGTGATTCTTGATGCCCGGGATGGGAATATTTGAGCAATAAGGGTGTTATTACGGGGAGGAAGAGGGAGACTTGGACGCAGCGTCCGATCGGGGCATTTGGGAAAAGACTAAAGTACAGCGAAAGCAAGGGTTAATACCCGGTTTATTTCCTTGCAACAACCTGAAAGGTATACTGGTTACTGTATTGGAATGCCAAGGCACTAAGAACATCACCTTCACTCCAATCCACCGTCTTCACCATTCCATCCATCAGCGCGTCATCTGTCATCTGTCACCAACATCAACATCAACATCAATACCATGGTCGCCATCAACGTAGTTAAAGAAAGCAACGCCTCCTTAAAGGACTACGGCCCCGGCCTAGTCGGCGTCTTCGGTACTACTCATCCACCCACCTACCTTAACCACCACAAGCTAACAAAACAGTCGGCGGAACAAGCGGAATCGGCCAGTCCACAGCACGGGCTTTCGTGCGCTACGCCATCTCTCCGCGCGTGTACCTGCTCGGCCGCAACGAAGCCCAGGCGTCGAAAATCATCGAGGAGCTGGGGAAGCTCAACGCGGAAAGTAAAGTGGATTTCGTCAAGTGCGATGTCTCTCTCTTGAAGGGGGTTGATGAGGCTTGTAAGGAGATTCAAAAGAAGGAGGAGAAGGTTAACCTGCTGGTTATGACTACGGGGATGGTTACGATGAAGGGGAGGGATGGTATGTATACAGTTATTATATCAGGTCAGGTCCCTTGTTATTGGGTATTGACTGATTCGCCGGGATAGAAACGAACGAAGGCATTGATAGGAAACTATCGTTGCATTATTACTCCCGGATGCGGTTCATCTCGAACCTCCTCCCACAGTTGAATGCTGCTGTTGCTGCTGCTTCCACTGCCGAAGGTAAGAAAACCGGGCTAGCGTCCGTGGTCTCAGTCCTCGAAGCCGGCGGCGAAGGAGCGCTTAACCAGGACGACCTCGACCTGAAGAATACATACAGCCTCGCCAACGCCAGGACGCACGCCATCACCATGAACTCTCTTTCACTGGGGTATCTGGCCAAGGCGAACCCGGCCGTCTCGTTCATCCACTCTTTCCCTGGCGGTGTGAAGACGGGCGTTATGCGGGAGCTGGGGACTGTGACTAAGATGGCGCTGCAGGCGGTTATGGTGCTTGGGAAGCCGTGGATGGTGCCGGTTGAGGAGAGTGGGGAGAGGCATTTGTATGCTGCTGCGGGATTGCCGAAATTGAAGCGTGCGGGTGATGAGAGTGGAAAGTTGTATTTGGTGGGTTCGGATGGAGAGGAGCGGGGGAATCACAAGGTCTTGAATGAGTATAGGGAGAAGAATACTGATCAGAAAGTGTGGGAGCATACTTTGGACGTATTCAGTCGGTGCTGTGAATAGTCTGCATCTTTGATATCTCTATACTAGTATTTGTGGATTGTAATGAACTTATATTCAGTATGTCCATACCCTGTATAGTCTGGCAGATAGAACCTCTATTCTCAAGTGAAATTGAATCTGTACGATCAAAGGCTCGATTTCTCCTTCCCTTTCCGTGCCTCACTTGCTACAAAGCGTCAGTGCAACCAGCATAAATAATATAGAAGAAAAACTCACCCTTGGCCAACTCCCCAGTCCTCCTCTCAAACCTCTTCCCCGGAACGCCCTCTACAAACCTCTCCGCAAGCGCACTAACAGCATCAAACAGCGCCACAACCCTCTCCGCCCTCATCGGCCCATTCTGCAACCTCTTCGTCTCAAGCATACTCCCCCCATCATTCACCTCAAGCTGCCCTCTCAAGTACTCCAATACATGCCCCCCAAACCCCTCCAGCGGGAAAACCCGATTAACAAGCCCCCACCCCTCCAACTCCTCAACGGTACACTTCCTCCCAAACATGAGGAACTCATTCGCCCGGCGCACGCCCATGCTCTGTGCGAAAGTGCGCGCGGCTCCGAACTCGGGTACTAGACCTAGAGAGTTGAAGGGGACTTGCAGGTAGCCCCCTGATGCGGCGAGGACGATGTCGGCTAGCCCTGTGAACCAGGCGGCGCCCCCGCCTACGCCCGGGCCGTTGAAGGCGAGGACGAAGACTTTCCGGTGGTCGATTAGGAGGCGGAAGAGTTCCGTTTCTTTGTTTTCGTAGTTTAGTGTTTGGTAGTTACTGGATGGTGGTGTTTGGTTGTATGGGGGATGGGGATACGCACCGATGGAGAATTTACGCATGTAGAAGAGTTTCTTCTGTGCCGGGGTTGAGTCTGCGGGTGGTATGGCCAGTCCTTCTGTATTACCGTGAGGTAAATAAATATTTTTTCTATAACAGTAAAGGCTGTTGAAGAATAGAGTAAAAACATACGTCTGATATCAGCACCCGCTGAGAAGAATCGTCCTTCACCGGTGAGAACGGTAAATATAGTGCGCGGGTTCTCGTCCAGCTCGCGAAACGCAGTGACCATGTCGGCGAGCATAGTCTCGTTCCATGCGTTCAGGACGTTGGGTCTGTTCAACTGCCGGGGTAAGCATGCGGATATTCTATGGGGAAGTGTGGGGCACACCTTGATGACGCCGATCTGGTCGTGGATGTCGACCACGATGTGGGTGTATGTGTATGGCATTGTAAGGGTTGAGTATGACAGATAACTCCAGCTGTTCGGGTGAAGGCATGAATCGAGACGTAGGGGGGCATGGGCTATGTATGTAAGGGGCTGCTAATAACCGCGGCTGGTCGGTACCCCGCGTGTCGGTTCTCCAAGTCTGACAGATCCAAGTATTATCATACTTATTGAAGTTTGAGAAGTTTGCACCTGCACAGATAGATTCCTATCTTAAATACAATATGTATAGGGAGTAGAACGCATTAAGCAGTAATATAGCTAACGACACATTGACAGGCACGGCGTATACCATGGCCTGGACATGCATTGACGCCAGCGTGCTGCTCAAGGTAGAAGGAACAACAGACCATCGACCGCACCTTCCTTTTAAATCCACAAAATCCATAGAGAACAGTCATGGAAAGTGCGATAGCCGGACCTGCCTTATCCGCTCGACTGCCTCCCCTCCACCTCCTTGGCTCTTCGATCCTGCTCAGCCATAAACATCTTCAATATAGGTTCATTCTCCCCCCTCGGTCCACCAAAAATAGCCAGGGTGTCCTCCCTCGTCATCGGCTGCCCGCTCTGGTCTTGTCTAGCCCATACAGAGAGCATCCGGTCCAGCTCGTCCAAAGCATGCTCCGGCAAATTGCATACTCCGGTCATAGTCAACGTAGGGCCATACTCGTGGGTAATCTCATAGTTCTTGACCTCCGCCCAGAAGGTATCGTCCTCGGATTCAATGGTGATGTCGTAGTCGCCTTTTCCCCAGATGATCTGGCAGTTGGCTTGGATGCGCTCGGTTTGAGAGGTGCTCATTTTGAGTACAAGGATAAAATTCTGTAAGTTTTGGAGCGATGGATGCA
This sequence comes from Aspergillus sydowii CBS 593.65, assembly GCF_001890705.1. Taxonomy (NCBI): domain Eukaryota; kingdom Fungi; phylum Ascomycota; class Eurotiomycetes; order Eurotiales; family Aspergillaceae; genus Aspergillus; species Aspergillus sydowii. The sequence goes on from NW_024467866.1 coordinate 902,575, forward strand.
AAGGGATCGGAAAACGGTGTCTGCTTTGATGCTAGATATTGCGGTAATTCAGGGGAACCAGAAAAGCAGTGGTGTTTTGGATCCTTGATATAAAGTTAAGGGAAAGGAGGGGCGGCGGATACCATAGCTAACATCTTACCACTTATTAAATAGACAGCGAGAAATTGTAAAACGCCAGTCAGCCTACCAAGCATATCTTGTCAGAATCTGCCTCGCATATACGTAGCAGGTACAGATGATAGGCCAATACGGGTAGAACACGCAGCGAGAGAAATGCAGGCTCTTCCTGAACACGGTTTTCCGCATATACTCGTCTGGGTCACAAAAGAGATAGGACGCTTCGGGTGCATATAATCAAGGTTGTGTCATAGCACCAAAAAAGCAAGAAAATGTGACTGGTGTTGAAACTGGCTTTGATCTCAACTGTACTTAGATGGTACTAACTGGTACTCTAAATTTCAAGCATCCAGGATAGAAAGCATTGACTGAGTATTACCAAGGGAAATCATATTAACTACTCCATAATAAGATCGATTAAATTATTCAAACTTAACATATCCTTTCCCCTTCACAAACGTTGCATGCCATGGAAGATTGCTCACATGGTCCGCCAACTGGGCAAAAAACTCCGCGTGCGCAGGCCCATCAATACCTTGACCTCTAGAGCTTCCATCTTCAGAGCGCTCATCGGCGTAAAAGAATCTAAATCATAGTCAGCACCTGATTCTATCAAACCCTACGATCAGGAATATACTAACCGATATCCACGCTCCGCATACAAAGAATCAGCTGCCCCAATCCAGTATGCAGAAGCAGACTTCCCAACACCGAGATTCAGAAACAGCGGAACGGGCGGGATTTGCACGTTTAGCAGATTGCCCGTGTAGATGAAGGATTTCTTTGTGTCGGCGGGTAATGTCTCCCAGTTCTTGACGGCCTCCTGGGCCGCGACGTAGGGGGTTACGGTGTTGATATTTAAATCGGTCGTGACGCTGTCTACTGGAATTGACAGGACTGAGTTTGCATCTGGCGGAGGGGTAAGGCTTGCGGCGTTGTAGACGACAACGCTAGGTGCAGCTTGGAATGCGGCTTTGACTGCACCAAAGACCCCAGGGATTGAGGAGGGGCTGGCGAAGTCTGCCTTGACAGAGAGGTAGCCCTCGGGAGTCTTATTACCGGTGCCGCTTCTGGATGCGATGGCGACTTGGTATCCCTTTGTTGCGAATAAGGCGGCAACAGATGCGCCGACTCTGGGACCTGCGCCGAGGACGAGGGCGACTGGTTGAGACATTGTATGTGATGGTTGAATTTACTGTAGATAGGATTCAAGAAGAATGATTTGTTGGCAAAAAATGACTGCCTGCAGTGGCCTTGTGCTACTTATACCTCTGCAGGACTCTTGATATAACCAAGTATCGATATGGATTTATAATCTTAACTCCGTCACGCAATCCAGCGGCCAATCAATGACAGCCCTAAAAGTAAACGGAAGTTGGGACTCCCGGTATCCGAGACTGCGGCCTATCAGATCATGCTGACAGGAGTTTGCAGTGGATGCCTTGTTTGCAGTAATTTATCATCATACCATCCTTTATTACTGATGGCCGCATATGTCGCATTAATCCGTTCATCATAGTGACAACTGACAGAACCTTACATACTTAATTTTCTCTCTGGCCGGCACAGATATCATGGTGGACACACCTTCTTTCAGGCCTGGGTTGGGCGTGTTTCTTTTGATATATTAGTCAACCGCGTTTTGGTTTGGAGATGAGCTAGAATCTTGTGGTTGAAGCGGAGATTGGGACATCCAGAGAGGTGGATATAGAGAAGTATTGGCGGAAATACTGGATTCATTCTTGGTGATTTGCTTTAGCCAAGATTGTATCTCAATGACCGGTCGTGCCTGCTGTCAGTGATTTCCATAGACCGGTTGCTCCTTCCTCGAGCACTCTATGTCCTGTTTATATACGGGGATGGTGCATCATAGAGTGGTACCTTCCTTATTCGGCTCATTCAAGCAGAGTTCAAGGGAAGGAACTACCCATAATTATGATTAAATTAGGAAAGCATTATGGATGCCTTAAGGCTTGCTTATGGTCCAATCAATATGTATACTCTATCGTTATATCTAACCCCATCATACCGGCTACATAGCAACATCACAAATATACATAGCCACCATCACCAACCACATTAATTCTTCCTAACCAGAAATTTACAAATTTCTATCTCTACCACCCCTCACCCACATAATCGCCAGTATCCCCCCAACACAAACCACATCCAACATCCCCAGCCCCGTAAAGCACCACCCGTACCCCATCCGCTTGACAAGGCTATCCACAATGGCAGCTGCAATTGCCGCAGCGATGTTCCGGAGAAGCCCGCCCAAAGCCACAATCGTCGCGGCTTGGGATGGCGCGCACTCTGTTTGGAAGGATGTGCTCGTTACGAAGATTATGGCTGTGCCGATTCCGGCTTCACGGTGTTAGTATATATAATCTGTCACTCAGCAGCTTATTTGAACTAGGCAAAGTAAACATACCTAACGCAGAGGCCGACAGCCCAGCGACAGGATGCAGTTTATACCGCGTGAACCAGCCATACATGACCTTGCCCGCGGCGGAGATGATAAACCCCACGATCTGGATCGGGAGGCGTGTCTCCGGTTTGATTTTCTTATCTGGGCTTTTGGCTGTCAGTCTTGCGCGGTGCCAGTCGGAGAAGCGGCCTGTTGCGAGGGAGGCGAGGAATAGTGCAACGCCTGTATTGAATATTAATACATAGACAGAGAGAAATGGTAAGAAGAGAAGGGAAAGGCCGATATACCAGGACTCAAATAAGCATACCCAACCTCCTGCGTCGAGAACCCAAACCGCTCGCCCCATACATCGGGAAAACTAACATACATCAAGTACAGGCCTGCAAAGGATAATGCCCCGTTGACGAAGACGATGCATTGCGTCGGTTCAGTCAACAACTTGATCCAGTTCTTAAGACTGGGCTTCGGCGGTTTAGGATACTTTCCTTCCTCCACGAGTGCCCTTTGGCGGAACCGCGGAAGAGCGATCCATCCCCGGTTTGCAAAGACTTCGCCGTTCCCGACTAGACAGCGGAGCGTCTCGGGGAGACAGAAGAGGATGAGGAGGTAGATAGGTGTGCAGGCTAGGGCTGTGGTGGTAACTATCAGTACACGCATGTTTTATAGCTCGGGCAGGGACGAACCTAAAAACCCAAACGCCCACCGCCACCGTGACTCCGTGGCGAACTGTCCTCCGATTAGAGGGCCCAGGACAGGTCCGAGTTGAGGACCGAGCAGGAATATAGCCAGTGCGGATGCGCGGCGTGCAGGCTCGAATATATCTGTGATTGTCCCCGCACCGATAGAGGTGACGATGCATGCACCGAAGGCTTGAAATATGCGGAGCACGAAGAGAGCCCCGATATTAGCCGGGATAGAGGCAAGCAGGATATTAGCGATTAAGAAACTAGCCAGTGTGACGATGTATACTGTTTTGCGGCCTCCGAGGTCTGCGGCTGCTGCTCCGACGAGGGGCTTTTCATGTTAGAACGACTATCTTGTTTTGGAATGGTAGTAGGGAGCGTACAGCAACGGCAAAGATGGCCATATACACAGAGACTGTGGCATTGATAACGCTCCTTGATGAGTCGAAGACATCTTGGTATAAGATCAGCGAGGGCAGGTAAACTGCACCGCAAAGCGGACCGAAGAATCCGGCGGCCGTTACAATGCCTAGGTAGAAGTTCTTTTTCTTCTCTGAGAATGCTGAATACGCAGGTGCTTGGGCAGGCGCCTCAGGCTGTTGTTCGGGCTTTGGGTTGTTCATGATAGGCTGTTGATGGGAGAAACAGAATGTCGACAGTCAAAGCATGCTGAATGTTTCAAATATTGGAGGATATTCGCATACAGATGTAGTGTTTTACTGCATATTACGTTTATTTTGGCCAGCAAGGCTGAGCAAATTCACTCACGGGTTCAACCTAACCAGACATGAGACACAAGCATACTATAATTATAAGTAAGTGAAGACAACAGTCACTTCCCATCTCAGCCTCAGCCTGGAGTGTTCAAGTCCTTGGCAGTTCCCAATAATAAACTCCATAAACAGCCTGGATGACAAAAATAGTGCCCCAACTACAGAACATGACAACCAACACGACAAAACTGCAAGTCAGAGCCACAGCCCCACGGCCCAAACCCAAGCCCAGACAGCATCTGACACAACTGTCTCGACCCAAGACATCGCAGATCCTGCTGAGCACGATCGATTCACGTCCCGTCTTGGCCGGGCGGAGTCTACCTCGTCACTCGATACGAGTGGTGCTGGTGCATCTGTGGACCCTGTAAGCCCTAGACACTTCCTCGGATAGGTCTCAGCCCTTATGCGCGCTGGAGGGTCTGTTTCAGATTCCTCTTGTGGTGGTCGATGTTATAGGTGCTCCGTGGTTTAATAGCCGCAGCACACGTGTATTCATGGACGGCTGTGTGTCCGAATTGATTTCGTTGGTGCTGGTGCTTGGTCTGAGCGTTGGACGGCTTGTAGTATACGCTGGGTTCTAAAATCCTTGACACAGGTTTCTAGAATATCCAACAGTATAATTCAATTTAATAGGTCTATCATGCTAACTAAAATTAAAGAAACCAAAGAACAACAAAACCAACGTCAAAATCTACACCATTCATCACTTCGTCGCTGTCTTGACATCATAGAATCTCAGCCGCAGGTTTCGGGCATAGAGAGGTCCAGCCTGCAACCACACAAGTCAGTCAGTCCAAGATCAAAAGAAGAAAAAAAGAGAGAGCATACCGGCGTCATCATCCTCGGCCACTCCGGATCCAACTCCCACCTAACCCTCCCCAACAGCGCAACCAACGCAACCCTTGCCTCAAGCATCGCAAACTTCTGCCCTAGACAAGCCCGTCGCCCACCATGAAAACTAATGAACGCGCCCTTCGCATTCGCGCGCCGGAACAGTGCATTGATCTCATCTATATGCGACCCCCAGCGCCCAGGCTTGAATTCGTCCGCGGTGGCTCCCCAGAACTCCATGTCCCGGTTTGTGGAGTAGGCGTTGTAGCCGAGGTATGTCCCCGCTGGAATGGGGATCTTCCCACCTAGTAAGACGGGAGAATTTGTTTGCCGGTTTATCAGTTGCGAGATTGGTGGGTAGAGGCGGAGAACTTCGTAGATTACGGCGTTGAGGAGGGGGAGGGATGCTAGAGTTTGGGGTATTGGTTCGCTGCTGCTATCCAGGGAGGTTATTTCAGCGCGGAGCCGTTCTTGGACATCCCTGTGTTCTGCGAGGAGGAATAAGGCTGAGATGAGCAGGAGCTGAGGGTTTTCGTGGCCGGCGAGGAATGTGCTGATCATGTTATGTCGCAGTTGACGCTCTGTTAGCACGCTTGTTTCGTATGCGCTTAGGAGTCGACATCCTAGGTTCTTCGGAACGCCCTCCTTGTCGCGGCCGTGGCCGTGGCATGCTGCGTGGCCTCTGGAGACGGTGGTGCAGAGTTCGTCGGTGAATTGGACCACGAGCCTTCGTGCCTCTTGTCGGGTTGGGAGGTTGAAGTGGTCGAGGAAGGGGAAGTTCAAGAAGATGGGATCGAAGATCTTGGGCTTGATTCGCAGCTGAAATGCGTGGAGAGGTGCATTTGGCTTTTGCAATGTCTGGAATGGCTGTTAGCATCTTCCTCCCTCCCTTTCTTAAGAAGCGTACCTCGAAACTGGTCCCGAGAAGCACCTCTGACAGATTCGCCAGAGTATATCGTTGAAGAAGCGAGTTGACAACAACAGACCCCCCAGATGTCTGCTGTTCCAGGAGGAGGTCAACAAGCAGGCGAGAATTGCCCCATATCTGGGCTGGGTCATAGTCCTGTTGAAGGCCAGGCTTTATAATAGAGGCATAGAGTCTCCAATTGTCCCCATGCGCGCTGATGATGTTATCACCAGTATACTCCGCGAGCACACCATGGGGGATCTTCTTTTGGTTGCCGCTCTTTGCGTAGATGTCTTCATGCTTGAAAACTTCGGCGATGTATTCTGGTTTGCGGACCAGGATATTCCAGCGCCCACCGAAGAATAGCTTCACTGCGCCGTATTCTGTGAGTGGACGCTCAAGGTATTTCCGGTAGAGGTCGACTTGGTCATTGTTTTGGATTAGTGGGAGCAGGGTGTAGTAGAATGGTATTGTGGGGATATCTTTGGGGAAGTCTCTTGGTGGAGTAAACAGGTGGACAAGTCCAGCCGTAAGGATAACTACCACGCCAACGAGCAAGAGAAAGACGGTGAGCAGCATGGTGTTAGTGTTTCAAGGCTCAGTATAGCAGAAGGACTTCAAGCGATCCAAAGACAGGAAAGGCGATATCTATGCAGGCAGGAGAGTTGTTAAACTAGCGTCCACGAGAAACGACAGTTACTAGACCAATAATAGTAGAGCCAAATATAACAGCACAACAGGGCTCATCAGGCCGAGTTGATCAGTCCTGGCGGGATCTCTTGGCTGTTGGGGCTATATCTGAAATCCGACTCAGATAGGCCCATGCTCCGCCCCAGTCCACGTCACATCTTGTTGTCGCACTCCAGCCGCGCTGTGGATAGCCAATATGTAGTGATTCTGGCTTCTATTCCAAGATTACAAGCTGCCGGGCGTCCGGGTTGGCAAGATGGCGGAACTGGTAAGACACATAGTCTATTTCTGGAACATCAGTGAATTTGAACACTCTGCACAGGATGTAAAGCGGCTGAATAGTTGGTTTTCTTGCGTCGTGAGTCATGATACCGGTTGAGAGGGCGTATATACCTGTGAGTATGGCAGAGAAGCTAAATATACTCGTTAGTGAAGACAAAAGATCCTGTGAATCTAAATATAGACAGAATATACTACCGGTGAGATGATACTCAGTCTCGTGATATATGGAAGCGTTGCTGCCATGACTGACCAGTGATGCCATATCAGGCGGTTTATTTTGGGCACTGCAATTCTGACAGACACTCAATTCTACAAATAAAATGTAACAGGGAGGCTTAGCAGTTGGGCTCTGAGACAGCGTGAATCCCCCGGTGTACAGCATTGGTCCCAGCTGGTCCCAGCCTGTCCCAGCCTGGGTGGAGAGTATATTAAGACGAACCTGGTTGAAGCAGAGGCTGTTTCACAATATCCTACAACTATCATTCCCACTATCTCAGCGTTCAAACATCCGTTGTCTCAGCTTTTCTTTTGTATTCTTCAGCCTTGCATATATTTCTGTTTACAACATGTCTATTAACTACGGATCGTCTGTATATCACCACGTTGCTGGTATCTACCAGCGTGACAGCAGTGGTCGACTACTCGTTGCCGAGGGTCGATATGCTGACCAGATTCGTTTACTGTGGCCTGAGATATCCGAAGTTGCCTTGAAGGGAGAAACAACTGAGCGGGTTGAGTTGCTGTCTGGCAAGACCGTCAGCTCCACGCACTCTACTTTGCCCTTGAGCATTCCAGACCACTCTGGGAAGACTCAACCATTCCAGATCCACGAGCTCCAAGAGCCTGATAGTAATGCTGTCCGTGGACTCATCACATCCGAACCCTCATCCTCCCTTCAGTCTGACTTCTTCAACTGGGCAACGACATTCCTCCTCTTGGAAGCCCGTCTACTTACAACAGGCTTCTCTTCCGACTTAATAAACCTAGAAGCCTTAAAGATTGCTGAGCAGGTAGCCGACCTCTTCGAGTCTATAAAGAATACCAGTCAGGATGATAAATGGTCCACAGAAGGTCGCCAATACTTCATCGACAAAGTCTATTCGTTTACCAAAGACAGCAAACGGATCGAGTTTTGTCTTCCCGCATTCCCATGCAAGTCCTCAAACCTCGAGAAAGTAACTGGCGTGTCCCCAGATGCTGCAGAATATCTTGCTCTCAGCCACCTTCACAGCTTCGTGGAGCAGGTGTCGAAGATCTATGCACCTGGTGCAACGCTGTGGATTATCAGTGATGGCCATGTATTTTCAGATTGCAGTGAGTTTCTACAAGACTTTTATTGAACTTTATGTGCTAATATGAACGCAGTCGGTGTAGATGATGCCCTCGTCGACGAGTACGGACAGACTCTCTCGACCGAATACTGTCGCCTGCAAGAGTCCACTGAGAACAACTATATCCGATTCACAGGTCTGGAAGACCTCTTCTTTGCGTCCGCTGAAGCAACCGCCGCTTTCTCGACAGATATGCTCAGCGATGGCGAGATCCCCCAGCCCATTGAGACTATACGTACCGAGAGCGCCCAGAAGTGTCGACTCCTCCTAGAGAAGGTTGGGGGAATTGACCGTGGACATCTGAGACAGTTGATTACGGACAAGCACCAGGATACCCTCTCTCTCTACCAGGGACAATCACGGTTCATGCTCGAGGATTTGGCCAGCTACATGTCAGCAAGGAATATGGGCGGGAAGCAGAAGAAGAGGGTTGCAAGCAGTGTAGCGGCTGAGATGATTGCAGTATGTATCCTTATATCGCTTGTCAGTTATCATAATGCTAATCAATTAATAGAGGAACCACGCTTACTCGAACCTGGTCGAGCTCCTGTTCCCTCACCATATCCGTCTCTCAATTCATGCGTAAGTCTGCCCATCCTTCCTTTAGATACCTGATCCAGCTAACATCGTCAAGACACTCCAATTGCGGTCCCAAGTTCGGAATCCGTCTTTTTCCCAAAGGAACAGTTCGCCCGGTCCTAAATTTCCAGTCGCTTCTCTCAGCCACTGAATCATCGAGGCCAGTTTATGAATTCCAGATCCCTACCGCCTGGCACAACTGTCTTGTTAAGGTTGAGGATAGCGAGACCATGCTTCTCACCAGATCCGGGATTGTACGCGACGCAATCAGCAAAGGGATCTTCTCAGGTTCTTGGTGCGAAGGTGCCAATGGAGGGTACTTTGCGGTGAAACGTGTCCAGAACAAGTCCGAGGAGCAAACTGAACAGGTGGAGGTTGCACATACAAATGCCATACCAGAAACCCTTATTACAAAGGAGGCTCTCTCTGGCCTTGCATCTGTCAGGAATAGTCCCCTCAGTGCCATCGGCTTGTTCGTGTGGAGGCGGATTATGGGGGTCTGGGCGGCTTTTCGGGCTGCGGTGAGGTGGTCTTGATCCGTTCCTTGACTTGCCTGTACTTTTGAAGTGGGCTTTATTGTTTAAAGTGATGTTGTAATGGTGCCTTGGGTTTGTTTCTTGCTCTTTAATTGTTTAAATTTAGGGCTAGGACATGATAGATTATAGATTGCTAATATATGTTTTCGCTTATTATTGATGCGCCGCAACAGCATTCAAAGACCAAGAACTTAGACCCAATAACATTCTAAAGAGCTAATCATACAGATCATAAATACACTTCACACTAAAGATGAAACCACCAGAGTGAGACTGCAGTGAGACTGCCATGTCTTGGCATTCTACATCGGGAATAGCCCCGGGCGTATCGGTCGACGCTTTTCTTCCCCCGATACAACCGACTTGGATCTTTGCAATCTCTACCAACACCTCCACCAGATTTGCAGTTTATTGACTCAACATGCCTGTAACACGAGATAGATCATTGCCGATCCGCAAACGTCATCGGCCCACTCACTCATGCACCCAGTGCCGCCGCCGCAAGGTCCGATGCGACAGAGCCAAACCACACTGCGGCCAATGCAGGGCTCTGGATCTGACCTCATCATGCACATACGAGGTGAATACCCGCGCGCAGAGCACTCATCGCGCGGCATCAATTGCTTCTACCACCGAGCAACGGGCTCCTGCGTCGCGCGGTACGCCCGAGGAAGCACGCCCTACCGATACCCCCATGCCCCGCCGTATCCAAGGCACCATATCCAAGACCCGCGTGTATGGACACGGCCATTGGATGAATGGATTTTCACTGGTAGGTGTCCTTACCTCGGCGATAAACTCGGCTTTTGAGGTCGTCTTGCTGACTGCCTGTCCAGATGGAAGGGCTACGGCCCCTTGAGCCCTTCGGCGAGTGTTACGAAGCTTTCTTTTCCAGATCAAACGGCAATTCAGGAGGCGACATAGCCGACACGGTCCTTGAATGCAAAAGACTGGCGCAGAGTATCAAGCAGCAGCGACCCAGCCGGAAATGTCTTCCCGTAGGCAACATCCATCGGTTCTTCCCGGACCGCGTTATCATGGATGAATTGGTCAGGCTGTACTTTGCGACATTTGAATCCTGCTATGGAATTCTGTGCTATAATTCGTTTCTGCAAGATTATGAGGCTTGCTTGGAGCGGCCAGAAACTGCGGAAAGTCCGTTGCTTCTACAGATCTTACTCGTCATGACTATTGCGGGCCCCTTGCATAGCGATCCGAGCGTGCGCGCTGAAGTGGCAGCAAATGCCCGGATATGGATTCACATTGCCCAGAACTGGCTATCGGCGCCGATGGAAAAGGACCGGCTGACGCTAAAGGCAATTCAAGTTTATTGTTTGGTCCTACTGTCGAGAGAGGTTAATTATGTAGGAGCGGACCTGGTTTGGATATCGGCCGGGTCGTTGGTGAGGATTGCTATGCAGATGGGACTGCATCAAGACCCGGAACTGCTGGGCCGGATGGATATTGAGGAGAAGGAGCTGCGAAGACGGCTGTGGTATACTATCCTCGAGATCAACGTACAGGCGGCGATTGACTCTGGCATGTCGCCAATGATCGCAGATGAGGATTATAATACCCGGCCGCCCTCAGACGCCAGAGAGCAAACTACAGGAGACAGACAGGGTGGTGAAGACACTTTGACCAGATTCTCCTTCCAGCCGCTACTCGCAAAGTCCATTCCTCTGCGCCTTCGCCTCACCAGAATTATCAACAGCATGCAAGAAGAACCGTCATACGACAAGGTCCTAGAGCTGGGAAATGAACTGGCCGTCGCTAGTTCTGAGGTGGCAATCGCAATAAGCCAGAGCTCGTCAGCAAATACTTTTGGATCCAGCTTCTGCAGCCATCTTCTGCGTCGATTCTCGTTATGCCTTCACTACCGCCCTGCGGTCAAGGCCAAAACAAACCCACTGTACACTCACTCCAGACACGTCTGCTTGGAGGCAGCCCTGGACTTAGTCGCATTTCTGGACGACGACCTATATAGCCGGATACTCTGTATTGGCGGCGGAATGTTCCGCGACCTTATCACGCGAGGCGCACTGCATATATTCCTGGAACTAAGCCCAGACCTAAGCGAAGACACGTCAATATTCGCGAAGAAGCGGCAGCGCGCACGTCGGGAACCGCTGTTAGATGACGCCCGCCGCGTGGTACGGTATGCAAAGGATAGGATCTCACATGGTGACACAAATGTCAAGGCCTATGTATGCTTGAGCATGATGCTGGCTCAGGCCGAGGCCCGACTTGACGGATTACCGCTGAAAGAAGCTGTTGCGAATGCGACTCGCGACAGCTTGAATGTCTGTCGTGATACATTACAAGCGACTGCAACTGCGTGTGCCACCAATACAAGACATCCGGATCTTGAGTCCTGGACTAACGGTGTGACCTCTCCCCTGCATCTTGATGCTAACTTTGATGAGGATCTGGATGGGCTTTTCAATTTCGATTTTACAAACGAGGAGTTTTCTATGCAGTGGCCTGGGGAAACATCTTCCTAAGGGATGATAAGGAGTAGTGCCATGATTCTGTTGTACAATACTGGAGACATTCAATCGCGCTTCGCCACATCCATCTCTGAGTATTTGGGCAGTTCCCAGCCAGAGACACTCTCTCGCAAAAGCCAATGAGCAAGGACATCGAGTCTCAGTAACGAGGCAATCCAGAACATATAGTATATACAGCCGATTCCAAAGGACGAGGAGGGAAACCTGTCCATATAGTTCTCTCTGTCTGTTAACCCTTTTTGAATCTCGTCTACAAAGGGCCTGAACTTCCGATCATACTCCTGCAGGGCAGCCGTGATGTTCTCTTTAGAACTACCTGAACCTGGTCCGCAGTGTCGTCCTATCTCGCCAGCAAGGATATAAACTCCAGCCATGGCGCTTGATGTGCCCATCCCAGTCATCGCAGACGGGCAATGCGCCGCATCACCGGCCAGTGCAACGCGTCCGCTATACCACTGGTCCAACTTGACGACGCCCATTCTCTCGCAGTAGAAGTCGTCGGACTCAACAAGGCCCTGGAGAATCCGTTCGCAGTCCCAGCCCGCCCCGCGGAATACATCAGCCATTCCATGCTTCTCGGCTTCAACGTCACCCCTCTCGGCATTTTGTAATCGCACCGACGACGCAGGATTACAGAAGACATATGCCTGGTACCAATGTGGATCGTGACGGCGGGTCATGATACCCCGGCTTCCTGTCGTAAAAAAAGCAGTTGCATCGTATCCCTCGCTTGCATCGATGTCCCGCGGAATAGTGCAGTATCCTGCAAAGACGTTTAGTGGGTGGTAGCCTGGATTCGCATCGTCGTTGGAAATGTCGACGCCGAGCATCAGTCTCCTCGTCCGTGACCACAGACCGTCGGCCCCAACGACAAGATCGAACTTGTCAACATTGCCGTCTGAAAATCGAACCTCCACCTCTTTCTCGTTCTGGTTTATACCGACAACAGAGCTCCCAAACCGAAACTCGACCTTGTCCTTACAAGCATCGAACAACAACCGGCAAAGGTCACCTCTCATGATCTCATAATCTGTCGTAAAGCTCTGAAGGCCCTTCCCCGATTTGTTTGCAGGGAAATATCCCCAATCCTTTCCCTTCTTATCGACCAGACGTAGCCCTTGCTCCTCGACAATCTTCTTCCGGAATGCCTCTTCCAGGCCCATCCGGCGGAGGACCTCGATCCCCGGTCCGCGCAGGTCGATCTGTAATCCCGAAGTTCGTAGGGAAGAAGCTCGTTCGATCACGGTGATGGAGTGACCCAGCCTGGAAAGCCAGAAGGCGAGGGCGTTGCCTGCGATGCCGGCGCCGCTGATGAGGATTTTGAGAGGCATTTTCTTCAACTTGTACAATTAGAATAGCAAACTTGATATGGTATTTGTGTAAAAAGGCGAGCTAGGCTACATATCTGGTGGTCTTTATAGAGGACTTCCAGTGTATGCCTGTTCGGCCGACCAGCCCAAATGACCGAGAAGCCCGATATGTCCGAGAGTCATGTCCGACTTACATATGTGACATGCTTTCACCGACATCGCGTCATCTGATGTTATTGGACTATGCGTGTTATTGGATAGTGGGCTATTCCTGCGACTAATGATCATGACGTGTCTGCTGGACGGTGTACGAAGCAGTCTTCGGCGGTCTTATCCGTCTAGGCGTACTCGACCCATTTATGCAACAGCCAACTCCTCAAACCTCCTCACAACCAACAGCGTCGCCCAAAAGCTGAACGGCAGGGCCAAAGCCCACAGCCCGAAATTAATACTGGCCGTCGCAATCAACGCCGTCGGAACAGCCTGCACGCCAAAACCCACCGCCACGCCGGCCGTCTCGATCCCCCGCAGCAACGAACTATACCGGATCTGTTCACCTGGCGAGTTTGCTAGGTTTCCAATACACCAGTAGATATAGTTCTCGACCATGAGCAGGCTGATCCGCTCGAAGAGGTAGATACCGAACCCTCTTCCGAAAGCGCGTTGGTCCGCCCAGTCCAGCACAGGCTGTGTGGCTCGGTACTCGTTCTGGATAACTACGGCCCAGATCCAGGTTGCGCTGTTGAGTAAGGCAATTAGAATCCATGTACTCAGCGCGCGCGTCTTGCGGTTTCTCGTCCAGGGCATATCAACCAACGAGCCCGCAAGCCAGGTTGCAATCGTGCCCACAATCGCAGACAGGAAACTACCCAGCGCGCGCGCCCGCACGGTGAAGTACGTCGCCAGATACGTCCCAGGATACGCCTGGATCCAGCCGAAATACCAGAACAGCGGCGTGAGCAGGAGAATCGGTCGACTCTTCCCTCTCGTCCACATGGCGATGACTTCCGTCCTCCACGATATCCTCGCTTGATCTGTAGCAGCCGGACTTCCAACCTTCGTCCCGTCATCCCTAACAACGCCCTCCGGATTCTGAAGCATAAGCCCCAAGACCAAGCCCAGACACTGAATCGCAATAAACGCCAGATAAGTCTGATACCCGACCTGGCCCTTCTTATCCGCATCAATATTAACGCCCAACGAGATCGCGCCGCCGATGATATTCCCGAAATTCCGAAACGTGAACCACGTCGCAATGTACCGCCCCCGTTTGTGGTCCTCGGGGTATCCCGTTGCAATTGCGCCCTCGACGCTCCAGAAGAATCCCGCTGTGATCCCGCATGCTATTGAACCTAGGTAGACGAGCCATGTTGCGCCGGTGCGGTTGTTGAGGTATAGCCCCGCTGCATAGAGCGGGTACCCTGTTGATCCGAGGGCGAGGGTGTATTTGAATCCGATGAGATTTGTTAGGAAGGGGCCCAGGAAGCAGGTTACGGTCATGAAGGCGTAGAGGAGGGCGTTTGCGGCGTTGACGAGGTTGGGGGATTGCGAGCCGCCTACGCCGAGTCCGTTCATGGCGGACCAGATTCCGGGGGCGCAGAAGGCGCAGAGTCCGNCTGTGAGGATTTGGAAGAGGGTGGTGCGGTGGAAGGGGGGTTTTCTACCTGTATTGGCGGGTGTGTATTGCACCGAGGGTGCCTGCTTTGTTGGCGGACTATCCGGGGGTTTAGTATCGGCTGTGGACATCTTGACTGCATAAATTGTGAATGTCCGGAGATGAGTATTGTATTGTTTTAGAGCGGCAGAGGAAGTGGTTTTGTATTAGGGCTGCAAGGGAATCACAACGCAGGGAGATAACCATGAGCAAATGGCCCGCTAACGTCAATTACAGGATTCTAGAGTCACTGGACAGTTACTGGATACACATGGCTAGATTTAACGCTGTTACGCTGTTCCGAGGCTCTGGATGTGATTCGTGATATGAGGGGCTGATGAGCAATATCACAGTATCAGAGGGTTTATCAACGACTCTCACTCTTCAAGACAACATCACAACTCTCAGAGTATATGCAACATGGCAACAACCGTCGAAACCGTGAATACCCCACCCACCGATGTCAAAAGCGCCAGGAGACTCACCTTCGAGCCCTTCCCCCTCCCCTCCAGCAACCAACGCCCCCTTGGCCCTCCCCACCCGCCAAACACCACAATCCCTCTCGCCCTGAAACCGTCAGAACCAAACCCAACCCTCGAATCCGCCATATCTAGCATAAAATCCCTCCAGCAAAAAAAAACCCTCACCACCCTACTTGCCAAACACGGCGCCCTCCTCTTCCGCGGCCTCCCCATCCACTCCGCCACAGACTTCAGCGCCTTCGCGCACGTCTTCGGCTGGAATCCCCACGAGATAATCGGCATCGTAGTCGAGCGTCCTCTCCTCGCGCCAAACGTAGCACCCGCGAATGAATCACCTAAAGAGGTGCGCATCTATAACCACAATGAATCGCCGCAGGTCCCGCACGCGCCGGAGTATATCTTCTTTTACAGCCAGAAAGCACCAGCGGTAGGGAAGGGAGGCGAGACGCCCATTTCGTCGAGTCTGGAGCTGTATCACCGTGCGAGGACGGAGATTCCGGAGTTTGTGGATTTGCTCGTGCAGAAGGGGATAAGGAGTGAGGTTACGTATAAATTTGGGAGACAGTATGTGGGTGGGTCGACGCTGAGAGAGGCGTTTGGGAAGGAGATTCTCGACGAGGATGATGAAGACACCAGGAAGAGGAAGGTTGAAAACCAGATTCGGCGGTATGGAAGGGGCCAGTGGACGACGTGGGAATGGACGAAGGATGAAGATGGGAAAGAGGATGGGATTGTCCTTACGCATCGACTTCCTGTTGTGCGTGCGCAGCCGGGCACCAATCTGCCGACTCTGTTTACGGGCTTAGCGGCGTATTATAAGAACAGTATTGAGGGGAGGAAGGGGAGTGCTGCTGGGAGGAAAAATGTTGCGCAGCAGTTGTTTGGCGATGGGACGCCCATTCCAGAGGAGTATCTGGCGACACTGGCGCGCATCACGGATGAGATTCGGGTGCTGCATCGGTGGGAGGAAGGAGATGTGCTGGTCTTTGACAATATCATTGCGCAGCATGGGCGGGAGCCGTGGAGGGGCGAGCAGGGCGACCGCGTGGTGCTGGCAAGTCTGTTTGATGGTGACAGTGTGCCGGGGGCATATGGCTTTGGGGAGTGGGCGCAGGTCGTGCAAGCATCAGCTTAGTAGCTGAAACCTCTTTGCCAGCAGATATGCTCCTGCCTTCCTTCTATTTGAACTATTTTAGCATTTGAATTAGTTGATCGGGAATTCATTAAATAATGCAAAACTAAATGCAACAAAGCCATATATCTGAGCAAGCAAAGGGTATTAAACATGCTAACGGATATGCCATCAAACATGAAACGTAGAGAAATACGGTATAAGAGTTCCCAGAGCCGAGCTCAAGCATTCAGAGACTCAATAATAAACCCGTCCACAAGGGTCTGCCACTCCATCCATCGTCGTGCTAGATACCCTGGCAGCTCGCAAGCCAAGCTAGGCTGCGTCCCAGAATCCCACGCTGCCTTTGTCCGCACTGTAGATGCGAAAAGAACCCTGCCTTGTTGTAAGTGGAAGGACATGGCCGGGTCTAGATCTGCGGTTTTCCATTGTATGAGCAGTGCCTGTGCTGCCAGGGTCTGTGCTTCTTCCTCGCGGGTTGCACGCTCAGTCTCATCCTCGGATACAGTAGCTATTGCGCGACAGATTTGTATAAGGCAGGTTAAGTAAAACAGTCGGAGTCGGATGCGGTCCAGCGATTCCGAGCCTACAGGGAGACTGAGTAGGGAGAGGGAGGAGGTGCTCTTCTGGTAATTTATATGGCTGTCATGCATCCTGTCGTAAAGCCACCTTGCGCGTTCTAGCAGGTTAGAGGTCTGATTAAAATGGTCGGACTGCGGATACGGCTTTAGGAAGAGCGTTTTCAGCTCGGATACCATCCCCGGCACGAAGCACATTAGCCCGAACATCTCCCACCAGAGACCCGCGTCTGGGTCTGTTGCTGCTTGTGAGGCTTGTTTGAAGACGCGTTGCCATTCGGGGGCTTCGAAGATTGAGCTGCGGAGGTTGAACATGTCGTCTAAGACCTGGACAGGCGTCAATTGACGATGTTCAAGAACAGGGTGGCTGGTTTGGATACTTACAAGAAACAGCCCCTGGCTTTTTAAAAGCATCCAGTCGAACTCTGTGGTGTGGTTACTGGGGCCTCGGAGTTTGATCAGGTCAAGTCCGCCTCTACCGTGAAGTACCCAGTGGTTGTCTTCTGGGCGGCTAACCAGCTGCACATTGTTATAATGATAGTTAAAGGTAGTAAGGTAATTCTCATGCTCACCTCGTAGAGCGTCAAGAGCCGCGTAGCGCAGTATACATCTGGGTTTAACATTAACTCCCTGTCAGCCACAGCGATCTGCAAGCTCTGCAGTGCTTTTCCGTACAGAGCTGCTACTGTCGCTGGTTTTGTTGGAAAGCCAAATATGGAACCAACCCGTGCAGCAAGGCAGTTTATCGCATCGTCAAGCTGCCGGTTGCATCCGTATCGACTGGGCAAATGGTTTAGAAAAGACGAAGGCTGTTGCTGGAGAAGACTTCCCAAAAAAGTACGTTGTTCATGCAGGAGAGAGGAGGGCTTCCCCAGCGAAACATCAAAGAAATTCGTAAGATATCGAATATCGAAATTGTACTTTGTCTTCAGGGCTTCATAACCCGTGGACGAAGGCCGCGGGGCAAGAAACGGATCGATGGATTTGCAGACGCCCTCGTCGTCCACGTACAATTTACCCACGCCGGGAACCACCAGTGCAGTGATCTTGGACTGGCCTGGGATATTACTCGCTTCTTTACTCGTACTCTGTGTACGCTGGTGTTTGCGCCCTGACCGTGCTGCCTGGCGTCGGATCAGGGCCCTGGGAGTCAACCCCTCCTGCGGGGCGTCCGAGAAGGTCTCTGTAGCGTCGATAAAGACGAATGCAGGACCATCTTTGGCGCGACTCCGTGGTTTTCGGAGTGGGAGGTTGGATCGCATCTGGGGCTGACCGGTACGGGTTTGGCCGGTGGATCTCGTTCAGCTGGTCGTTAGTCTGTTACTCGTTGCAGTCAGTTACGGAGCTCTCTGGAGCAGTGGCAGTTAGGCAGTCAGATGACAGGTTAGAAGCTATACTGGTGTTGGACTAGTCGCTCTGGGCACTGATATTTCGTGTTGATTGGACTGTTGTTTGCTGGCGGATGTATGGTAAAAGGTGGAATATGAAGATCAGTGGCACGTATATTATTGAACAAACCCTAATACGAGATAATAAATATTAGGAAGCATAGTAATCTCTCTAAACCTACTGATTGGGCTTGTTGACCGCCACAGTATAAGAAGTTATTACTTCGTTGGCATAAGCCGGAAATTCAATCCTGAACAGTCCATTTGACACAGCCCTAATACTCGCATAGTGCCACCTGCTGCCGCCAAAGTAGGTGTATAATATAATATAATATATTATTAAGGTTTCTGTACAGGTAGTCGATCAACTTGCATTTTTATGGTCAAGTCTGCCAACTTCTCGCTCTACATGGAGAATAACACGATGATCCCTACAAGTATGGATTTCCCCGTTCTATGAATAGCACCGACAGTCTCATTCGGAACGCCGATGATTATGATGAAAGGCAATCCACTGTCAAAAGTTGTCAGAACCTAAAAAGAGGCTAAAGGGTATCCCCACTAACTATGCTGCCGGGTATTGATATACTATATTGGAAAGTACCTGTTATGAAGGGATTAAAGACGACGGGAAACTCTTCTGCCTGCTTTGTTCGACGTCTGTGGTGAATGATTTAGTACCAGATTCATCACGGAGGTCGGAATTGCTGTTTCGATTAAGGTATCAAGCATACGTATGCAGGTACGCAGAGTGGCGGAGCGGATGTTCGAGCTGGAGAAACATACGACTGGAATTCTCTGTAGACTTAAGGCTGCAGAATCCACCTCCCACAATCGCCACACTTTCCCACAATTTCCCACAACTCCCACAATCACAGCCACCGCAGTCCACTTTTGAAGACGTTTCTGCAAAGACGTTGCGATCTAATTTGGCTGTATTTAGTATATCGGTGTTATTCTCCTAATCTTGACTCATTATCAAGTATGTATCCTGTTTGAATACTTTCAGAACTACATTCATCTTTGTAAGTTGTACTCCGTAAAGTGCAGAACTGCAGTTATCAATCTCCGAGCTCAGTCCCGAAGTGAGCCCGAGACGATCGTCGCCTCGGACTCGGACGAAGTTGCGTAGAAACGTTAGACTAGAGCCCACATAATTTCTTCAAACAGCTTGACTGGCCAATGCCAGCTAAAGGGCTGGGCCACGCAATGTTGTGACGACGGCGGGTCCGGCCCACCCAGCCCTAATTTCCAGCTCTGCGAGACTGCGAGTATCGGCGTCGCTGCTTGAGCTTGGTCGCGCTTATATAGACTTGGGTTCGCTGATCATTCCGGCCATCATCCACTCCCTTTTCTTCTTTTGTCTGCTACGATTACTTCCATTCGTTCATCATGCGCCAGTCGCGCAACGCTCTCTTTGCCCTCGCCGCCTCTGCGACCGCGGCCTCCCTCGCGGACGTCTGCACCGTCTCCCACGTCAAGTCCATCCTTCCCAGTGATGGCACCCTCCTCGGAATCGACCTGGCTCCCTCTTCCGTGACAGCCAGCGTCTACAATGCCAACTCCAGCTCTTCCAGCTCCAGCTCCAGCTCCGGCGGCATGGGCATGGGCATGGGAGGCGGCGGCGCGACAGAGTACAACTACTGCAACGTGACGGTCTCGTACGCGCACACCGGCCGCGACGACAAGGTCGTCCTGAAGCTCGCCTTCCCCAGCCCCTCCGAGTTCAAGAACCGGTTCTACGTCGCCGGTGGCGGCGGATACTCGCTCAACTCCGATGCCACCGGCGGTCTCGAGTACGGAGCCGTCTCGGCTGCCACGGACGCCGGATATGATTCGTTCAACAATGACTATGATGAGGTTGTTCTATATGGAAACGGCAGTGTCAACTGGGACGCCACGCACATGTTCGGGTACCAGGCTCTCGGCGAGATGACACTCGTCGGTAAGGAGCTGGCTCGTGGGTTCTATGGTCTTGGCTCTGACGAGAAGGTGTATACCTACTACGAGGGATGCTCGGACGGAGGTAGAGAAGGTATGAGCCAGGTCCAGCGCTGGGGAGAGCAGTATGACGGTGTTATCACCGGTGCGCCTGCGTTCCGCTACGCCCAGCAGCAGGTCCTGCATATCTTCTCCTCTGTCGTTGAGCACACCCTTGACTACTACCCTCCCCCCTGCGAGCTGGCCAAGATCGTCAACGCGACCATCTCCGCCTGCGACGGTCTCGACGGCCGCAAGGACGGCGTCGTCTCCCGCACCGACCTCTGCAAGCTGAACTTCGACCTCTCCTCCATCGTCGGCGAGCCCTACCACTGCGCCGCGCAGAACTCGACCTCTCTCGGCTTCGGCTTCAGCAAGCGCAGCGGCAACGGCCTTTCGAAACGCCAGGCAGCGGGAAGCACAACCTCCTACCAGCCGGCCCAGAACGGCACCGTCTCCGCTGAGGCCGTCGCCGTCGCCGCAGGCATCTACGACGGCCTTCACAACACAGACGGCGACCGCGCATACCTCTCCTGGCAAATCGCCTCGGAACTCTCCGACGCAACCTCCCAGTACAACTCCGACACCGGCAAATGGGAGCTCAGCATCACCAGCATGGGCGGCGAGTACGTCGCCAAATTCGTCCAGCTGCTTGACCTCGATAACCTCTCCACCCTGGAGGGCGTCACCTACGACACCGTCGTCGGCTGGATGGACACAGCCATGGGCCGCTACTACGATACCCTCCAGACGACTTTCCCGGATCTAACTGCCTTCCAGGAAACCGGCGGCAAACTCCTCCACTACCACGGTGAATCGGACCCTTC
Organism: Aspergillus sydowii CBS 593.65; assembly: GCF_001890705.1. NCBI lineage: Eukaryota > Fungi > Ascomycota > Eurotiomycetes > Eurotiales > Aspergillaceae > Aspergillus > Aspergillus sydowii. The sequence goes on from NW_024467866.1 coordinate 923,596, forward strand.
CGTCCCCGCCGCCAGCTCAGTGCACTACTGGCAGTCCGTGAGGCAGATCATGTACCCCAATGCTACAGATGCCGAGGCTCTTAAGGACCTGGCAGACTGGTACCAGTTCTACCTGATCCCCGGTGCGGCGCACTGCGGCACCAACAGTCTCCAGCCGGGCCCGTGGCCGGAGACGAACATGGATATCATGATTGACTGGGTTGAGAACGGCAAGAAGCCGTCACGTCTGAACTCGACAGTGTCTTCGGGTGATTATGAGGGCGAGACGCAGATGCTTTGCCAGTGGCCTCAGCGGCCGTTGTGGAAGGAGGGGAGCGATGACTTTGACTGCGTTGATGATGAGGAGTCGATTGAGAGCTGGACGTATGATTTCCCGGCTTTCAAGGTTCCTGTTTACTAGGCTGAGGGAGTATTAACCGGGCTTATTCTGTATTCTTTCGTTCGCTTCTTATTACCCTTTTACTCATGTGATGTCAATGTGATTGTAAGTAGTGTTTACCATTGACTGTTGACTTGACCAGCTCATTTGAGTGTCCACATCCTCTATGTACATTATAGCCAATATTTCACATGAAGCAAACACCAGTCCTCAGCACCTTGGCGCTGTCTCCTTAAGACTTTTCCTGACAGTGGGCTCTCCTTCTTGGCATTATCTATCTGTTTTAGCAAATGAGGACAAGCAGATCGTCGACGATCTGATCCCGGAAAATGGATTGCGATCAATCCACCGATCCAGATCAGTGGACGATAGACTAAGGATTGTAAACAGCAACGCTCTCGGAACAGGCCGACCATCTGTATAGATCGTCGTCGTTGTGTCCGACAGAAGAGTCGGCGTTGCGAGAGGCCGAGGCCGCGAATTTAGTCAACGATTTGTCATCTTGATCCGCAGCGGGGATGTTTACTCCAACTATAAAGTAGCACACAAATAAATACATCTGAGCATCTGAAATCCATCATCATCATGCAAACCGTCCTCGTCCTCGGCGCAACCGGAAATATCGGNGTCGCTGCCGTCAAGGCCGCCCTGCGCACCGGCCGCAATGTCTTGGCTATAGTCCGCAACCAGAACTCTGCTGATAAACTTGTTCACCATGTCGGATCGAAGGAGGGCATCACCTTTGTCGAAGCCGATGTCCTCTCTGACTCGGGCGTCCAGGGTGTAGTTGACCAGGTCCTGGCTGGCAAGTTGCCTGCTTTTCAGCATGTCTACTCCTGCGGTAATCCTCCTTCGGGTATTGTTTCAAGAAATATACTGATATACCTATGCAGTCGGCGGCGAGTACGTGCAAACCCCTCTAACTGAAATCACCACCGAGCGATTCCGCCTGAACGTGAACTCCATGTTCGAGGCTGCCTTCTGTAAGCTGAAGCCCTACCACTCAAACAAACACCCCATCCAAGGATTCCCTTTCTAACCAACCCCGAATCGAGGGAAAAAGACGGCTACCGCGCAACAATCCCATACCTGCGCTCCCAATCCAACCCAACAACATGGACCCTCTGCACCGGCGCCTCGGGCGACTGGGGCACGCACGCCCTCCCCGCCATGACCCAGGGCGCGCTCTTCTCCTTCTCCATCGTCGCGGCGCGCGAGACTGCAGACACCAATGTCCGCTTCAACGAGGCGTATCTGGCCCTCCGGGTTGAGGTTGATGAGGATGCGGCCGTGCATGGTGTCTCCAGTGCGTCCGAGTATGCGGCTGTTTATGAGGCAATTCTGGACAGGGAGGATATTCGGGGTTCGAGGGTTGGTGTTTGGAAGGTGGAGGATATGAAGGATTTGAAGGTCTCGCCGAAGTTCTAGTTTTAGCTAAGGCCATTCCCTGGTATAGGTCTATGTATGATCCATTCGTTTGCTGTAACATACACCATAGAATACTACTATTTGAATGATGTGAAACTTGCAGGGCCGTTCGCAATCCGTTAGATTCCCTTCGTGTTTATAGGGATCGTTGTTGGTGGTTACCATGCGGCTTTGAATGTCGAAATTGTAATGGCTATGCACTTGTATATCAGTGGGTTACCCATATGGCTCTCTGTCTAGATTGCTATGCGTGATTAAACCAGCTCAACCTATTTTGAAGAAAGCAAGGACCTGGGGAGCTTTAGCCAGTTTACTGACTACTTAAAAGACTTCGAGACATCCCAGCTTATCTTAATGAAGATTCCTGGCAATGAGTTTGTCCATATATTCTATACTCATCAATAACTTGCACCAGCCGAGCAAATCACGTGCGGCTCGGTCGCTTCAGCTCAACACCACAACCAACACATTGCAGGATTCAAGCAACCAGATACAAAGCTTGGTATAATCACAAACAATGGAGCAGCCTGAAAAGCCCAAGAAAACACGACACATGCGCCTCCCCAAGTCCAAAACGGGGTGTCGCACATGCCGGTTCGTTCAAGTCCACTTTAACTAACCGAAGTCTCATCAGCTAACAGAGCAGGACCCGCCATCTCAAATGCGACGAAACGCCAGGCTCCTGCCGACGATGCACATCTGCGGGCTTCAAATGCGACGGCTACGACCTGGAGCGGCTCTCGCACAAGCGAACCGCAAACCCGTGTCCATCCATGGCACTGACCGAGTACCAGTTCCGCGCCTTGCTCCCAGACAAGACACCCGAGGAGCGGCGCTTCTTCAACTACTTCCACTCATTCACCATCCCCATGATGAATGGCTGGTTCGACCACCGGCTGTGGAACTCGCTCGTGCTGCAGATGTGTCAGTCCGAGCCTGCCATCTGCCATGCCGTCGTCGCGCTTAGTGCCCTGCAGGAGGTGTCGGAGGTTGCCGGGCTAACGACCCTGCCTGAGGACATGGGCAACCGCACGCATCGCTTCGCGCTGTATCAGTACAATCGCTCGATTGAGAACTTGAGGGTGCGAATGCACTCGAATGATCCGCAGGTCCGCAGCACGGTTTTGCTCTGCTGTTTGCTTTTCATTGCGTTTGAGCTGATGCGTGGGAGGGTTGACCAGGCTGTTACCCATCTGCATAATGGGCTGCATATCCTGGGGACGCGAAAGCTGGATTATCATAGTCTGTACCAGAGACATCCGGCCGCGGAGCAGGATATTGAGCGGTCGCTTGCGGCGGCGATGGTTCATTTGGACTTGCAGGGGGCGCATTTTGGATTCTCGGAGATCCATGAGGCGCTTGATATTCCTACCTTGGTTAAAGGAAATAGAAGATGCTCTGGGCCGGGCCATGAACGGTTTCATAATATCCAGGATGGATGTTTTATGCGCGACCGGGCCTTTCTCCAGTTCTGTCTGTGGACTGCCTTGTGTGATAGCATGTCCGCGGCGGAAATACAAGCGGAGTATGATGTATTGGTACGAGAACAGAAGAAGCAGCTCGTCCAGCTGGCGCATTTCGAGTCTGCGCTTGATCAACTGGAGCAGAGAATCTATGCTGAAGGACCCGTGGCCGAAAAGGACCGCCGGTCAATTGAAGTCCTGCGCATGCACCAGAAGGGTCTCTTTCTGATTACAGAAATCAGCTTGATCAAGTCCGACGAGGTCATCTGCGAGGTATACGCGGACCGCTTCGCAGAGGTTGTAGATATGGCAGCGCATATTACGGCGAGTGTCCAGAGTACGGCGCGCCAGGCCGGTCCTCGCCCAACGCTCTTGATGAATACGACAGTCATTGGCCCGCTCTACTATTTCATCGAGAAGTGCCGGAATCCAGTAATGGCCAGGAGGGCATTGAAGGTTTTAGAATCATGGCCGCACCGCGAGGGAATGTGGGACTCGACACTTGCCGCGGGGATGGCGAGGAGTTCAGTGCAGTTGTAGACATTCATCGGCATCTTCAGTCCGCCGTTCGCGCTGGAACCACCGATTAAGTACCGATCAAGCAGCGATCAAGCAGCGAGTCCGTGCATAATCCAACAAAGGGCCAATCAGGCCTCCTGTCGCTCCAGAATGAACAGCCAAGAACGAATCTGACTGGTTTTCCAAGCCACTCTAATCCGCGCACTTTACACTGAGACAGGTTTCGAACATGGCAATCCATTGCGCTGGACTGAGCAGAGATGTATATAAAGCTCTCTGATGCCATTCATAGCCATAACTCCCTCTTTTCTATTTTCCATTACTGAATCACAATGCCTCCCTTTTCTCCCGCGCTCACGGTTCATTGCCTCCCTTTTACCAATGCCATGGAGCAACCTGGGCCTGACGATAGTGCACACCCCCCAAATACTTCTAGCACGGAGCAGGGCCAGTTTACTCCCTCGGGCTCGCAGTCCACCAACGGCTCGGCTTTTCCTCCAAACCAGCAAGACTCTGGCAGCACCTCCCAAGCCCTGAGCCCCAACTCCCAGGGTTCCGTTCAAACAACGGATTCTAGCTCTGCATCACCACCTCCGAAACACCCATAACTGCCCGCTCAATCACTACCGTACCGGACGGGTCACTGCTGGATGTCGAGACAGTTCGACTTCTGGAGTTTACGTCCTTGCTGCAAATGGAAGTGATCTGGCATTTCCACCATCTGGCTGTGCTCGAGCTTAGTATACTAAGTCTGTGGTATTTTATTGACTCCTGGTGGCGGAAGTAAGATCCGCATTCTGGCCTTGGGCTTCTTGTCGATCGAAGTCTCCTTTGATACGCGATCTGCAGTGAAGGGTTGTTCGCCTGTTCTGTCCGACGATTGGCCTGTGGCTAATTCAATCGAGCTCGGAAGGGGCCGAAATTGTTCACTTCTGGTCTTACTGGCGTGGAGTTTTTGTTGGATTTTCATCGGCATTGATTGGCGCTGCTATAATTAGATATGATATTCGATAACTTTGGTGTTGTTTGTTTGACCAAAGTATCCTGTATTACTTGGTTTACTCGAGGAAAAAGGATGTTAGTCTTCGAAGTATGATTAGACACATCTACCTATACAACCATTACCGCTGATCCGCTTTGCATACAGCAAATTAACACAAGCCATCTTCTGCTCAACCCCATGTAATCTAAGGTATCACCTAGAGTCCGTTTAAAACAACAAATCCAATGCCCACCCGCCAGCAACAGCGGCAACCACAACCCCAGCAAGCCCAGTGCGCGAGAGCCCAAGCTGCGCCGACCCATCGGTAGGCGTGCCGTCGTCGCCAGACTCAGACGGCGAAGGTGTCTCATCGTTCTCTGTCCCCGTCGCACTGCTCGACTCGGAAGCATCAGCACCGCTCGAGGACGCAGTCTCTGTCGGGCTTGTCGTTTCGTCCGAGCCACTGCTGCTGCTGGTGCTGGTAGCCGGAGCGGTCGGGAGAGTGAAAGTCTCATCATCGTCGTCGTCGTCATCGTCGGTAGAAGTAGAAGTTGGAGAAGGAGTCGCACTTCCAGAGCTAGAACCAGAACCAGTGCTGGTGGTGGTACCCTCCTCATCATCGCCGTCGTCTGAATCATCATCATCGCCGCCATTCTGCCTCACAACCTGGAACCCGCTCAGATCAGTCGACGCCTCCTTAACAAACGAAACCGTCGCCTGGCCCGACGGGTCGCCGGAGCACTTGCTGTTGGTGAACAGCAGCATGTTGATGTTCGGCTCGCCCTCGCCGTCGATGTCGAATTCCTGGCCCTGGGCGTGGTCGATCGGGATGCATTTCGAGGGGCCGTGGCCGCTCCTGGTGCTTTCTTCGCCGTCTGCGTTGCGCCAGGTGATTGTCCAGGCGTGTGCGGAGAGCACGGGGAGGGAGACGGCGAGGAGGGTGGAGGATCTCATTTTGAAGATTGAACTCAAATGGGGGAAGCTTGAAAGGTCGAGATTGAGAGATCAGATCTCTGTTTTATTTGTGGGACTGGATCTGGTTGAATGGTGGGGAGGGAGGTCGAGGGCGAGGGCGATCGGGGCGCGAGACGGTATTTGAACTCGCGCAGCCCCTGTCGGCTGTCGCAGATTCATTTCGGAGGACCAGCCCAGCTCCTGCGAGGCTGAAAGTGAAAGGGCTGGCTCCTTGGCAGGCGGGACGATGCTCCTGGCTTGGAGGCTTGGAGTTCTATCATGCTCGGCTATTGGAGTTGCGATGTTGCCATGCTGCGAGGGATGCGAGCGCACCACCACACAATTTGTGAGACAGGAAATTATATTACCTGCTATCATCCATCCCAGTCCAGCTGAAGAGCTTCGAGCAATCCAGGCAGAATGTGAAGGCTTGTGAAGGCTTGTGGATGGATGTCTCCGCGGGTGGAGGGATCTGCAGTGAATACGAGGTAGGGTTGCAGCACATGGACACCAACACGGCGCTATTCTGGATCAGGAACAAGCCAAGTTCCTGCTTCTGCCTGGCCGGTCTGGCCAGTGTCAGTGTCCGAGCGTGCCAGCGTGCCAGCCCTCGACTGAGTGCCTGGCTGTGCTCTCCGTGCCCAACCAGGAAAGGCCATCCCTGCGCAATGTACAAACACGAGATGCAGACCAACAATGTCTTTCAAGGAGGGCTGTCATTAAACCCACGGTTTGTTAAAATTAGCATCACTCCACTCACTGCAGTTGGGATCCGGATGCTGGGGATTTTCTCGGGTGATTTTCCGAGGAATAATATTAGAGATGGCTGGCCGACCACCAGTTGTGCATGGCGGAGCTGTCCGTCTCTTGTCAATTAATATTGCTTCATAGCATTTATGCACTGCTTCACCTCAGCGTTGTACCACCCTATCCATCCCAGCATGTTCCAACTCTTTCCAGGCCCTCGCCTACTCGTAGTAGTCCATATATAACCGGCTTGCAAATAAGGCATTTTCGGCAACCTGGCTATCGTCAACCCTTGAGGCTCTTCAACGTGTTATACATATTGCGTGGCATAGTGAAACCATGAATCCTGGTTGGACTGGAATTATGCTGTCATAACATGCCACTTGAATCTAACAATTGCCAGCGCATTCTATATCTCACAGACGTCTTTCATCTGATTATTTCAGAGCACTTTTCCCCTGCTTTAGTCCACCATCCGTGAAAATGTTCACGATACAACGTTTCCCTGAAGTAGGTGTCATCTGGTGAAATGCGACTTCCTACCATGTTTGATGCCCCTTCGCGAAGATGTCCATAAGCACGGCGTAAATTGGGACCCTGCTTCCCCATAAATAACCAGAGCGAGATTGGTTATGAAATAAATAAGGACCGATAAGGATATACCAATATATGTTGATTGCACGAGATTGATTCCGAGAATGGCGATGATTTCGATCATCTGGCGGCTGAATTGGCGCAGGAAGAAACATACACAGATATGCATGAAGACGCCAAGGAATTTGTTACCATAGATCCAGGACATGGCGTCGAGCCATTTATACAGAAGAGAATTCTTCAGCCTATTAGCGACTGTGTCAACGGAAGCGTTCGAGCGGTACAGAAATATCTGGAGACGTCTCCCGAGGAAGACGACTCTTATCTGCGCGTCGGCTGAGAAGAGGTCAGAGATGGCGTCACTCCTCATGCAGCACGGAGCAAATGTGGATTCCGTTGATAATTACGGGAGAAGTGCTCTCATGGAGGTCGCGCTCTTTGGTCGTGTCGACAACGTCAAGGTTCTCCTAGGGCACGGATGACGAGAGCTGTCTGGCTATTGATTTTGCCCGAAAAAAATTACAAAAGCCGACGGGAGGTATATACGCGTAGACATACCATCGGGGACACATTCAAGAGGGATATTGACCGTCGAGAAATTGTACACCTCCTCGGCGGGGAGGATTGACAGTCGAGGATTATTATGGGAGCCCTGCGGCGTTATTACTATCCAGGTCGTATACTTTTACCCACTCCCCGATGCAAGACTCGCTCGTACTCCGAGGGCCGATCGAAATGTATCAGTTACTGGTGTTTAGAAAACAGTACGTAGCATTGTTAGAACAAGGTGGAAGTTCCCACCTGTTGGCGCCATGAGTGGATGGTCGCATCCGCCTGTGCAGTCCCTCAGGGTCGGTGGTCAACAATGGACGGACGATGTCTTCTATATCTCGCAAGTCGTGGGCTATCGTTTGGCTTCCGATAATTCAAGGGACCATGATGAAGAGGGTCGATACCATGCATGCCACGCGGAAAAGCAGTTGATAGCATACTTCATTTATCGCCATGTTTTGCTTCCACGCGACGGCTTCCCAGACTCGGAGCTGGAGGGAGACATGGAGCAGATAGCGGATAACATTGACGATTTTTCTCAGATACTGAAACAGGACGCCATGTGAAGCTTCTCAGAGAAAGGTGGAAAAATCTAACCCATGAGCTATTCGATGGGGACGAAGGTCTTGTCGGCAAGTGTGATAAGATCAAGGCACTGGAATTGGAGCTCAAATCTGTAGAAAGAGCCCTGAACCGTCTGATCGCTACTCCTCAAACCAGGCCACTTTCGATGCTAGTAAGCCATCTGGATATACTAAATCGCCGACGTCGCCGACGTCGCCGACACGCCGACCTTATCGGTATGGCTAACTCGCCACTGCCGGCTTCATTAACTGAGGCCGTCATACTGGTCAGCTCGCCTCCTTGTCCAGACTGCACCGGGCTCAAAGACAAGGCTAACGAGTTCTTTGAACTGTCGACACAATTACTTGCAGTCTGACACAGACTACGGTCATCAGTTCAGGAGGTCAGGTAACTGCGGCTTTTCGCATACCTGTACGTGTTTTGTATGGATTATCTAGGTGTGTGAATGAGAATTTAAATAATTGCCGTATCTCGTAAATTTAAGTGACAATCTCTCTAGTCTGGCGAAAGATGGCTCAAGCTACTAAGCTTATATCCAAGTCACGTCATTAAAAGCATTGTGAAAGTATGCATAGTATCAACGGCGAATGCATATGGTTTGCAACCAGCCGGACAGGGCAGATCGCGGAGACAGACATAATTATTATCAATCCCCGACCCCTTAATGTTGACAGTTCGGAATAATTCAAGGCATCGATTCTGACGCAAAAAAGCAAGCATTCTCGGCCATTTGGCCGATTACTGCAATGGGCTGCGAATTTGCCGATCAAGTCATACCAGAGCAGCAGAGCTAACAATGAGGGATCGCCTCTCGTTACAACTTCGGTTAATTATTATAAATTGTTTTGCATCGTGCCTTAAATGTGCCTTAAATGTGCTCCTTATTGCTGGATGGCAGTAGTTTGTCGAGATATCGTTTAATGTTGAGGTTTGGAGCAGAAATATATTATCCGGTGGGCGAGTCAAGGTACCCAGGTACCCTCATCAACAACAATATATAGCAACTACCAGTGATAAAGAGTAGGAAGGAAAAGTCATTTAGCCAGAAATTTGCATCAGACACCACTGCTGATGTTCGTTGCTGTGTAATTGGGGTTGCGATATCACTACGTATTAAATGGCTATTCCAAATTACCCCCGGCTTGCTACAATACTGCCTTGCGAGTTGTACTCGTGAAACTTTGGGCTCAAAGCCATCACGATTGAAGAGGAATCCAATGTACAATTCAGGAATGCGGACAGATGTGCAATGACGTTCGTCTCATTTTGTTGACCTGGATGTTCGGGGATTGATCAAATACCGTCTAGCGGTCAAGTCCGAACTCGGCACCGTGGAGTCATCAGGTTGGGGATCATGTTCGTCTGATCACAGGGAGCTAAATTAGCGTGCTGCTGATTTTCAACGCGACCGAGCGGCGAGCAGGGAGAGCAGATCGAGCTTCGGCCTTCGAGCTTCGAGCTTAACGGGCGGGTGTTTGCAATTGCGTGCAGGATCTGAGGGGGCTGCGGAGGGGAAGCTCGAAGGATCGGAGCTAGGTGTGAAAGCAATGTGATGTCGACTTGTCGAGCTCCGGTCAGTGCCCAGTGCCCACTCTTCAGCGGCTCCCGAGCCCCAGAATTTTAAGTATCTTCCAACGGTCGGTGAATAATGTCGCGCCGCGCGGTCCACAGACTCCGGCGCAAAGATGAGGCTGGATGAGATTGATGAGGTCAATGACGATATCCGTCAGCTAGCGCGCAAGCATGGTTCGTCCTCTTCGTCCGAGAGTGGAGCAGAGTGCCGTTATCACATCAGTCAAGTAGGCAAGCTGAGGAGAATTTCTCTCTCGTCACGGTCCAAGCTCTCGGCCGTCCCCGCAGATGGCAGCTTGGCTGTTCGGTGGAGATATCAGGCCCATCACGTGGGCCAGACCCGGTTTTTCAGATTTGAAACTCGGGCGCTCCTTGCAGACTGGAGTGCCGGTTGCCGTTAAATAGGGGGAGGATGCAGAGTGTTTGATGTCATCTGGGCGCCTGGATGGTTATGCTGGTTGATTGCAGTTGGAGAGAACGGTGAGCTGCCGCTTGTGATTTGACAGCCGGTGCGGTTTGCTGATTGGCCGCTGCTTCTCTACGCGCCCTGCTGGGTCCCGTGACACCGCCAAGGCCGCAGCGGCAGGACTTGATTGGCCGGCCAGGTGATGAGTGCTGCAGGTGAAGAAAGCCACTGAGCCAATCAGGAGCCGCAACGCCGGGGATGCTCAAGAGTGATTTCGCAGGTGCAGAAAGTCGCAGTCTTACGATCGTGAATCAGAGCTCGCAGTGGTGCTGAGGTCAATGGGAGGCTGCCCTGCTGGTGCGACAATTGGACAGCAAACACATCTGCAACCCGGCCTGCACCGGTGGCTTCGTGCTGCTCGTTGGGTACGCACTGCGCGCACCGCCTCGTACTATGACAGCCCGTCGTCCTGAGCCCGGCGCTCACGAGCTAATTACCTGGCTGCGATGCTGCTGTCAGATCCTTGTCCCGTCAGAAGCGCCATCCTGCCCTTGGCAAGCGCTTTCATTGCTTGATGGCTGGAGATTTTGATCGACTCTTGCCGCTGCCTTCGTCGCCTGTCTGCCCTCGCCGACACCCTGCTGGAAATCTTAATTTGTGGGCTTTTCTCCCTGAAACTCCTTAAGCGACTCGCGATATCTTCATAAGGGCATTGCTGTCCTTGTCTGTGTATCAGAGCCGACTTGGTTGCTGTATCACTTCCTCCCGCCGATCATCATCACCTCTTCCCCTCCGCATCCCTCCGCCATCCCGGCTACCTCGTTCCATCTCCTGCATTTGTGTCGCCTTTCCTTGCATATTGGGATTTTTGGGTATCTCCTTTTCAAATTCTTTTCTCTTTTTTCTTTTTTGGGCTCAAATTTCTGCTCGAGTATTATCTCCGCCCGGCCTCCGCATACCGCTGTTCGTTCCGTTGCTGATTAGAACAAGTCTCTTAGCACCACACACTCAGCCTCCCTCGACCGATACAGACTTTCCCTCGATGCGCTTTCTCGTCAGGTGGTGATGCTTTAGACAATATTTTCTCCGCTTTCTCCGCCCTCTCTCAGACCCAGCGTCCAGCATTTCTGAACCGTGTTACTAGGCCGAGTGGAGGTTGATACAAGCTTGCGAGCTTACTGCCGGATCGAGACTTGCGCAGAACAATGGTGGAAGTTATTTGGGATCGAGATCCCATCGCGGACATTCGAGCGTCGAAGATTGCGGCTGCTTCGTCCATGCCGAGTCAACTCCAATCGCTCCCAGCCCCGCCGCGGTTCGAAGCTTGTGCGTCGACCGCATCGTTATTCCTCTACGCACAGGGTTCCGCCATTTTATGTCTCCACCATGATACGTTAGCCCTGGAGCGTCGTTTTGAGAGTCACAAGGATAATGTCCAGTTCATCTCTGTGGATAATGTTAGTGAGCGCGGCTCAGGGAGACTGGTGGTTAGCTACGATGCGAGCAAGACGGCGGTGATTTGGGACCTGTTTACGGGGAGCGTCATTGCTCGCTTTGCGTCGTTTGAGCCGTTGAAGACTGCGGCGTGGATGAAGAATGGCAATGTAGCGTTCGGTATTTGCCCCGTCCCCTCGAAGTTTATATACTCGTGCTTACAGACTTTCCTACTTTAGGAAACGAAAAAGGTGAAGTAATCTTGTTCGAGCCCACAACCTCAGACAATGTTTCCTGCCGTACCATTTTCGACCCAATCACGGTGTTGGCGCCTGCGGCCGATTGTCGGACTTATGCCATTGGGTGCGTAACCTGTTAGAGCTCCAATTGCGCGACGAATCTAATATAATCTAGGTACCAAAATGGGTCGATATTGATTGCGACGCTGTTGCCGACGTTCAATATCCTGCATACCATGACAACCTCCCGGGGACCGTCACCGATTGTCTCAATAGCATGGCACGCGTCGTCGTCGAAACAAAAGTCTGATATGCTTGCGACTATGTCTGCCAATGGGGACCTCAGAGTATGGAGTGTTGCAAAGCCACCGGGGAAGGAGGCTCCACGAGTGATCCGAGTCTTGAAGAGGTCTGATATTTCCTCGCCGGCAGAGCCCAAGTGGATGGCTTGGTCGAAGAATGGGAAGATTATACAGTATTTGGATGGGTAAGGGTAGCCCAAGTTTGGTTCGTCTATGATGGCTAACATAGGACAGTGAAACATGGGCCTGGGATGTGAAAACAAAGCATATCAGCTACGAGCCGATCCCAACTATCGACAACCCCCTTGGTATTGCGAACTACGGGCCCACAGCTACCCTCTTCACCCTTGGCCCTCATTTCACGGTTCAGCAATATGACTTGGAAAGCCCAGCAATGGTGGCCAATGTACAGCACGCCCCGACCAACTCCATGACCTCAGCGTTGGACCAGATGAGAGCTCGCGCAACGTCCCCGCGGGCCCTGCAGGATCCCCCCGAAATGCGGGAATCTGGCAAGTCCTACTCATCTAGGCGTCGTGCACCGTTTGATTCCAGCGGCATCGAGGCCGTGAGACAGCAGCGCGAACAGCTAAGTAGCCCTGGCTCATCTCGCGGGCGCGCAGCATCCGTTAGCTCCAAGGCGTCTTCGGACAAATACAAGCCTTCATTTTCACCACCGGCCAGGTCAGCGCACACCGCGACTTCCTTCTCTTTAACTTCGGCCGGCGGTGGCAGAGAGACTCCCCAGCCTTCCTACACGTACGCTTCGTCGATTTCAATGTCATCAGCCAAGAGCTCTCGCACCGGATCTCGCCTGAGGAATGAGATTCAATTCAGCCCGGCGGACAAAAATGTCGACTTGTTCCCCTTTACGCGCGCACGACTAAACGATGTCCCATACCGGACGCAACAGCCGCTTAACGAATCTCGCATGATGCCTGACGAATTGCGCCGGCAGATGCTGAGTATGGTCTTCGGATGGGATGGTGACATTGAGGGATTAATCAAGGACGAGTGTATGTTTTCGTACTACTTCTGAGGGACCGGCGGCTAACATTAATAGTATACCGCCATCCCCCAGGCAGTTCAGCGGCAATCCTGCTCGCACAGTGGATCGATGAATCGGATAGCGACCATATGGTTTCAATGCTCAGTGCTGGCCCGGCGTCTGTTGGCGACTGGATGTTACTAGCCCTGAGCCAGATGAACGGTCAATCGCAGGCAAACAAAGTCGGTCAAGCCTTCGTCCAGAAATTGCTCGAGCTCGGCGACGTCCATACTGCGGCGACAGTCTTAATCGGCCTTGGGGATAGAAATGACGCTATCGAAGTTTACGTCTCGCAGCATTACTATATGGAGGCAATTCTGATGACTTGCCTTGTCATGCCAACCGACTGGCAGCGGCAGTCATACCTTGTTCGACGATGGGGGGAGCATGTTGTTGCCCATTCACAGCAGCAGCTGGCTATTCGCTGCTTTATGTGTACGGGCGTAGAACCCGCGGACCCTTGGGCCTCCCCGGCGGCCCATCAAGCAAACTTTGGAGAAATCATGCCTGGAATGTCGGCTCTCACGTCACCAGAGCCGAGCTCTGCTGGTCTTCTACACCCGAATTCGTCTTCCACGGGTAATAATAGGCAGCCGTTGAGAGCCCCGTCGCTAAAGTTGATCACCAAGTTCGATGGGCAATCAAACAGTCACCTACGCTTCCCTGGTCTTGTCTCTGATGACAGGACCCCAACGAATGCGCCGGGAATTACCCCGATCGCGGACGTCGCGGCCATCTCACCTAGTAGCTTTGGGTCGTCCAAGTTGAACAACATCCAGAGTCTAAACAACGCGATGAATTCTAGGTCGGGTACACCGGGCTTCCCCAAACAGCGCCTGCCGTCAATCGGAGAGACACCCGTGGATGTACACCCGCCGACATTCCTCTTCAACGAGCCAAAGAAACTAGTCGACTACAGCTCCACGTCCGAGAATGAGGACACCAAAAGTCAACCGCAAGATTCAGAGGAAGAGGGCCTTGGCCTTCTGCCCTCCGCACGGTACGATCCGGAAGATAACCACAAACCAACCCCTAAAACGGCTGTCCAGGCTTCAGCGGATAAATGGGCGGCTATCAAGGGCCTGCCTTCTCCGACGCCCGGAATATTTGAGGCTCTGAGAGAGCGATCGGATAGTCGTCTGAGTGGCAGAGACCGCAAACCTGACAGCCTCCAGCTTCATCTAATGTCCGAAGAGTCTTCTCACGACGAAGCTCAGAACACCGGTGATTCCTGGGCCGCAAGCTTTAGAAGCGGACTGTCCACAGGAAATAGCTTGAGCACGGCTAAAAGCCCTAGCGTGAGCGCGCGAAGTATCGACCAGTACATCCATAGCCTAGATGAGGCGAGTCACCATTCGCGAAAGCATTCGGGCCACCGCCGTCCAAGGCGGAACACGGAAGACTCGATTGACATGGGCACGCGCAAGTCGAAGTCGAGAACGGCATCTCAAGATACAACCCGTGGACGGAATGAGAAACGTCATATACCACCCGCGAAACGCTCGCCCTCATCTCCTGTTCCCATGTCACCAGAGGAGGTCGCACAGTATAGTGCGCAAGCGAAAACGAAGGGCCGGAGTACAAGTCGAGTGCGGAAGCCACGGTCCAGGAACTCCTCTGAACGGCGTCACAATCGTTCTACTAGTCGAAACACTGCTAGCCGGGCTGATACTACTGAATCTAACCGCGGGCGCAGCAGTGACAGGCAGGGCCTGCGCAATATCTCTCCTCCATCACCGGTGCCCATGACCAATCCGGAGGACGCTCTCAAATTCGTGGCAGGTGATAGGGAAAGGAGGAGTCGCCAGCGAAGCCGAAGCCGTCGCCCTTCTGCGTCGAGGCGTGAGGGATCTACGGATGACCGACGCACTCGACAGGGCTCGAGAAACCGCGCGGAGTCTGCTTCGAGACAGGCTGGAGAGCATGAAATGAACCACGCGAATGAATTGATTGCTAGTGTGAACCCTCAAGAAGCCGAAGTCAAGCCTGATTCGGATGTCACTAATATACCGGCTCCGATTCTGTCGCCTGCTGAAATACGAAGGAAGGAGCTTGCGGCTGCTGAGCTCGAGGCACGTCGTCTATCGCTCGCGCGTAACCCTTCTGCGCCGAACATCCCCTTCCCTGGAGAAATACATCAGTACCGGGCTATGGCAAGCCCTCCTCCCTTTTCTGGTCAATCATTCACACCACGAACGCCTGGACGAACTACGATCCCTCCTAGCAAGACGTCGCCAGATTATCAGAGTAGCTCCGACTCAAACTCATCGAGGGCTGGTGTACCTCTAGGGCTTCCCGCGACTCCTCGTGCAATGCGTCACCCGAAGTATAGCGGTTCCTCCGACACAGAACAAGTGCCTCCCCCACCGCCGCCGCCGCCACCACCCCCTCCGTCGGCCCCTCTACAGAACGACTCAGCACCGCTCCTACTAAGCAGCGCAAGGTATGAAGGGGAGTCAGAGCCCATTCCACGGTCAATGTCCGTCCCGGCTATGGACATGCAACCTCCCACTCGTCGACCGGACATGCCACTGCATCCCCATTTCAACCCCAATCTCCCACGAAGCCGCTCCTCAGACCGGCGCCACCGTCGCGATAGTTCCCGCGAAGTTTCCCCTGTAGCCCCCAGCGGTAACTACAACTTCGGGTCATCGCCCGTCACCGTGAGTATCGAAGAAACAATGGAGAAGGCCATGCCGCCCATCCTCCCGGAACTGCAGCACCTCAACATGAACACCCCGCCACCACCACCACCACTGCCAGCGGTCTCCATGGCGCCAGGATCCCACCGCGAATCCTCAGGGACAATCGACATAGCTATCGACAATGAGAATCTCGGCCGCTTGCTACCGCGCGCCATGACCGCCGGCCCGGCATTCAGCACTAACGCTACCACCGAGTCAAGACCGCCTGTGGGCCGCCGCATGTCGCTTGAGCATCGCAGAAACCGCAGCGTGAACGAGTCTTTCTCGTCGAAGATTCGCAACTTGACTAGGCGGAGTAGTCGGGGCTCGGATGCATGGGGGTCGTCCTCTTCGGGCCCTGGCGGGCTTTCTATCTCCGGACCGACTCTCGAAGGGCACTATTCGTATGATGGTGCGCCGGTGGCTGACTCTGAGGGGCGTATCTAGTTCCTCTTTTTCTTTTTTTTTTTCGCGCTGCTCTTCTGTTGGTGATTTTGTTCTTTCCTTGGTTACTTTGGTTTTTTAGGATTTACGATTGACGAATTTCATTTTGTGCCTTTCGGTGGTGATACATTTCGCTGCTGCCATTTTGTTTTTCTTAGCATCATTTCGACCTCGGTTTATTTTTGATTCTATCCAATCTGTTGTTATTGGTTCACACAGCATTTGTTTTCTATACCCCTCTCAGACCCACCCAGTATGACTACCTGCAGACAGGCAAAGAAGACAGACAGATCGGCTCTACGGCACCACATGAGTTATTTGTTTAGTTTCACGTTCCATTTTACTTTATGTTTCATTCTATTTTTTATTCTCATATATTCTCCCCTTGTAACCAGATTAGCGTATTCATATCTTCTACATCTTATCGCCTGCGAAGGCACAAAAAGCCAAATCAATCAAGAGTCACCATTTCGTTTGAGGGACACAAACAAGTATTATGCAGCATAGCCCGATAATATGTTATAGTATAGAAAAAGGATGAATACTCTTATGATTCCAAGTCTTGTGGGCTTCGGGTGGGCAGAGAGTTTGTCCCCCGGGACCCCCCCTAAGTGCACGGACTTCACATACACTGGACTTTGTACCAAGTCCGCATCCCCCTCGTATCTAGATACACACAGAATCTCCCATAGATATAATAAGAGCATAAATTCATGACAATCCCGTAAAACTACAGTGGCCTCGACAGCTAATTTCTGTAGCTCGTCGGACGTACCACGTGACGAGGCCTAGCCCTGGCCACTGGCGCCCAGCGGATATAGAGTCCGGCCATGTGCAAGTTCATGACCTCACGCTTGAGTATTTCTAGATATCAACTCATTTCTCAGAGCCGGTTCTTACAGTAAATCTATATGGCAGGCCTCGCGAGATAAAGACGAAAGGCTTGCTGGAGAGTACACCGTCTGTTTATGTGGGAGGACCATGGAGAAAGTTCAAAGTCAAAACGAGTGTCAATTAATTTTCCAAGAAAAGAAGAATATCAAAGAACCACACTTCTGACACCCTCTAAAACACATCTAGCACTGCGACCTTTATAAAACCTGACAGAATCCGTGTATAGATCAATCAACCTCCAAGCCGCGCAATCTAGGCGCCCGTTCATTCGGGTATTGCACATTGAGTGCATTAATCTAGTAGGTGCAGACACACACGCTAAAAAAAGGCTAGTTAGTATACATGATAACAAAAGAGATGTTGTAAAGAAGGAATTCTTACCTCTCGTCGTTGCAGTAGCCGCCGTGGTAGGTTCCGTCCTTAAGGCACTGTATTTTCTATTAGCAGGGTTGATCGGGACCCTTTGCTCTGAGGAACACATACAGATGCGCTGCAAGCGGCATCACCAGCACCCCAGATGTCACCGATCTGGCAAGAGGCACGGGCAACAAGGTCCTCCTTGGGAGCGGCAAGGGCCATGGAGCCGAAGAGGGCAACGGCGCTGAAGAAGATGGTGGAGAACTGCATTTTGATGGTTTGGGATTGAAGAAAAAGTACTTCTTAAAAGATTTGAATGGAGGATTGTTTGGTTGTTATTGTCTTAGTGGATTGGATTGGAGTGTTGATGAAGGTCAGAAGGATGGGCATCGAGGGGGTATTTATATTCTTTCTGAAGCCATTGAGTTCACGTCCGACGACAAAGATAGAACAGAGGTCTTCATGTGTTGATCTCTTCTCATGCTGGATTGCTCGTGTTCCCGGCCTCGCGAGGACCTTGATCATCGGCGATAATAAAAGATACGATGTTGATTTAGATGATCTTTNCACGCAGGGAGACCAAACGGAGGCGAGTTCGGTGCAGCGTGGAAAGAAGCATATCCACATTCTCGCCAAGGATGATGCAGAAGTTGGAGCTCTCACCGTCCAAGATCGGCAAAAGCCGTAGAATGCAGCCTGAAATAGCAAAGCGGCATCTGGGGCCAAGTTTAGCGGCTCGTATAGCCCCATGATCCAAAGTCTGCTCGGGCCTCCCCGTGCTCGGCTCTAAACACGAATGTTCATCACTTCTACACATAGTAGCGATATGTCTTCAGGTACCCGCACTTCGTATTGCCGCCAGGAAACCCACCCTTGCAGGTCCTCCAGCGTCGTGTAAGCGAGGGACCTTGGCTGGTGTTTTCAATTGGCCCAACGAACCGGGTCACGGCCTCACAGGTTTGTGCAAACTGGGAACCTCTTGGAAGATCTTCTAACCTGCCTCCCTCGTCTTTTGTCGCAAGCAGCAGAAACCGTCACCCTTCAAGCTGGCTATTTCGGGTTGTGTGTTGACTTTCCCAAGTCTCCTATCTACTCTTTTCTTCAAGCTAGCAGGCTGTGGTGTACTGGGCTCCAAGCTCATAAGTGCTGAGGATGGTAACGGTTGGGGAAGATCGACCTCAAGCTCTCTACTCTGTCCCCAAGGAAGCTCAGCAATGGATTGACTTGCACACACTGAGTTCGTGTTCAGCACTTGGTATACTCATCCAATTAGCTACGATGGCATGCGCATTCGGACGCGGCCCATAGGAAGCTCTGATTTGTTTACACTTATAGTTCAGTTTTTGATCATAAACCAAGTCACCAGTCCCGATCTATGCTCGAGGAAATACTCGGAATGTCATAAGAAAAGTTTCCTTGATTTATCCTGTGCAATAACCCTAAACGGAAAGATAAGCGCTTTCGTGCCAGCTTGCTCTTTGGCCTCTCCGCCATGAGCCATCGGCAGTCGGGAGCGTGTATGGAGGTGGGTACTGCTGTCGTTTCATAAATCGCACTTGCGCATTCTGTATCTCAAATAGTCTATGTTCACGAGTCAAATTAAATGGTGGCTTCAATATCCTCGGAGAAGCCAGGGTATTCTGCCTTCGCAATTCGTCCGTAACATCCAATACGCTAACGGACTCGTCAAGGCCCTCATACTGCGCTTCCTTTCTCCCCTCTATAAGTGCCCTGGCTACCTCGTCCGCCGCTCAGAACATGCCATACCCTTTCCCTCTCGGAATATATACTACCACCGTACCCATTATACCAACCGCTTCCAGCCCCTGGACCAGGCTGTGCCCAATGCCGATCTTCAACTGTTCCACCCGCAAGGATCGACCTCGTCGGCGGCCAAACCTGCAACTCACCCTTCCTACCCTGAATACGAACTCCAGGCCCACTGGATCCATTGCCATGAGCATCACTGGCCACCCGAAAGCGAGTCGTGGCTATACCATGGAATTCGCCTCCAGGCTCTGCGTCTCGCGGGAAGGAACGTGAGAAGAATTGGTCGCCGTCTAGTCCAACCAGTCAGTCAGCCCATATTTCTGGACACTTGACGCAACTATTGGTGGCATCCACGTCTCTGGAGGGAGGCAGAGTTGTGTACAGCGTCTGGAAAATCCATGTGAAACTGTAGATACCCATATCGAGCGTGACCCCCACTGCCAATGCAGGGTTTACCATCCGATGTTTTTGGACTGAGGTCAAGAGAATGAAAATTATGGCCCAAGCTCTTATGATAGTCCTCTTAGTACTTGAGTCTGGTAGGAAACGATTCTAGCAAGCAGCAATAGCGCTGTAATTTGTGAGATCAGGTGAATAAGATTGATCCGCTAGAAGAAGCACGAAGGAGTGCTCCATCGAGATTCGAGACGCGTGCGGCGGAGTGGAATGTAGCTCCAACGTGTATGGGTGAATAACGACGATTTTATGGCAATAATTGGAAAGCTCAAGCCGCATGGCCCTCCACAGTGGAACACTGGAAATTCCCCATTATTTGCAGATTTCCTTTCCGCAATTTATAATAATGCAATCGATCGATAACTCTACATTTCTGGAAAAGGTAGTATATGAACCGAATATATCATCCTGGGCTTATATACCCCATTTACTGCATGTATACTGGTCGTGAAGACCCAGCTATCAATGGCTCCGTCCTGTAACGCTGTCTTCACTGCTTTGGTCCTGCCATAATGATGCCATGTGTTTTTGTTTATGAGAGACTTTGAGTCTACTTCCATCAGGATCAATAATCTTTCACCATTCTGGGGAATTTTAGTTGGCAAAGTGCCAGTTAAGATGGGCCATATTACCGCTAGGATCAGCACTGGTCGGTCTATCAGAACGCTGCTTTAGAAACTCTCTGTAGCTTAGAAGCCTGTCAAATGGATTGTATTTGGCCTGATTTTAGAGCCAAGGTCCTATAATTAGTACATCTGCTATTAATATATTTATGCATTAACTTTAACGGCCGAGGGGCAGGTTGCATTGGATGACGTCATTGCCCTGGAATGCAACTCAACTGTTCTTGCATGCTCTACATCTATACATACATACAAACCCAAATACAAACCAGCAATCAAACCGTCAACCAGACCCAATCTATCAACAGGTACAACAAAAGACAACTACAATAAGCCCTTTTTGCAGAACAGCACTCCGACACCATGAGGAGCAAGTTGGGGGCCGAGGTCCACTTCGCCACTCGGTCCAGCGCAATCTCAGTCCCCAGGAGACCCCCGACCATGACCATGACCATGACCACCACCACGAGCACGACCATTGCGCTCTTTCTCCTCTGCCAGGATCAACATGCATGGCGCACTGTCGTCTCTCCCTGTGGAAATACTTCTCCACATTGCTAAGTTTCTCGACTACGAATACGAAATCAATGCCTTCTCCCGCGTGAATCGCCACTTCCATCGGCTATTAACTGCCGAGCTCTACAAGGCCAATTTCCGCAATGGCTCTGTACACGGGAATGCGCTCTTCTGGGCCGCCATGAATGGTGTAGAGTCGACATTTCGAAACCTTCTCGCGGCTGGTTCGCGGCTGGACTCTGCCCTGCTGCCGCTCGCTGCGGCGTATGGGCAGGACACGATCGTTAAGATCCTGTGCGAACATCGGCACGGGCCTGACGTTGACATGAATCGGTACATCGGGTCCAAGGACCAGCTGTTGTTATTTCAATCGGCAGAGCGTGAGATCATTGGGACGCCTCTAACGCTTGCGGCGCAGTACGGACATGAATCCGTTGTCCGGCTGCTCTTGGACTGCGGAGCGAATATCGAGTCGAAAGGCCCCGGGCGTCTGACTGCATTAGCGGCTGCTGCAAAGTTTGGATATCTTCCTATTGTCAAAGCCCTGCTGAGCCACGGGGCGGAGATTGACGCTATTGACGGCACATATGCGACGCCGCTTCATCTGGCTTCCCAAGGAGGGCATACAGAGACCGTCAGGTTTTTGCTTGAGAACCACGCTGATGTGAAGCACCGAGACAGCCGTGGTTATTCCACCCTTGTGGTTGCTGCAGCGGGTGGATGTAAAGAAACAGTTCAATGCTTGCTTGACTATGAGACGCGGCCGAACATGGAAACGCTGATGGCGTGTGCGAGGTATCAACACAGGGAAGTATTGAAACTTCTTGCCCGACATTTCGACTATCCCCGTTCTGCTCGGAATCAGGCAGAGCTCACTGCAGTTGCTTGCGCGGCAGCTGCATGTGGACTGAGTGACCTGTTAACCGAAGTGATAGGGCTAGACTGGGAAGTAAAGTCCGCTCCTGTTCGCGGTTATTTCGAACATGGCGACGGTGAGGTTCAATTCTGGACTCCTTTGGCATACGCCGCCTCCTTTGGCCACTTGGATATCGTGCAGATGCTTCTCTCACACGGTGCCAACGTCAATGGGATGCGGTATCGCGCGTACGAATTTCCTGGTACTCCAGTGAGTCCCCTTTCACGCGCGGTAAAAGGGGGCTGGACGGATATTGTCACTGTATTGTTGGACCATGGTGCCAACATTTCTTTCGCAAATTCGAATGGAATGACGGATAGGGTACTATGTAACGCTGTGCCGTACGACCTGATTTTGAAGCCTTTACTGGAGCGCGGAGCAATGGAATCCACCCCTTTCAACCCTACGCCGGAATATCTGGCGGCAGAAGCGGTGCGAGCAGGGAACGCAAACTCAGTACGGATACTCATTGATGAACGCGCCGATATCTGGAGAAATGGTTTCCAACTGGAAGATGACAGGAGGTCCCCAGAGGTCCTTGCAGAAGCCAAAGGGGATGTACTCGATGTCTTCGTGCAGGCCGATTGTCTCCCTCGAGCCGGAGAGGAAGCTGAAATTGTCACTGCGTGCGCTGCAGTTCAGGCTGCTAACATCCCCCTGTTGCAACATCTCATCTCACGAGGACTTGACATTTCCCCTCGGTCTCCGGACTTGCGCCGCGAACTTTTACGCCAGGTTGTCACCATTCCCGACGTTGAGCTGGCAGGAATCAGTCTGGATTTCTTACTTGGGGAGGGCTTGGAAGTTGACACTCTTGATAAGGACGGCCAGACGTTGTTACTCTCGGCCCTCCACAAGCAAAGTCCGTCCTTCAGCGCCATCGGAGCGTTGGTAGACCGCGGCGCGAATCCATGCTTCCAAGATTCCCGTGGGAACTCTGCCCTAGTCGCCGCTGTACACCATGAAGACACTTGCAGCGACACAATCACCCCTTTGCTGCGTGGAATTGATACCCAAAAGATTCCGTTCAACGTGTTCGCGCCTCAGGTTCTAAAGGCCATAGCTGCTGCTGAAGAGAGTGATAATCGGATTCAGGAACTTCGAATTCTACGGCGATTTTACTGGCGCAGGAGGTATCCAGTATAGGAAATAGAAGTCATTGTCCACTCGCTACGCTGGGTATGTATGAGGGAAATTGTATATAGAAGTTGTTTTTGTTGTTGAGATATCCAATTTGAATATTATATATTGCAGCCAGACCCTGACAAATAATTGTAATTATTCCAGGACGCCAGTTAAGCCTCCTTAAACAGCAAGATGTTACCATTTCCACGGGTGAGTCACTCCAAAGCCCTAAACCAACCATCATTCAGCAGTCTATTTTCAATCCTCCGCCAGCAAGACATCCAGCGACTGATGAGTAGACAACAGAGTCCTCCCACTATCCGCAGCAGGATAAGTCGTCCCCGTAGGCCCATCCGGATTGGCCCTAACGACGAAACTCTTCGGCTGATCATCGACAAGAAGCCTCAACAGATCCGGCCGCGAATAATGGCCCACGGGGTCCGTCAAATGCTTCGCATAATCAATCTGATCCAGGTCAATATCGCAATAAACCAGGCCGTCAAAATGCGGATCCGTCGGTTCCGTGAGCTGTCGCCCATCAGGCCCAAAGACAGACGCGCACCCGCCGCCGCCGCCGAGCATGAAACTGCCCTTGGAGGCGCCGGCTTGTCCCTCGCTGTTGAGTTTTGCGCCCTCCGCGGAGAGGGGCTGGTTGGTGCACAGCACGAATACGCCGCCTTCTAACGCGTAAGCCCGACTTGCGGTTACTTCGTTGGCTTCGCGGCAGACGGAATAGGGCTCGGGGCCGCCGCTGTATTCGCCGTTGAAGGGCCAGGCGGCGATGTGCACCTGTTCGCCTTGAGAATATGTATGGTATTTCAGGAGCGGCTGGAGGTGTTCTAAACTGGGTTAGTAAAGGGTCTAGGGAAATAGAGGGGTATCTGAAGTAGAGATGGACGTACCCCAGCAATTCAGCATCCCAATACGGCCCAGAGGCGTGTCCACAACGGTCGTAAGCGAATCCCCAGTCGCATCCCCGAACAGTGTCCGTTCAACGTGCGTGGGCTTTGTCTTCCGCCTATGCAGGAGGATATTCCCATCCGGCCCGATCATGACTTGGGCCAAATACAGGCTGGAGCCCACGCGCTCGCTGAACCCAAAGGCAACATAGATTTCGTGCTTCGCGGCGGCCTGGCGGATGGCCAGCATCTCCTCCCCGTATGCGGAGATGCTGTTGGCCATG
Source organism: Aspergillus sydowii CBS 593.65 (assembly GCF_001890705.1). Taxonomy (NCBI): domain Eukaryota; kingdom Fungi; phylum Ascomycota; class Eurotiomycetes; order Eurotiales; family Aspergillaceae; genus Aspergillus; species Aspergillus sydowii. Next base: position 947,768 of record NW_024467866.1, read on the forward strand.
TATTTCTGCACGAGCGGGATGTTCTCCTTGTAGTTTCCCGACCAGAGGAAGTTTGGGTACCCCGGGACCCAGACCTCGCTGAAAGCGATGAGGGATGCGCCGTTTTGCTTTGCTTCGGAGATGAGATGCAGGGATTTTGCGATTGCGGCGGTTTTGTCGAACCAGCAGGGTTCGGACTGGCAGATTGCGGCTTTCCATTGCCTGATGGACATTTTGAATAGAAGTGGGATATTCTGAATCAATGAGATTGCTGGGAACAAAGATTAGTTCTGTGCTGTATGCTTGTTATATGTATTCTCTCTCGATATTACAATGTACTATAGTCCTTGTACTCGGTTAAGCATTTGCCGGTTGGAACGCGGGGAATTGGGGATCAGTGTATATCTATCTTCCAATCAATCATAGAAGATTAGGAATTGTAAACCCCTTACGAGAATAAAATTGGAGATTTAGACTTCGCTGCGTGTGAGGTCTTCATATCCGAACCGGGTATGCATTACCCGGACTACTGGGGAATGGCGATCAGAGCAACCAGATTCATAGCCCCTAACCAATACCAAGGTAGAGTCTAATCTCTCCAATCCTATCTGACACTCTACATATCTATCAAGTTACTACGCGCCCTGGCAGAGTCGCAGCCACAATGTCCGGCTCCAGCTCGCACAGTGACATCCCCAAATCCGCAAACCTGATTACTTCGTTTCCAGCACAAGGAGTCCTGCTCGTGCACATCAATCGACCGAAAAAGCTCAACTCTCTCACCCAAGAAGACAACCGCGACCTCGATGCAGTTTTCCAATGGTTCGACAATGAACCCGCTCTCCGCGTCGCTATCATCACCGGCGTGGGACGCGCTTTCTGTTCCGGGGCCGACCTTAACGGTATGTTAATCCGTCTATAAATATTGAAATCGGAGTATGTAGGTACGTGTACAGTATAGAGTCTAACAATAAACAAACAGAATGGATGACAACCGCCCAAACCGGGCATCGCCTACAACTCCCCGAAACTGGCTTCGGGGGCGTCTCGCAGCGCCAGGGCAAAAAACCCATCATCGCAGCCGTAAACGGGATAGCGTACGGCGGGGGCTGCGAGATGGCCGTGAACTGCGACCTCGTTATCGCCTCGTCGTCTGCATCTTTCGCCCTGCCGGAGGTGAAACGCGGCGTTACGGCGCTTGCGGGCGTGTTGCCGCGGATTGTGAGAACTGCTGGACGGCAGCGCGCGACGGAATTTGCGCTTACGGGGCGTGCTGCTAGCGCTGAGGAGTTTCGGGAATGGGGGATCTGTAATGAGGTTGTTGGGCAAGGAAAGGATGTAGTTGGCGTGGCGGTGGAGTATGCAAAGACGATTGCAGCCAACAGCCCTGATGCGGTGATTGTTACGAGGGAAGGGCTGAAACTGGGATGGGAGTCCCTGGGCGTTAGCGATGCCGGTTGTGTGTTCGAAGCAGGCTGGTGTGCGAGGCTGTATGATGGGCCGAATCTTGTAGAGGGACTCCGGGCGTTCACTGAGAAGAGAGAGCCGAGGTGGCAGCACAGCAAGATATAAATGTATGGTAAGGGCTGTAAGATAAACTTCAATTGGGCGTATCGTATGGTGCCAATTGGTCAATGTCACTGTGGGTCGTGAGGTCCTGTTGTAATACGAGTAATGCGGGGAGCCCCTGCCAATTCTCCAAGTGCCCTGAGCAGGTCTTCTCCTTGCATTTCACAAGTTAAAACTGAGGATGACGGACAAATCCAACAGCCGGAAAAGAGTCTCGCTTGCCTGCGAGCAGTGCCGTGCCAAACGAACACGCGTAAGGCTGCGACAGTCATGCTTCGCTTCCAGGGCTGCTGGTGCTGATGCTGATGCTGATAACAGTGTGACGGAAGACAGCCCAAATGCGGCTCATGTCTGCAGAAGAAATGTCCCTGCCAGTACCCCCAGGGTGAAAATAAGCGCAAGCAAGTCTTCTCTTTCCCTCCTGAGAATTGATTGCGAAGTATTCCTAACTCCGATAGACCGCCCAGCAAACGCTATGTGGAGTCGCTGCAGGCCCATATCGCTGTGTTGGAGAGGCAGCTTGTCGAACTCGGGGAAAAGGTCTCGCGCCTGGAAGCAGGGCAGCAAAACGTCTCTTCAGTTGGTGGTGAACACAGTTCCCCTCCGAGTGACCTCGTAGACACCAAGAGCTCCAACCCGTCGTCGCCGGCCAGTCTGCGAGATCCCATTGAGGAACTGACCCAGCGCACGGGGCGATTGAACATTGGCGAAGATGGGCAACTGCGCTACTTTGGAGCCCAGAGCAACTATCACCTGCTGCACGGGCCAATATACAATGAGGCGACACGATCCATCCAAGAGTTCCAAGAGATCGGACTGGCAACAGCAGGCCTACTAGGCAAGGCAGTCGATGTGCCGCAGGAGTTGCAAGACCACTTGCTGGAGCTGTATTGGAGATGGCAGAATCCATGGCTCTATATGATCCATAAAGAGTCATTCATGTCTGACTATCGAAATGGAGGCAGGGGGAAGTTCTGCTCGCCGGTGCTTCTATTTGCCATCTTCGCGCTGTCTTCGCGATACTCGGACCGCGTCGAGGTGCGCTCAGACCCTGAGGATCCCCATTCCACTGGAAATCGGTTTGCAGAGCAGGCGAAGATCCTGCTTCAGCACGAGTGCGAGGCGCCGACTACGACGACGGTGCAAGCGGCGAGTCTACTATCGTTGCGGTGGATGTCGGAAAACAAGGAGTCGCTGGGGTGGCTTTACATGGGTATGTCATGCTGTATCCGTATCTGGTATTCTGGCTCATATGCAAGCAGGGATGGCAACGCGGATGGCGTACAATCTGGGACTCAATCTGGACTGCGCTGCCTGGGTTGCTTCGCGGATGATTACAGAGCAAGACGCCGAAGTCAGGAGAATCACCTGGTGGGCATGCTACAAGCTGGATAAGTGCGTCTGCCGTTGCAAATCTTGATCCTACTTACATATTTTAGGCTTTACTGTCTTGGGCTGGGACGGCCTGGAACTACGAGGCTCTCTGATATTGTGAGTACAGCCATGTATTATAATGGCCTGACTAACTCCGGCCAGACATGCCAGAAACCAAAGCTCGAAGCAGAAGTCGAATTCGAAGCATGGCTTCCTCAAGGCAAGCAGGATCATATACTTGGTGCCCATACGCGGACGATAACTGCGATGAGATATTCCTGCGACCATCTCAGCATGATATCAGAAGCCCTGGAGACAATGTACGCCATCCTACCCGTTCTCTGTAGCAGTAGCTCATCTGAATAGATACGCCCCAGGCCACCGCCTCAGCGAGCCAGAGGCCGAGAAGATTGTCGCACGGGCTGACGTGGCGTTTAATACTCTCTATAACTCGCTTCCAAGCCATCTGCGTTTGCCTTCGTCGCCCAGAACACCCTCTTGCCCGCATATTTACCAGCTACAGTCAGTGACCATGTTGCCTTTTCGTTGATTAGGGCTACTAATATAATCTACTCTAGCATTCAATTCCACGTCCACCAAATCCAACTCCATCGCCCACTCATCCGCCACCGTCAAATGCCCTCCCAGGGAGTGGAAGAGGCCGACACCCACCTCGAAGCGTGCCGTAAATCGGCCACAATTATATCCCGGATTTTAAAGACGTATCAAGACCACTACACCCTGGTCAGCCCTCCTAAACCCGTTATTTCTTTTTGCGATCTAACAGTCCATGTTAGCGCCTCACCCCCGTCGTGACAGTCGTAAACACATTCAGCGCCGCCGTAATCCACCTAATGGGCGCCGCATCGCCAGTCGAGGACATCCGGCGATCAGCCCAGCGCAGTCTGCGCGTCTGTGTGCTGGCATTGGAACAAATGGCCCTGGCTTGGATGTGGAGTCGGCGGGCTCTGCGTGCGGTTAGGCTTTTGGCGAAGGAATGGCTGATTCCGGATGCTGTACTGATATCGTCACAGGGAGATGAGGATGGGAATATAAATATAAACACTTCATTACAAGCGCCCATGGATTCGGGACTGGGACCGGAACCGACAGAGGGTGGATGTGAGGGTATAGCGCAGGATATCAAGGATACGAGCACATCCACATCCACATCAGCGTACAATGGTGCGCCGGTACCGCCGTCACTACAGCCATCACCGCCAGTACCCGCGCCTGAATATTGGACCCTCGATGTCTCTGATATGCCGTTGGAAGGAGACCACCCGGTCCACGGGCAGCCACCAGACCTCACCATTTGTGACTTTAGTGACCCTACTTATCTAGGCCTCGACGACGCGGACTGGCTGTCTAGCTTAAATGCAGTGGAGGGAATAGGTGGTTCGTTTGATAGTACGGCACAGACGGATCCCTGGGTGGCAAGTGCACTTTCTCAATACTCCTTCCAAGATCCGTGGGTTGGGATTCCGGAGCCGCCGTGGCCAGTGCAGGATGGTTTGTAACTGGGGAAACTGATCTACACCAATAGAAATAATGAGAATAAGATATCATGAACATCAGTTATTCGGGTTTGCGCAGGACAACGAGGATCTGAACGAAGATCCGGGTTAGCAGTAGCCGAAGATAAGGCACCAAGGACAGTGATTATCGCGCCAGATGCAAAAGACCAAGACCCCAGATTATTGATTAAGGCTGTAATTAAACTTCAGATTCGCCATCGATCCGGGAAAGCAGTATCCTATCTGGAGTATTGAGCTTTCCGAAAAGCAGCCTGGAGTCAGCCACCATGGCGGCTTGTGTATTAATGGTGCGTATCTACGATATGATAGTCTTCCCCGCAGTCCGGGTGAGCATTACCCTTGAAAGTCTGGCAAATACGGGGCTGTGGTTGGTTCGTGCAGTCCCACTCCAAATGCTTGATCGACGGTGCAGCGTGAACATATCTACGGCTTCGACGATGCGAGGGGGATAACACTAGCATATAAAGAAGTTCGAAACTCCATTGAATTCTAGAGGCCGGTGTATCTATTTTTTGAACTACTCAACATGGCCGCTTTCAAATGGGGTGGGAAACCCATCACGGGATACAACTTGCTGGTATGTATGACGCCCCTGTATAGGCAATCGAGTGCTAATGCAGGCCGGCCCAGATAATTGCCTTTGCAACCTTGGGCAGCATCGCGTATGGCTATTCAGCAGCAATTATCGGGTCTACCCTAGGGCAGCCCTCGTTCCTCGCCTACTTTGGCCTCGACACTGCCAGCAACTCGGCCGCGTTACAGGGCGCCATCAACGGGCTTTTCCAGGCCGGAGGGCTCTTTGGGACTCTAGGGTTTGGCGTCCTGGCCGACAGATGGGGGCGATGTAAGGCTATATTTGTTGCAACGGTTGTTTCTGTCATCGGCGGTGCCCTGCAGGCTGGGTCTGTGCATATCGCCATGTTCCTTGTTGCTCGATTCATTACTGGCTTTGGCATTGGCGGGCTTGTCATGCTGGTTCCCCTGTGGCAGAGTGAGGTCGCACCGTCGCACTCGCGAGGCCTCCTTGTCGGACTGCACGGCGTCTCGATCCTGGCTGGATACTCGCTGTCTTCGTGGGTTGGGTACGGCTTCTACTTTGTGGATGTGGCCGGGGCGCAGTGGCGTCCGCCCCTTGCACTGCAGTGCTTCCCACCACTTGCTCTTGGGGCCGGTATCCTGTTCATCCCCGAGTCCCCCAGATGGCTCGTCGAGAAGGACAAGTTACCGCAGGCAAAGGCGACCCTTGAGCGGATCTACCGCGACACAAACGATCCCACCGACGGAGACGCTCATCGCCAGTTCCATCAGATCTGCTCCCAGCTCGAGTTCGAACGCGATCTTCCTTCCTCCTGGCTCTCCCTCCTCACAGTCCCTCACTACCGCCGACGAACCCTCATCGGCTTCACCACCTTGCTGGCCGGCCAACTCACCGGAACCACCGTCATAAACAACTACGGGCCAACCCTATACAGCTCGCTCGGCCACGGGCCCGCAGCCAGCCTCGCCCTCTCAGCGGGGTGGCTGACGGAAGGCCTCGTCTGCAACGTCTTCAACGCCATCCTGCTTGACTACGTCGGCCGTAAATGGCTTATGACGACAGGTCTAGCCGGGTGCGCGGTGTCGCTTCTGGGCGCGGCCATCATGGTCGCTCTGTACGGGGGTACAGACAATAAACCAGGGAACTCGGCGGGTGTGTTCTTCCTGTATCTGCATCTAACATTCTACGCCACCTGCATGGATGCATCGACGTACGTCTTCGCGTCGGAGATTTGGCCGACGCATCTCCGGGCGAAGGGGTTTGCGGTCTCGGTTGCTGGACTGTTCGTAGGTTCGTTGACGCTGTTGGAGGCCGCACCGACGGCGTTTGAGACGATTGGGTTTCGGTTTTACCTTATTATGATGGCGTTTACGGTTGTTTGTGCGGTGGTATTTGCGGTGTTCTTTCCGGAGACGAAGGGATTGTCGTTGGAGGAGGTTGCGAGGATGTTTGGCGATGAAGTTGCTATTTCTTCTGTTGGCATTGAGGATGGACAGGGAGAGGAGACAGCGAGCGAGAAGGCACTGGACTCTTGATTGCTTGGATGTTCATATTGCTGCTCTTCTATAAATAATTACCAGGGCCTAAGCACCTGGATTGACGGAGGCTCTGTTTTCCATAGTTGTATATATTTGCTAGTAACTTGGACTGTACGCCATCTACAGACGAAATATGCTAAGCTTTCCACTTGACAGAATTAAATTTCTGCCCGTAACCAGAGGGAATCGAGGTGGATGGCATTTCCACTAGAGTGCATGCACGTCATGACAGCCGAGGTGGCAAATAGTTCCATCTAGGTAGGAGTAACGAACACTTTACTTTACGCAGTACACCGACAACGCGAACAATATACCAGGCCTCTTAATATGCCGTCTCTCATGGAGTTAGCAATCTGGTATAGCCACTAAAGGGTCGAGTGCTTTGGTCCTTCGGTGCTTTTCTCGCGATGTTCGGTCGCGATGATGGGGACGGCCATGGACGTCTACAAGAGGAAGTAGATTCCGGAGTGCATCTACTAGGTTCGTATAATATTCGAAGGAGCAATTACTTCTGTATACACGAATTTTATTCATAAGCTGCAGACAACGGACGAGTTGATATCGACTTCCGCGAGCATAAGCGGCATAAGCCCTGGCTTGCATCGCGTGCGAGACGTGTGGAACAAACCAACCCACAACCAGAGGCAGAGGAAGAAAAACATCCAGAATCACAGGCGCCAGAGCAGGCGCCAAAATTCCCACTAAAGCTGAACATCGTCATCCACGTCGTTGGATCGCGCGGAGACGTCCAGCCGTTTCTTGTACTGGGAAAGGAACTTCGCAAGCATGGCCACCGAGTGCGTCTGGCGACACACCTGGCCTTCCGCAAGGATGTCCTTGCACAGGACCTGGAGTTCTTCAATATCGGAGGCGACCCGGAACAGTTGATGGCCTTCATGGTGCAGAATCCAAGTTTGCTTCCGGGGGTGCGCACCATTCGGAGCGGCGCTATCCGGAAACGACGGAGGGAGATGAAGGAGATCTTCTCTGGTTGTTGGCGCTCGTGTTACGAGTTGGGAGACGGGACAGGGCAGTATACTGTGCCAGGCGAACCGGGAGGAGAAGGCGTTGACTATGACTATCCTATGAAGTCCTTTGTGGCTGATGTGATCGTCGCCAACCCCCCGAGCTTTGCACATCTGAGTTGTGCTGAGAAACTGGGTATCCCGCTGAATATCATGTTTACGTGAGTCGCTATGCTCTACTTTAGACAGCAAAAAAACTGATATGGCTGAAAGAATGCCGTGGTCACCTACACAGGCATTCCCACACCCTCTGGCTAATATTCAGGCCAAAAACACCAAGCCCACTGTGGCCAACTTTGCATCTTACGGAGTCGTCGAGGCTCTGACGTGGCAAGGGCTGGGAGATTTGATTAACAGATTCCGCAAGAAGGAACTGGGCCTGGAGTCATTGGACGCGGCTCGTGCGCCTAGTATCGCTCATCGTTTGCGCATTCCACATACTTATCTGTGGTAAGATGGCTTCCGTGAGTGTGGAATGTACAACTAACAGGAAAGGTCGCCTTCGTTGCTTCCCAAGCCTGAGGACTGGGACAGTACTATTGACATATGCGGATTTCAGTTCCTCTCTGCCGAATCGAATTACAAGCCCCCGCGCGATCTGGAGACTTTCCTAGAAGCGGGCCCGAGGCCGATTTATATCGGATTCGGGTCGATTGTTGTAGAGAAGCCAGAGGAGCTCACAGATATACTCTTTCACGCCATTCAGAGAACAGGTCAGCGCGCGTTGATTTCAAAAGGCTGGAGTAAAGTAGGGTCTGGAAGGAGTGACATTCCAGAGAATATCTTCCTTTTGGATCCGTCTCCCCACGATTGGCTATTCCAGCACGTTTCCTGCGTCGTACACCACGGCGGCGCCGGAACCACAGCTGCAGGGCTTCTCGCTGGCCTCCCAACCGTGATCATTCCATTCTTCGGTGACCAGCCGTTCTGGGGATCCATTGTAGCCCGAGCTGGCGCTGGGCCACAGCCTATCCCGTTCAAGAAACTAACAACCGAAAAGCTGGTGTCTGCAATTAATGAGGCCTTGGGCGCCGAAACAAAACAAAAAGCCAATTCGATCGGCGAGCAGATGCGAAGAGAGAAAGGTGCTGAAAACGCCGTTAACAGCTTCCATCGCCATCTGGATGTTGAGAGCCTGCGTTGCTCGATTTGCCCTGCTCGTCCTGCTGTCTGGTGGCTTCGTCATTCGCAGATCAAATTGAGTACCTTTGCTGCATCGGTGCTGTTACATACTGGCCACGTCAGACCACGGGATGTCTTTCTATATCATTCCCACGAACATGATACGTATCGCCACCCCCGGGGACCCCTTTCGGCAGTAGCTGAGGTTCTATACGCCATAGGCACGGATCTCATCCTGGCAGTGGCGCGAGCACCAAGTCGGTTGGCTGATTTGTTCTCCCGGGGTCAGGAGGCCGAAATAAATAATGAATACAGGGGGAGAGAGTGGGCGATGCGGCATTTTGCCGCCGAATGTCTCTCCTATCAACAGCAGAGAAGAGGGACAAACGGTACATCCCTGGATGAGAGCCGCCCAAGTACAGTGACAGAGTCGGGTGATACTCCTGAAAGAAAACCAGAACGGTACAATGCCAATGAGGACAGGCATTACATGGAGGTTTTGCAGAGCGGTAACAGGCCTGGAGCTGGGAAGCGTGTGTTGAGGGAATCGTCATACCGAACGCGGCAACTTGCCCTTCATATGGCGCACTATATCATGCTCCTTCCGACGGACCTTTCACTGAGTATATGCAGAGGGTTTCATAATGTTCCTAGATTATACTCTGACCACACGGTGCGGCCAATCCCCAAGGTGAGAGGGATAAAGGGTGGACTGCGAGCTGCTAAAAAGGTACCTTACCTTACGGTACCTTGTTTGTCGAGCTACAGAATGGTCTAGACTGACAAATGCAGGAATTTACACAAGGCTTCTACTTCGGTGCTCGTGGTTTGGTGACCCTTCCCTCAGATGGGTTCAAAGAGTCCGGAGGCAAAGGACTAGCGAAGGGCATTGGAAAAGGCCTTGGTGGTGCCTTTTTTAAACCAGCTGCAGGTCTGTCCTGGATACCCTCTACTATAAACACTTATTAATAGTCAGTTCAGGCATCTGCGGTTTAGTAGGATTTCCCCTTCAAGGCGTAGATAAGAACATTCGCCGCTCGCTGTCGAAGAGCAAGTCCAAACAAATCATCCGGTTCCGCATAACGCAAGGTATTGAAGAGATGTGTGATGCGTCGATGGAAGAGCAGGAGAGTGTGATTCCAACATGGCATGAGATCACAGGAAAGTAAATGTCTACCTTGCAGCGTCGTGGTTACAGAGAACGAGTGGGAAGCATTAGGACAGCTCATATACAATACATAATCCATCTCCACTTCAGCATCTCCAATATGAACTTTATAAACACTGTAAAAACAGCCTACTGCACCCTTAAATAGTCAATAACCGAGCTCATCACCCTCGACGCCTCCCGATGACACACGGACAACCCTTTTTCCCTAGCCCAAAGCCCACTACACGAGACAAGCGTCTCCATAATCGTATCCCTCGCCTGCTGCTGGCAGAAACACTCCGTCGAAACCGAGGGCTCAAGCGGCGAGTTCGCCTTGACGAGGTGGTGGCATAGCGTCATGGCTGCCGTGAAGAAATCTTCTCTGAATAGCCCTGCGAACCACGCCATTAGATGTCCGGATCTCACATTCGCGCTTTTATTATCTGTTTGCTCGCAGAGCTCCCGTTGTACGGCTAGGAGGCCGAGACAGCTATCTAGCGTAGACCAGTATGAGACGGGATATTGGGTCCAAGCGCGTGGTTCCTGCGCGAAGCTTGTATGAAGAGCGAGAAGGAGACGTCTGTAGAACACGTTGAAGAGGAGCCGGGCTGGGTAATTTTTCGACTGGCAATCGAGGGATAGGTTGGGATCTTTGAGCAGCTTTCTTAACTGGAGATCGTATTCGAGGACGTTATCGTGCTCGAGTTGGTTTCTGTTGTGGTTAAGTGTTGATAGGACCTTCGTGATTAAGGGTATTGACTTGTAGAAGCTTGTTTTCACGGAGTCATCGCTGACCGGTTCTATTCCAGGGAAGTCTGTCACTTGGAGAAGAAGAGGCATTCCGGATACGAGAGACTGGCGCATTTCGAGGAGGATGACCGACATCCATAGGTCTTTGCGGTGCTGGATTTCCAGGTCTGATAATGCACCATTTCCAGCGTGATTAACGTGCATACCGAGCATCATGGACAGACGGACAATCAGGCCGGTCAGTGGCCAGCAGGCGCCGGTTTGGTGGCACGACATGCGGTCAAGTTGCTTGAATATCACCATCAGATATAGTGTCTGGATGTTAGATTTTTCCGGGTAATACATTAAGGGCGTCGCCTTCAGACATGCTTCAGATGCATCTAGGAATTGCACATCCAGTCCAGGGTAAGGGTCTTGTTTGCCATGGGCTGTTGCGTTATAGGCGTGGCATCCCAGGGAGAGTATGGCGAAGAAGAGCGCGAGCCAGCCGTCATTCACAGCGTGGGGGTCCTCCCAGAATTGGATCAATTCCGACTTGAAAGAAGACAGATGAATAACTGTATAAGCCTGCTCGATCGTGTCAAGGTAGTTCTGAATGAACACTTCGGCAGTCGCCCGATCAGGGAGAATCGACAGCAACGACTTCCGAGATGCCTTCACGCGACCCGGTCTGTCTGAGAAAGGGAAATTCGACACTCGATGAATGCCAGCTGGTGTCATTTCTGCACTTTCAACAGATGCAGTTGGGTGTACAAAATGAGGCATCGTCAACTCGCGGATCTGGGGTGTAAGCAGCGTACTAGACAGAGAAAGTATGATATAGCTTACATCTTCAACCAAGAGTGCCCAATGAGACCGGGTCAGAAACCGCGAGTGCCACGGTGATTTGCCGGAATGACTAGTATCTTCTAGAGACTGTCTACTGGTCTTGCTGGAGTGGCTATAATCGCACTCTTCGTTCTTTCCAGCCCGTGAGCATCGTCCACATGGGAACTCGCGATCGCATCTGACCTTAAGACGTCGACAGCGGGCACAGGACACGGGAGATCTGTGTCTGGTGCGAGTCCTGAGTAAGCGGTTGTCGCACTCTCGTTGGCAGTTTGTTCGTAATACTTCATACTACTGCATGTCAGGAAGGATATTCAACCTGAACATGAGATAAAGCAGGGAGCCAACCTGAACTGTCGGCGCACGGCACTCGGAACTCCCATCCAGTGCACACTGGCCAGATTCATACACCTGAATCGGACCACCAACAACATCTAGCTGACGTTGATAAACGCACTGACGACCGATTTTGGAGCACCGCGAGCATCGGGGCCTCTGCCTGTCACAGCCCTGTTTGTGCTCTCGGCATCCCTGGCACGCGAGGATCTTCCTTCCACGGGGGGTCTGGAACATATTCACATCAATGCAACAGAAGTGGTTGACAGAGTGTTTGCTTCGCCGGGGGATCGGACTTGTATAGGTAGAGGTCGGCCGAGGGGTCGGGGTGGCGCAGAATGTCGGGTCTCTTAAGTCCGTCCTCGTATTTAACACCAATCGCCTTTCCCAACTGTCAGAATTGTGGACCCGTAGATCACGATGGCTAAGAATCTATGCCGTCTTAGATCTACAGGAATTGTGTCACGGAATGCATGTATCGGACATCGGATGAGCCTGCAACAGTGGACACATGTCCTAAGGGTTGGGTATAAGTAGCGACCAACTCCTGGAGCTGCCCCTAACACTTCCCAGTATTCTTTTCCATACACGATGTCTGTTGATACTACCATGACAGCAGGGACCATCGACCCGGCAAACCCCCTTGATCAGCCTCTCTCGAAGAAAGACCATGTTTTGGCAGAATATCAGAAGCAGACAACAGTCCATGGTACCACCGTTGCGAAGGCTTTCTACGACGGAGAGAATCTCATCGGTTTAGATCCAGGTAAGCTCTATCCTACTCATCAAGGACCCGCCTCTGACTACTACTATTCTAGACCTCATCACGCTGGACTCCGATGCAGGTGAAACCCCTCAAGTAAGAATGCTGCCCCATAGTCCATGGAACCCTCTGATGCATGATAGAAATGGGCCTTGAAACACAAGTGGGCAACTACTGCCTTCACTGCAATCTTCTGCTTTATACCTCCGTTTGCCAGTGATAAATGCTGTAGACCGCTCAAGGACGACAGCCCCTACTGACATTTCTTCCTATAGGTACCATCTTTGCCCCGGCGCTCCTCCTCGTCATGGCGGACCTTCACATCTCCAATGCCACCGTTGGAGCCCTCCAGGTTTCCATATTCCTGTTCTCCTTCGGCATTGGTCCTCTCTTCCTTGCACCACTGAGCGAGCTTTACGGACGGACTGTCATTGTTCATGTCGGCAACACTGTCTTCGTCGCATTCTCGATCGGCAGTGGCTTTGCACAGACGGTTTGTCTCCTCTCTTCCCTTCTTTTCAGTACGATATTGACTTCGCCTAGGTGACTCAACTATCAGTTTGCCGTCTCCTGGCTGGACTCGGCGGCTCGGCAGGTACGAGTATATTCGGCGGGATTCTGGCTGATATCTGGGACCTTCAGGGGCGGGTGAAAGCGTCAGGTCTCATTACTACGGGGATGTCAGTTACTTCTAGATCTACTTCCTTCTCTCTCTGTTCTTTTGGCTGATTGCTGATGGAATAGAATCATCGGCCCCGTGCTCGGTCCTGTCTGCGGTGGCTGGATGTCCGAACGAGCTTCATGGCGCTGGTCTTGTTGGATTCCTGTGAGTATCTTTAACGGCAGACGTGTGCTTTTGCTAACACACGCAATAAATCTAGGCCATGGCGGCAGCTGCTGCAGGGGCTGTGGCGTTAATATGGATGCGCGAATCCCACGCGCCTACCATCCTACAGCGCAAGGTCCGCAAGGCCCGTGAAGCTGAACCTGGTAGGGATTTCTACACCGTCTTCGATCTTGATCTCGATCAAGCGAGGAAGAGACCAAAAGCTGGTCAGGTGCTATCAAAGGCCATTCGTCCCGGTGAGTGCAGGACAGCGATTGTCGCCTCAGTATAGATATTTCTCACGCTATGCAGTTCTGTATCTCGTCCTCGATCCCGTTTTATGCCTCTTGTCGATATATTATGCTTTTGTCTTTGGAGAACTATATCTTCTGGTCACAACGGTATGCAGAACCCCCCAACGCCAAATACATAATGCTAATTCTTTTACTGAAGTTCTCGGAAATTTTCTCCCTTGGTTACGGCCACAGCGCAGGAATCGTCGGCATCGACTTACTTGCCCAAGGAATCGGATGTGTTATTGGACTGGTCGTGACAATGAAACTACTAGGCTATGTCTATAAGCGACAGATGCGGTCTGAAAAGGGATATAATCCCGAGTCCAGGTAATTCTGCGTTGCTTTGGTTGCATATCTCCAGCTGCAATATATATATATATATTTATTTACGTATCTGGACTAATAACTGGACTTCTAGATTGGTATCTGCATTTCCCGGGGCATTGGTGCTAACTGCAGGTCTATTTATTTACGGATTCACTGCCCTACATGTGCACTTTATCGTGGTACGTTCGCTATCAAATATTCCATCCTGCTTTTATTTGCTGCTAACAGACAAATCTAGCCATTACTCGGTTTGTTGATATTCTCACTGGGTGCAACGAACATATTTGTAAGAAGATCTCATGCACACACGGCAATGGACTCAGGTATCCGATCTTAACCCGTCTAGCTTGCAATCCAGCTGTACATCGTCGACTGCTTCGAGTACGCCGCGTCCGCCATCGCCGCCTGTAGGTTGAACCCTCATCCCCATCCTTACAATCCTAGAGCAGACCCATTGACCGAGAGACTATATCAGTGGGCTTCCTCCGCTTCATGTTTGCCGGTGGTATGTGCTGTGTTTAAACCATACCAACCAGCTTGACTGACTATATATTACACCGCAGCATTTCCCCTCTTCGGCTCGCGGCTTTTCGATGCCCTGGGCGTGGATTGGGGCGTTGGCCTCCTCGCCTTTCTCTCTTTGGGCCTTGGGGGCCCGTTCTTACCACTGGTATATCACGCATCTATTAATCTATTTAATCGAGTGTATATGCTGATAAAGTATCCAGATCTATATATTTGGACGGCGGCTGCGACGGGTTGGGAAGGAGAATCTTGGAAAGATAGATGGTTTTTAGGACTTGCTTTTGGTGTATCTAGGACTGTTTTTGGATATCTCCAACTGCAATCTTGTTCTCGGCGCGGGTGTATATATATATATTTTCTCCCGCCTAGTCTCGCCATAACCCTGAAGGGGTGTATATCCAACCAAATCCCAGTTTACATGCCTTATTCTTACATCTGCGTGGAGGTCGTGGTCGTCAAGGGATACCATATGGTCACCGAGCTACTTCAAATGGACATACGTCTTGACTTCTGGCACAGTGAAATCATCGGCGATCTAAATAACCATGGCATAATAATCATAATAGTAATCTACCCCCCTTCAGCATGTTGACGAGCCAATTCTGCGAGCATTCCCTGTATATCCATTGGAGCAGAACCGAATTGGGGCCCTGGCTGGACACCATTAGCAAGGTGGGTGAAGCCTGGTACCTGGCCAGTTCTCAACTTCTGCCAAACGCGTTTCTTGGCTCCAGCAATCTCATTAGGGGCGGCAAGGCGCGTGAGGTCGTATTCTGCCCCACGTCCGGCTTCTTCAAAAGCTAGGTAGCCTGGTGCGTAGAGTTCGATGTCCTCTTTCCACTGGTCGCGGTCGCAGAGGTCGATGTCGGAGGAGAGTTGATTGGCGGCTCGAGCCTGAGAAAGGATGTCCAAGATGGGAAGGTCCATGTCCAGACTACGTGGAGTTGTTAGGCTTTGCTCATCGAAAGTGAAAGGAAGTCCTGAGATGTTCATGGATGGGCAGGGGCATGGGCACTCACGGTACATTCTGGTGTCTGCGGCCTCCGTCACAATTGCGGATCTCCTGCAATCCTTTCATGTGGACGGTAAGATTTACAAACGGCAAGCGGATATTAAAAGGGCAAATTTGCACGACATCTTCGATGGTTCCATTCTGCCTGAACTGGACAAGTGACAGACGGCCTGTTTTAAGGCCCTCCTCATCAATCAGCAGGTAGGGGCCAAGGAAGCCGTTATACACGACACATCCAGAGCGCGTAAGATAGACCGAACGGAAGTTTGCGGTCTCGAGATCCGACCAGGGAAGGAAATCTTCGAGACTGTTGGTCAGGGGCGACGCCGGATTCAACGGAGCAACATGTGGCATATATGCATCATCAAGGCAATGCCCGGTCTCAGGGTCGAAACGATACAGCAATATCGAGAATTTGATGAAGCGAGCGCGGTTGGCAGGGTGCGCTTCGTCGACTGGTGCGAGACTAATAAGCCCGTACGGATTATAATCTTGGACAGACTCCTCTATGTGTTGTGTAGCTTCAGCCGGATAGCGAAGACCAGCTTCAGCTCCAGCTCGGGTCTGGAATGACTGCAAGCGCTCATGTTAGCGGCCTGCGGGAGTAAGAAGAGCGAGACTAGTACATCACGGAACTGTTGGCTCGCCGATGTCCACTGTTCCACCAGCGTCCGGCGTTGTTGAAGTTCATATTCGCCATTATCGTTTGTGTCATACGGCCGAGGCATCCAAGTCTCCTGCGCAAGCTGAAGGTCAACCAATTCAATACAACGGCAGTAAGTTAGACACTAACCTTGACAAACAAGAGCCATCCTTTGGCTTCTTCAATGAGCTCTCCGGACGAGAAGTCCAGTTGGATGGCGCTTGATGCAACTGGGGATCCCGCCCGGCCAGTGTCGGACTGAGTGGGGCATGACTTGCAAATTCTCGAGCGATTTTCGTGCTAGCGAGTTATATCAAGGCCGAAAGGAAAGCATAAGCAAGATACAGAGTAGGGGTGCCAAGTCTGGTTCCCTCTACAGTTGTCTAATTGTGTTGGGTTTCAGTAGTCAAACTTGACAGATGAAGGTGTGAAAAGTGCGGAGGAAAAGTGCGGACGGGTGGGACTTCTCAGGAACCAGAACGCACCGCCGCCCAGAACTAATTCGAGAACTGGAGGTCTAGTTGGTATCTGCAGGTTTGTTTATTTACGGATACACTGTCTTACATGTGCACTTTATCGTGGTACGTTAGCTATCAGATATTCCTGCCTCGCCTTTCTCTCTTTAGGCCTTGGAGGACTGTTCTTACCACTGGTGTGTCGGCGTTTGTCGATCTGTTTAGTCGAGCATTTGGTAATAAAGTATTTAGACCTATATTTTTGGACGGCGGTGCGGCGAGTTGGGAAGGGGCATCTTGAAAGGTGGGTGGGTTTTAGGACTTTCCTTTGGTGCATCTATGACTGTTTAGAGCGTGGGGATGTTAAGATGCCGGAGTCATTGTTGATTTGAGACAGGGCACCATACATGGAGGCGTGGTACGGTCAAGTATTTGGTGATTGTCGAGTGCATACATAGATTCAAGTCCATTATATCAAGCAGGTAGGCTGATAACTCTGTCTCGCATAGTAGTCCTAATAAAACGATCAATCTATGATGCCTGAAGGACATGCTCCAACAAGGCTGACTTTCGTTGCAGTAACCGAATAATCCTTCAAACTGCAAATCACATTTTCCAATGGCAGCCGGCGTATTTGCCGAATATGGCCAGGATCTTATTTCACCACATATGGCTTCTGAATACGAGATGCCCCTCACCGGCGGGTTACATCGCTCTGCAATCTGCTTCGGGCATATATTTAAATCTGTATTCGTCTCCCTCTTTCATCACAACAAAAGACTCGAAATGGCTTCCACTTCGACTTCCACTCCCACCAAAACCCTAACCGCCGCCTGCCTCTGCAAAAGCGTGCAGTACACCCTCACCCTGGCCACAGATGTCCTCCCATTAAAGGTGCATCTCTGCAGCTGCACCATCTGTCGCCGCACCCACGGTTCACCCTGCTCGTTCCATGCGCCTTTACCCTCTGGAATCGCACCTGAATTCATCGCCCCATCCAGTATCGCCAATCTAACGGCTTATATTCATGCTAATGCACGTTCTACCCGGTTCTTCTGCACCACATGTGGCTGCCATATTGGAGATCGCGACCGTGGCACCAACGACTGGTTTATTTCAACTGCGCTCTTCGATGCGAATTCTGACGAGGGTTGGTACGAGATTGACTCGCATTGTTTCACCTACTCTACCGGCGACGGGGGTATATCAAGTCTCCTCCCTAGGGTCAAGGGCAGAGATATCAAAGTATGGAACCCTAAGTCGGATTCGGAACCTGCTCTCTCCAGCGAACCGCAAAACGGGTCGAGCGAGCTCCTGGCACAATGCCATTGCGGTGGCGTCTCATTCACCATCGCCCGTCCTCGAGAGGAATACATCCATACCCCGTCTTCCAGAAAGTGGATACATCCATCCGACACGAGCAAATGGCTCGCGCTGGTGGACGTCTGCTCGGACTGCCGACTCGTGACGGGGTCGAGTGTGATTATGTGGATGTTTGTCCCGACAGATCATATAACGCCAGAAGCACCTGCTGATCTGCTCTTTGGGTCAATGACGGCGTATGAGTCGAGTGAAGGGGTGCGGAGGACGTTCTGTGGGACTTGCGGTGCGACGGTATTTTACTCCCACAAGGAGCGGCCTGGGATTGTTGATGTTGCTACGGGGATTCTGCGTGCGTCTGAGGGTGTTATGCTTGGGGACTGGGTGGTTTGGAGGACGGCGAGGGTTGGGTTTGTTGAGGATGGATTGAAGTATGACTTTGGCTTTACGAGGGGGTTGGAGGATGGGTTGAGGGAGTGGGGGGTTCGAATGGACGGTGAGAGTACGGACTTTGGTGTCGGTGCTGTGACCCATCGTGCTGTTGAGGATGATTGATATAATGATAGTTTTGGTACTTTACATGACCATGGCATGGGGTAGTATCTACTGGAAGAAGCTGCCAGTTTCGCATTTTGCTGAGAATTTAAGGTCCTTCCCGTCTTCTCTTTACATGCCTGTTCACTCTATTCGGGTGTACTGTGATAACTACTCGTACATCCCGTCTACAAATACACTACCTAGACCTCAGACTCTTTTTTATCACATCCACCGGTCAAAAGTGATGGGTAGAGACCTCTCGTGCAAAATAAGATGACAGTCGAAACCAAGCAGATCTATCCCATATCGCACCCTGGCCGTAGGCGTGCAATGGAAAGCTTCGCATATATAGCCGCTATTGCACGCGAGGATCGGCAGCCATAATCGGGGAAACGAACCAGCGAAAGCCCCTTGAAACTGCGCTGCATCAGCCCCCGCGGTAGAAACCCACAGGCGCTCGGTGATTGGCAAAATTCCTTTCCACAGTGGAGGTGGCCAGAGGCTTGAGTCCTGGCTGCCTTCTTTTTATTTGTTTCCAATGTCCCGGCCTCTGGTCCCAAACTCGCAGATGAAAGACCAAGCCGTCATCCGTAGTGCCTTTGGGCTTGCGTTGTAATAGCCAAAGCAGCAGAGCCGAGTCTTGATACGAAGGACTCAACATGCACAGTATAAATGTCCTCCACGGCTCATACCCCACGAGGTGGTTAACTAGCCACATAAGTCATTCCTAATTACCTGGATCTGACTATCCCTAGCTACCCACGGAAGACCCGCAGGAGACGTCCTGAGTCCTGACCCTATCCTGATGTCAGCTCCCACTGTGGCCTCGAATTCATTAAAAGCGTGCTCATTCCGTTGAGGCAGGTTGGGCGCAGACCGGATCGGAGATTTGCGCCGTCGTTTTCCCGGGCACAGCCTAAGCGGCTGAGCCATGTAGATCGTTCGCGGTCTGAGTCCGACCAGTTTTGCCCCTGGCCAGTACGCAGCCGTGTATTTCAGGGAGGTTCTGCCCCAGAAGAGCCGCGTGGATGTTGCGAGTCGGGATGCTTTTTTTGAATCATGTCCTGCCAGAAATCGCCGACGCGCAGCAGGACGGCCTGGAGAGCCTGGAGATTGGAGGTCGTGGCGCTATTGGGGTCTGTCCTGGCGTTCACGGCCATGGTGGTCCTCCTTGCTGTCTTCAATGGCCGTCCTATCTTCGAATGGAAGAGGGTGACACTGAACGCTATAATCTCCACCCTGTCGGTGTCGATGAAGGCAAGCTTTACGTTCGCAATTGCTGAGTTAATTGGCCAGTGGAAATGGATCACATTCTCCCGCGATGCGCATCAATTATTCGAGTTTGAACGAATTGATATGGCCAGCCGCGGCCCGCTTGGAGGCATCAGGGTTCTTTTCAAGAAGCATAGCTCGTAAGAAAACTCCTCGCTCTTCAGATCTCATCCTGAGTGGACAACGCTAATAAATGCCTATTTTGGGCGCCATATAAAGATGGCCTCTCCGGCTAGGTTCCGCGTTAATCGTCCTTGCTATCGCGCTGGACCCATTCTCCCAACAGCTCCTGCAGTTACAGCCAGGGACCCAGTTTGTTGGACCTGGTACACCGAACTGGTCCACGCAGCCAGTGGATTTCTGGTCCAAGGTGTCAGGGACTACGTTTACCACACGAGCAACGAGATTTGACGCAGGTCATATCAATCATGTTAACGAAACCAAGTCACGGCAGCCTGGCGAAACGGTAATCACGGTTGGAACGAATCTGGATATTCCAATGCAGGCCGCCGTTCTCGACGGTGTGTCTCGCTCCGAGCATGTGGTGAAGCAACAGAGCCGTGTGGAATGCCCGACTGGAATCTGCACCTGGTCCTCGTTCCAAACCCTCGGGGTATGCCACAGGTGCACTGACCTGAGCCCGCAGTTGAAGAAACATCACAACTTCGGCAAGGTTTACGATGGACTCGTGTACGGCGACGCCGATTATGTTACCTGGGCTCAAATCAAGAACTCGACGAAAAACGCAACTGCATTTGTCTTGCCGAATGGGCACTTCCTTGTTGAGCAAGATAGGTTATTTTTGGCGGGCCTTGTTTCACCCAATAGTTATTTCCTCATGTCGTCTTTCGGGTCAGGGAATCCTGACAAGACCAACAGTATGCAGGACATAGACACTCTCATCTGGTCTATGAGCGTCATTCACTCCGTCAAGAGCGGGCCACTGTCCGACAGCCAGGGGGATAGATGGCCGGACGTGGACATGAGTGCACAAGAGTGTGCACTATATTACTGTGTCAAAGAAATCGAATTGAGCGTCGATGGCAATATCATCCAGGAAAACGCCACTGAAGTGCCTGACGCAAAGCGTGACCCGAGTTCA
The DNA here is from genome assembly GCF_001890705.1 of Aspergillus sydowii CBS 593.65. Classification (NCBI taxonomy): domain Eukaryota; kingdom Fungi; phylum Ascomycota; class Eurotiomycetes; order Eurotiales; family Aspergillaceae; genus Aspergillus; species Aspergillus sydowii. The sequence continues at coordinate 968,593 of NW_024467866.1, forward strand.
TGGGCCCCGGACGTACCTGGACCTGACGCATATGCGCCAGAGAACATACCGCCAGATAATGAACTGGGAAGCCTGGAGTTCAACGAGTTTTACTCTCATTTTAGCCGCAATGACCTTGTGCTCCATTTTCCGGATGACCCCAACAAGCCAAGTTATTCCATCTCTCCACCGGCAGTCTGGTCGCTCAACCACTTTGTTGAACAGCTCTTGTCCACTAATATCACCGGGGGAGCCAACATGACCGCTTTGATCTCTGAAGTGCTACCAAAAAACAGCGCTGGATATAACGGAATCTTTGACAGCTATGGAGCTGAGCCCCTAAGCCTGGGTGGTATCTGGTCCAGCAAGGTTGATGTGCCAGCCACCTTCTCAGCCCTTGCAACGAGTATAACAAATGAGATCCGCAGGAGCGTTGATGACGAGGGATATGGGAGTGCTGTACTCGGGCACACGGGAACACCCACACAGTATTATCAGACGGAGTGGGCCTGGATTGTGCTTCACGGTATGATGCTGATAGGCGGGGCGCTTTTCTTCTACGTGACGGTGTGGAATCAACCCAGTTCTTTGGGAGATATACCCACATGGAAGAACAGCTCTCTTGCAGTACTCAGTCAAGGGTCTATAGGAGAGGCGGTTCTGAAAGATACAGATTTAGTGGCAGAAATGGAGGGCCGAGCACGAAAAGAAAAGGTGAAGATAGAGCGAGACCATGGGTCAACCGGTTTCCAGATGAGAAAATGATGGTGGGACGTATTTGATGCAGAACTCGAGGTAGATCTGGGATGGTTGATGCTTACGAGGTGCCAACGCGGTCCAATACACGGTCACCACATTGGCAGCGAGTCCAGCCTTGTTGCTCAAGGCCATTCAGAAAGCAAGCCAGGCTGTGACAAAAGCCTGGACCGGATACTCGCTCGGTCGTCCTGCGGTGCATACAGACTGTTTTCCGTCCAGTGGCCCTGTTGGCAGGGGAATCGTGGCAGCAATAAATGGGGACCGTCTCTCATGCCCACGGCAATAGGCTTTGGCATTTTATAGCACATTTCCGTCGACACGGCAAAAGGTCAATGCTTTAGTGTGGTATATATCGTTTGTATACGTACGAGCATCTCTGATAACCCGGATACCACAAGCAACCAGTCCGTAATAGATATGGGACTATCACGGGTGTGCCTGGGTCGGGCTCTGGGCGTGTCCACATAGTAATCACAGGTAGAGTCTCCACTTATGTGGAGAGCACCGGATTTAAAGAGCAGATCGATAGATACAAGAGGTCGCTGGTAGTCGGGTCTTATGCTGATGATTTGGTCGAGGTGAGAGTTGAGGGGGCTGGAATGTCTGTCGGATTGGAGCAAGGCTTTTCCACTTACTCCAGTAATGGCCAAGATGAGGGATTCAGGCGGCTTTTGAAACATTCCAGCCATTCTCAGTGGAGCTCTTAGCGCATCATGGTTAAGATTTCGGTTCACAGTTCTCAGCTCCTGGTGTATACTATCAAATAGCGCCCGCACAGGTAGGAGCCCTTTCCATCGCGCTCCCACAATCTTCACTTCATAGTCCTTGTCGATTAGGTCTTTCGAATTGGTGATAGAGGGGGTGACCGCTTGTCCGCGTCTGTTGCTAGCAGGTGCACACTGGAGCATACACCAGGTAGCATACTGGCTGGCTGTATGATCTCACCAAACCCCCTTTCGAAGAGAGTATCCACGCTGGTAGATCTTGTGAAATCATGTGGAATCACCGATGCACACGGACGATAGGGGTTCTTTAAAAGTAGCCAGATCTTTGAAACCCAAGCCTTCTATCTCTGGCCGGCTGTGCAGGATCAAATACTAGAAGACCTACATCCAACGGACTTTTTGGTAGGTAGATATCGTGGATATGCGGCCGAGATGCGTAGAGGCTCCTTTTCGCCGGGCTTTGACAGCTTGCGCTATAATACGAGGCTGGCTCGGGGCCAGACAAGCCGACGTCTGTGCGATTATGCGACTTTCAGCAAGCGCAGCCTTTGGTTGAAACGTTCGATGCAGGCACAGCCACCCGTTAACCCCAGCGGCGAGACGAGGCTGCAAGACGAGGCTGCGAAAATAAGGCCCAAGCACCCTCAATTCTCTGACCAGAAATTCTCGTCCCAATGCTCCTGTCGCTGCTTCCGATCCTCTCATTAACTTGACGACATGGACTCCCACGCTCAGGAAGAAGACCATGAACTAATGCCATTGAACAATCCGCAAAGCGCGAGTCGCGATAAAAATAAACCCCGCCTGAAGCAAGGTCGACTGCACAGGTGGTTCTCAGGGGCAAGGCTTACGCTGGCCCTCGCATCCGCTGCCTCCATTCTTGTTTTCGCCTTCAATCTCGGCTTTCTGCTATGGGTTGTCGCGCGAGATCGCCTCGAGGAGGATCGTGGTTTGCTCTACGAGGGTGATTGCGATAGCGTGCGCCATTTGAGTACAGGGCTGCATTTGTTGATCAATATCCTCGGTACCACGCTCCTTGGTGCTAGCAACTATGGCATGGTGGGTAAAAAAGGAGTTCTGCATGAGGCGGTTGCACTAACGGTGTAGCAGCAATGTCTCTGCGCGCCAACGAGAAAGGATATTGATAAAGCTCATGGAAAGGGGACCTGGCTTGATATCGGGGCTCCTAGTATTCGAAATCTCTTTCATATCCCTGTAAAGCGCACGATCCTGTGGATATTCCTGGTCCTCTCGTCTCTTCCTCTCCACCTTGTGTAAGTATAAGCATTGGGATGGAACAACCTCTGGAATGCTGTAACTAATGTCTGGCTCGCTCGCTAGATACAACTCCACCATCTTCCCTACAACAGCAGCTTACGCGTATACTGTGTTCGCCGGTCCTGATTCCGATGACATTCCGGCCCCAGAGGACATTGGGATAGACGGGGCGGATGCTGATGCTTTGGCCTGGCTTCATACTTGCGCGCAAAATGGAACTCTGATTCGACTCGACGTATATGACTGCATTGAAGCTTATGCAATCGCTTTTCAAACGAAGCATGGTGACCTGATACTCGTCACAGAGGACGTGAATGCAACGTCTGAGTACGAGGTCGTTACCTTCGAGGATGTGTATATTCCGGATTCGGGGGTCACGTACAGGGGCGATCCATATGAATGGTTGTGCCCGAACAATTTGACAGACTCGTGCAGTTCGTATCTACCCAGCCTTTACTCGGACGCGGAGCAGGATAGCTGGGTTGTATACGGGAACAATGCGAACTACACAGTGACCTCCTGCCTCAGCGCGCCCCTGCCGGAGCGATGCAAGCTGCAGTATTCCCTCCCCCTTACCATAACTGTGATAGTTATCAACTTGGTTAAAGCGGCCATCCTGTGCTATATGTCTGTGACAACCTCGGAATTACCCATACTTACTACCGGAGACGCCGTGGCCTCCTTCTTACACCGGCCCGACGGGCGAACCCTGGGCAGGTGTTTGATGTCTGGAGAGGAGCTAAGAAAAATACAGGACGATTGGACTGTCCGTGAACGGCGACATTGGCCTTTGTTTTATATGGGGCATCGAACGAGGTGGTACTCTGCTGTGTCCCGCTGTAAACGGGTGATCGTTGTGATACTGTGAGCACTGGCCAGTTAGTTGCAAACCCATAGCGATATAACTGACCTCTTTCTTTCCGTTCTAGCTGGGCAATAGCCCTCGGCATATGCGGGATTCTTCTCGCCATGGGGTTGAGCTCAGATGGCCACGGGGTCTGGGACGCCGAGTTTGGGGCCATCAACGCGCAAGCCCTAATCAAAGGCGATAACTGGCCAGCAACGTTGATCCAAAACACCATCATAGCCAATATCCCGCAGGTCGTGTTCTCCACGCTATACTTTGTCCTCAACAGCGTGGTAACGACCATGGCCCTCGCCGCAGAGTGGAGCCAATACGCCGTATCCCGACGAGGCATCCGCGTGTCCTGGAATCCGCAGTACGCTCAGCGTAGTAGATACTTCCTCTCGCTGCCATACCGCTTCGCAATTCCCCTCATGGCTGCCTCTGCGATTATGCACTGGCTTATTTCGGAGAGCCTGTTCCTCGTGGGGATCGAAGCCTACGACCAATCGTTTGTACGTAATCCAGACCGCGACCTCGTCACATGTGGATATACTCCCGTGGCCATCGTGAGTAGCATGGCCGTCTGGACATTCATGTTCGCCTGCCTGGTCGTGCTCAGCTGTATGAAGTTTGCATCGGGAATGTATGTGGCCGATAGCTGCAGTATGGCTATTGCCGCGGCCTGTCACCCCAAGTATAACCCGAACCTAGATGAATTTGACCCCCGGCAGGACCTGCATCCGCCTGAGGGAATTGAATTCATGCCGCTTAAATGGGGGGCGTTGCCTGTTTTGGGACCCCTGGGGCATTGCTCGTTCTCTGCTGATGAGGTCGAGGCGCCTCAGGCCGGACGCCAGTACCAATGAAGCGAGAACTCGACCATGAGACAGGTGAGGACGCCGGTTATGTGTGTGTGGAATATACCTATAGACGATGATGAAACAAATGAACATCCGGTGAATTGGGCGAAGCAAATGACTTCACCAGGCTTTCTGCGGAAATTCATTGCTCCTGTAATGGCCAATTATGATCATAATTTTTAATACAATAGGTTTCTTTTAGATACTGCAATCTTTCCAACGGAAATACTCGATCGAGCTGTTACTATTCCTGCGCCAGTGGCTGTCTAGGATGTTTAAATCGAAATGGCAACGGTACTTGGCCAGCGGGGGAGGATCTTTCCAATACTGAAGGGCTTCAGCTCGGTCTGATATTAGATAAAGGCTACGGAAAGACTTGAATTCTGTTGAGAACATCCCAATCAAGGGTCTCTTCGGTTGAACAAGATTCTTTCTTTCCGTAAACCCTAACTGCTTTCTTTTCAACCTCCAACAGATATGCAGAATCTGGAAGGGGCATTGTCTTAAATTTGTATTAATACTGAACGGCAATAATATTATCACAGCTCAGAATCTTTCTATGGATGATACTCTTACTGTATTTCTACTAGAAAGTGCATGGCCAGAGGCTTGATCATTAAGAACAGCTTCTTTTATTGAGGTTATGGCCTGTTTGAGGTACATGAGAATAGACAGACATGTTCAACTTGGGTCTATTGCAATACATGAGACGTAAACAGTACTATGCAAACATAACAAAAGCAAACACATAACAAAGATGTGGCGAACACGTAACGGACGTATACCAAATCTATAGGAAGCATAGGAACATATAACATATAGAGCCAGATAAATATGGCGCAGTATCACTCCAACCTCCTCTTCTTCACCTCACCAATGCGTTCAAGAAACCAGACCTTTCTCTTCTCAGACAACTCAAGCTCAACAAACCGGTCGACGATCACATCAACGTCGTCCCTAATCACTTTATAATCTCCACCATCTGCAAGGCCCTCCTCCAGAACCTCCGAAAAGTTCCCAAACGCATCCGCCAGCTCCTCCTCTGGGTATACAATCGGCTTCACGATCTTCCCTGTCATGAACTCGACCCCTATTTCTACCTTCCTAACCATATCCATATCCATATCTGTCTCGCCCTCGTTACATTCATCAATCGTTGGTATATAGGAGAGAATCTCCCTCGCCATCGCGTCCCAATCCGCCTCAGTCCGCGAATTCACCTGCACAACAACCGTCGGCACGGCTATCTCAGCCGTAACGCCCACATTAAACATCTTGACCATGGACCATTTATCGCGCAGTCTCGAAACAACCCGGTTGATATTGCGTTTGGCACCCTCGAATGCCTCTGCGGCGGGATCGTCGTCTCTCATAGGGAAGCAGGTTGGTTCGAAGACCTGGTTCACGAAGACGATTTCGGTGTGGACGTCGTTCATGCCGTTTTTGCTTAAGAGGGTGGTGATTTCGTTGCGGGCTGGTTCGAGAGTCGCTGGGATTGTGGGTGCGTTGGTGCTGTCTGGGTCTGTGATGTATGCGAGGCTGAGGACGGGCAAGGGTTTGCTGTGGTAGAGCTGTTTTGTTGCGCTGTGGATGGAGAGCCGGAGGTACTGGGGTGGTGGGAAGTTGTGGGCTTCAAGGATTGCGAGGATGGCGCTGCGGTGGTATTCGATTTGTTTTGTGGTCGTTGGTTGTGCTGGGAGGATGTTGTGTGGGTAGGGCCAGCTGAGGGTTGTTGAGCGGTAGGGCTCGAGCCGTTCGAGATAGGTCTCGATGGGCATCACGCCTTTGACTTGCTCGGTGTTCTTCAGACGAGATCGTCTCTCCTGGGGGGAGGTATAGTTGATCTGTGAAGACTTGATGGGTGCCATTTGGCAGGACTTTTTTAATATAGTGTAGTAGATATTTTGGAGAAGTTGGTGGCTTCTGTATAGTTGGTAGTTTTCACGCTGGGATCTCCAGAATAGAGGTTTTTTAGTATAATGAAGTATTGAATACAGATATGATAGAGGATGAGAGAGGCAGAGGATGCCAGGAACAGCAAAGGAACTTCATACTGAGTCACTCAGGGCATCGAAATGCTGTTCCTGAAGTATAATGTTGTTGTACCATGGCACGAATAGACTTTACGTTGCGTATGCATTGCTATATAAAAATGTTCCATCCCACCACCATAACTGCAACATACCACCTAAACCGGCACTGTTTCGTTTCTTGCGCGGTTCCAGTCTTCCTGAATCATCTGTGCTGCCAGCTCAGCTACAGCATAGACTGGCGCCGACGTATGGCAGGTCGGCTGGGACGGTAACACGCTGGAGTCCACGATGCGCAAGCCCCTTATACCGGGAATGCGAAATTTGGAGTCGACAACTTTTCCCAGAGCACATGTCCCGCTAGGATGGTGGAATGACCATGCACTTGATAGCATTGCACGGGTCAGCTCATCGTCCGTCTGGACTTTAGGGCCTGGAAACAGTTCGCCCTTTACTATCGGGGCCATGATTTTGGATGCCATTGCACCACGTAGTTTCTTATACCCGTATAACTGCAACGCCAGATCCGCATCAGATCCCCAGTAGTTCGAGAAGATAAGCGGCGCATCACGATAGTCGTTGCTGGCTAGTCGGACGGATCCATGCGCTTCTGGCTGTATCAGACTAACATATCCGGAAATCACATTTGCGTTCTGCGGGTTTGGGGCCATTGCCGATGTTGTATAATGATAGGAAAGTATGGGGCGGTCCTTGGGAAGGGCTTTGTGGAAGGGTGCGTTGATAGTGTCAAGAAAGGCATCTGGTGGTCGTTCTGTCACGTAGCTGGAGGTTAAGGTACGAGATAAGGGGCCCGTTCCATTCGCTTGAAACTGTTCTTCGGCGACTGCGAGTAGAGTTGCGTTACTTTGAAGCCTGTACGATGTGGTGATGTTGTCTGGGATCTGTACCATGACTACTGCATTGTGATGGTCATGCAGGTGGTCGCCCACGTCTGGGATGTCCTTTACAACTGGGATCCTCAAGTCCTCCAGATGCTTCCTTGGACCAATACCTGAGAGCATGAGTAGTTTGGGGGATCCAATTGCACCTGCGCTGACGATAACCTCTCTCCTGGCCCAGACGGTAAGGTTAGAGCCGTCGCCTGAGATGTACTCAACCAACGCCGCCTTCCCATACCAAACATGAATCTTGGTAGCTTCAGCACCAGTTATAACCCTAACATTCTTCCGAGCCAATAAGGTTGAACCGTACGAATTTTGGGCAGACGATCGACGCCCCGTCTTGAGGTTTATGGTATGCGGACCCCCATTCACTCGACCAATGGAACGCCCATCAGTTGGATCGATAAGAGGTACGGTCGGTGAGATACTTGTGGCCATAGCATCGCCCCAGAATGGTTCAGTCTCGGTGGCGTTCATCTCGTAGCTAACTTGTAGTGGCCCGTTTCCGTATACAGCAGGGTTAGCGGCGGTGGGGTAATCAGTCAGGGACGGCATAGTTAGGTTTGTAGAGAGTTGGAACATCTGGAGAAGTTTTCCAAAACTCAACCTGTCGTTACCAGACTCTTTGGCCCACTGATCGTACACGCTGGCTGCCCCACGAGAGTACGCCATGAAGTTGATAGACGTGCCACCACCTAGGCCACGGCCTTGTGGGAACCGCGGTGCAATACCACCGCGTCGCGGGTCAGGCTGCGAGGTATAGTTCCACGAATACCGACTGTTTTGAAGTTTACCAGCATGTCCAGGGGTGTAGATATCGGCATTATCGCTGCCATCCGACCCGGCCTCCAAAAGGATGACCGTGATATTTGGATCTTGGGATAGGCGATTGGCTAGAACGTAACCTGCTGGTCCTGCTCCGACTATGACATAGTCGCTGTCTGGATATCGGGTCTTTGCTGCTGTGGCTAAGGTTAACGAGTGACTCAGAGCGAGAAGAAGGTTTGCCAGTTTCATGGTGAACAAGTTTAAATTGGAAGTTTCAGAGGGCGACGAATATTCAAAAAGTAAAATAATTGATGACAGTTGAACGTATGATGACGGTTATCATAAGCAGCGCACAGCTGACAGTTGGAAGTGCGTATGTAGCTGCCATGCATGCAGTCAACGCAGCATTGCTCCTGCCGCGACAACTTGGTTGGCGGTGGCCTGCAAGGTTAGCAAGCGCCTGCTCCTACATGATTGTCATTCCAGGCTAAACGCAATGATGTTTATAAGCTATTGCTCATTGGGGTTCTGTCTGCGATTAATTGTGATTGATGCCCTGTGGACTTAGTTAGGGCAACCCATTATGCAAGCAGCAAACCTCCCATGCCTCATTCAATTCGCGCGCTTTTGGGTCCTGTCGTTTGTCATCCTACCTTCTCTTATTTATTTTTTTGTTTATTTATTATTTTTTAATGATACTGTATCTCGACACCATTTTTATAGCTATACAATCATACTAGGCTGTCGCCCAGCTCGAGGAATCCAGACCTAGTCGGTCAAAGAAGAGCGCAACAAAAGACTACGTGCAGAGCTTGGATATTTGACGTATAGTAATCCACATCCATAAGTGCAGCGCTATCCAGGATATACAGCCCAAATTCAGTTTGTTGTTTGATAGAAATACAGTATGTCCAGCAACTAAAGACTCTGTCAGAACCTGACAAAATCTGCAATCTGCCAACGAGGCTAGTAGTCTGTTCATCTAGCTCCACCACCCGGTGCGCTTAGTGGCAGGATCCGAGTCACTTCCCCTGTTCCGCTCTGCATCAAGCATCCGGTCAAAATCAGCTTGAGCGCGCTCTTTATCCTGTCTACTACTGTCGGTGTTCCAGTCGGATACACCAGCCTGCGAGCGGGAACCTCCAGGCTGTGACTGGGGAGCGCCCTGAGAGCGGAGACGATCCCACGTGCTCCCTTGTGAAGTACTATCCTGGTCCTCTGGCGCTGGTTGGCTCCCTTCATACGGAGCACGTCGGGTCCGTGAAGTCTCTGGCTGTGGTGTGGTGGAATATTGGACCTGGTTCTGTCGCCGGATGCGGTCCCAAGCGCTTCCCTGAGGAGCAGCATCTCGGTAGTCCGGAGCAATGGGGCTGGCATCGTCATCAAAGAAATCTCCCCCCTTACTCTGATTCTCTGCAGGCGGCGGGTAATAGTCGTCGATTCTCGGGCTAGACGTCCGCGGGGCCGGAGCGGGCGTATCTGATGCGCCCTCATGCCAAACCCCCTCGGTACTCTCCTCCTGAGCAGCAGGTGATTCGCCCATTCTCCTCTGGCGTTCCCGGTAAGCTCTGGCTTTTTGTGCATTGCGGTGCCGCTCCCGTATCTCATTCGGGTCCTGGTTCTTTCGCGCTTCGAAAATGTCCCTTACCCGCGGGTCCGTCGCTATCCGCCCGACCCCAGTTGAAAGTGCATACGCATTGGAAACAATCCACAACCCAGCCGTCCAAAGTCCCATTCTAGACAGTACAGCCGCTGCCATCACCCGGAACGCAGTAGGGTCTAGCTTGTACATGTTCTTCAAGCCCTCGAGATACCTCTTCCCCAAGGAGAGACCTGGGTTCGTCGGCGCATATTTGTTTACCATCCGGTTCGGTTTTAAAAACATAGCCGTGTGTATACCTCCAAAAAGCACACCCAGTGGAGCGCCGGTGCGGGCTTGGTAGAGGGTTTTGCTGGTGTTTTCGAGGTAGAAGTCGATCTCGGGTTGTGTGAGAGGACGGTTAACATCTAGGCTGCTAATTTCGGCAATGCGAGCGGTTGTAAGAAGCACCCGGGCACGCCATCGTTCTGTCCCCTGGAAGGTGAGGAGTGTAATCGGGTCAGGGCGGTAGATGAGATCTAAGTTGAATTGAACGCCGGGTTCGAAGAGAGGAGTGGAGAAGGTCTTGGGAGGTGCCGAGGGCTCCCCTATCTGTGGGGACCCATCATTGGCGGCCATTGCGGTTGCTGGTTGGATACGACAAAGAATGGCTGGTATCTCGGTGTTGATAGCAGGACTGCTGCTGTCACTTGGTGGTGGTGTGTTGAGTCGGAGTCGGAGGAGTCGGCGATCCGTGTGGGGAGCTACTGCTGAGTCATTCACAGTCTTGGCGTGTTTGTCAATGGGTCACAGTCAGATTGCATGGTTTGCATTGCCTACTTGGGCAGTTTTGCTGGCGATCATTGGAGCTCTCGTGGGGGCTGGATTCAATGCAAACCAGCTGCTTCCCTTCTTGGACGTCCAGGGCCCGTCAGCCGATCTGCGGCTGTGCTAAAAGTATACGAGAGAGCTCAGAATTTCTGGGCTATATCAGTCACAAACAATGGCTCAGCAAACGCATCTTCTCTCTCAATTTCCTCCTGACTTCCATCTACCACCATGTCTATACGGAGTGACTTGACCATCGATACCTCCAAATTTCGTCCTGAGAATGTCAGCGGGGCCACCAAGCAGGTGAACAGCTTTCTCAAGGGTGTCACGACCAAGGGACCTCGCTGGCATGAGGTTGGCGCTGCTCCCTACCGCGAGATGCGCCTCCAAGGCAAACTCGCCCTCCCAGCGCCCACCTACCTTGCAGGCGCTACAGATGCTACACTTCCTTCTCGAGACTCTTCTCGCCATATCCCGATACGAATTTACAAGCCCGACAATGGCCAGCCCAGCCAAGGTGTGTTTTTCCATGCCCATGGGGGCGGATGGGTCCTTGGAGACGAGAAAAGGTGAGCATCTGCTTGTAAACATCGGATTACGAAGTACTAGGCCAACAATCTCCAAGCTCCGACCAAGTACTACAAAGGTATGCCAATGGCTGCCAATTAACTGCCATCTCCGTGGGCTACCGTCACGCACCTGAAGATCCATACCCCGCAGCCGTCCACGACTGCATCGACGCAGCCGAGTACCTAATCGACCATCCCGAGGAGTACGGGCCTCTCCGCTTCATGGGCGGAGAGTCAGCAGGGGCATACCTTGTTGTCCTAGCTACGTTCCACCTCCTCACTTCGCGGCCGTCTCATGCCCTCGATGGCCTTGCCCTCCAGTACGGATTATACGACCAGTCCCTAGGTCTTCCCTCTCTCACAATAACCACCCGGCCGATCATGATCGACCGGGCAGCTATGGAGCGTTTCTGCGGCGCATTTCTGCCTGGTAAAACTCCCTCGGAACGCAGGGATCCTTCCATCTCTCCGATCTACGCGGATCTGGCCGGGCTTGCAGCAAAGTCGCCCAAGGGCCTTCCTCCTGCGCTGTTCGTCGTCGGGACAGATGACCCTCTCCTCGATGATACGATTCTCATGGGTACGAAATGGAGTATTGCTGGTGCAGAGAGCATTGTTAAGATCTTTCCGGGGGCGGCGCATGGGTTTACTGCGGTACCAGGTCTTCCTGTTGCGGAAGAGGCGAATGCGGTCAGTGTTCAGTTTGTGAAGGATAGGGTTACGGGGTCTAAATGATTCGGCGTTTGGAACGTCTCGGTCTTTGTGCCGGTGTTTTCCTATCTTAAGGACGTATTGGTTACTAAATTATAGAAAAGCAGGTTTCCAAGCTTGAGGTCATCTCCAGTCGGGGTTTTTTGGTGCTTCCGTGTTTGAAGTTCATCCAACGTCCCATCAGGATTACTGAACCATAACACTCAATTCGTACATCCTCTCTATACTGCGTGGCCTGTTCTTACTCATGGACAAATAACAGAGTTCTCAGTTTTCATGCTGCATAAATAATTCATTAAAATGGCAGATATTACCGAGCCAAACAATTACACTTCCCTCCATTGGATCTCAAGATCGTCTCTTACCACTTCTCAACATACGGACGAAGGTCCAACTCGAATCCAAACGTCGTACGCGGCTGCGTATGCAAGTGCCAGTACGCATCCGCAATCTACATCCACAGGTCAGTACCAAATACCTATAAGAGGGGAGTTCACTGGTGAGAGGGGACGAAAACATACAGCACCAGGATCCAACTTCCCATCCTCATGCTCATTAGCCCAATCCTTCGTCCGAGGGATATCAATCACCCCGTCAATAATAACATGGGAAACATGGACGCCCTTTGGCCCGAACTCGCGGGCTAGCGACTGGGCTAGCGCACGCAGGGCAAATTTGCCCGTTGCAAAGGCCGCGAAGTTCGCTGAGCCTTTCACGCTTGCTGTTGCGCCGGTGAAGATTAGGGTTGGCGGGTATTGCAGTCCTGTGGACTTTTGGAGGAGCGGGAGAGTGCTTTTGGCGAAGTTGAATGCGCCAATCCTGTCATCGATTAACTAACGGGACTTATGATGAAAAGGTATACATAAGTAGCCATACCCCTGACTCTTATATCCAGCCGCGAACTCGTCCTCGGTGAGTTCTAGGAACGGCTTCCGGACAAACCCGCCTCCAGAGTTAAACACCGCGGCTGCGAGAGGACTGTCCTTGTATTGCTGCGAGATCTTCTCAAAGGCTGACTTTAGACTGCTAGAGTCGGACACGTCCGCGCTGAGTCCTAGGGCCTGGCCACCAGCGGCGTTAATTTCGCTAACAATACTGCTGTAGTTGGTTGGGTTGCGCGCGAGGACTACGACGGAGTATGCCAGGGCGAACTTGCGCGCAATGCTGGCGCCCTAGGTTGGTTAGCTATTAATTTGGCGTATGGGAGTGAGTATGAGAAATGACATACTGTGCCGGGGCCGACTCCGGCGATGACTGCGAGTGGTTTGGTGGCCATTTTGTTCAGAAGTTATACAGCTAGAGTGGGAGTAAGTATAGAAGCGATGGAGTAGATTGGTAGTAAAGAGCTTTGTAGTTTGCTTTACCGGCGGGGTCGTCCGGTCTTTATAAATCAGTTACGTAGGCTAGCACGCAAAGTGAAAAAACATCGATTGGCAAATCTGCAGCACGATGTCGTGTTTTGATTTATAATCATCGATATCACCATCGGCGATGAGAAAAAGCGTTGGAGAATCCAAAGACTCGATGACAACATCGCAGCCTGAGGCATAATTCACGGCACCAAGGCAGCAACTGCTATCGATAAGCTTCACTTTTTTCCAAATCTCGTCAGTCCAACTCTGCTTCAGACCTCAATCTCCGACGCGCTTTTCGTTCGTTTTCTCGCCATATCTTGCCATTTCTTCTCGCTATCTATACCTTATTATCTAATCTAGCGTATCATGTCCGAAGAAGAAACCCTCCTCACCAGTCTCTGCACAATCTGGTACGTCCTTACAAGCAAACACACCCTACCCAGTGCGACGAATTGCTAACAAACTCAATCCAGCCACATCCAACCCCCCAAATACCGGTGTCCCCGATGCTCAACACGCACATGCTCCCTCCCCTGCACACGCCGACATAAAGTATGGTCCCAGTGCTCTGGCGTCCGCGACCCGGCCGCGTACCTGCGCCGCAACGAACTAACCACCGAATCCGCATTCGATCGCGACTTTAATTTCATCACGGGCATTGAGCGCCGTATTGAGCGGGCGGGGCGCGAGGCGGAGAATCGCGGGGTTGGTGTTGATGGGAGGAGCGGGGTTCATGATCTGGGTGTTGTGGGGTTGGAGGGTGAAGGGGAGCTTGAGCATGGGCTTGGAGATGCTCGGGGGAAGAGGAAGAGAGGTCCTGGCCCTGGCCCTGGCCCTGGGACTGGGCCAAATAGGGGATTGGCGAAAGGGGAAGCTGGGTTTTTGAAGCGGGCTGAGGAGGCTGGTGTGAAGGTTATCAAAGCACCGAAGGGAATGAGTCGGGCGAGGATGAACGGGTCGAAGTGGCATGGGAAGTAAGTTGCGACTCTTTCTCATGCGTATTAGTGACTTTGGGCTTGAGCTAACGGGTATGTTTATTGCTACAGGCAAAAGTGTTTACAATGGACGGTAGAATTCATCACGGACGATGGGTCGAAAAGGGTGAATTGCACGGAGACCATTACAATCGCCGAGGCCTACGATCGGGCATTTCCTTTACCCAAGGAGGAACGACAGCGCAATCAAGAGGCTGTACAAGAGGCTGCACAAGAACCCGCGCAGGACGAAAAGAAGGCAGATCCATCTCGATCTGCACCGAGTGCCTCAGATACCGTCCCAAAGCAAACGACGACAGAACCTGCCGACAACGGACCTACAACCAGCCAACAAGACACAACACCTCAAAGAGCGGAAACCCAACCAATCTCTCACCGCGATGTATACTTCTACCTCCACCGTCCACGCACCGCAACGAAGCAACCAGTTCTTATCCCCCTAGTCCCAAATACAACCCTCACGGCCGCGCTTCACGATCGTGTGGTCCTTGAATTCCCTACAGTCTACATCCTTCAAGCTCCGCTGAACGATGAGCACGAGCAGAAGGAAGAAGAGTCTAAATTCATTCTCGAAAAGGAGTATCTACGGACGCACCAGAATACGAATCCCGACCTTGATGAGGCGGCAGCGGATACAGACGCCCAACCGGTCTTTGGGACGGGTGCAGTGGACATTCCAGACGTGGATGAGGGCAAGATGTTGGAGGTTTTGCAGAAGGATTTATTAGGCAGAGGCACCGCGCCGGCAGCGGAGGCGTCGTAATCGATTGATGAGATATAAGGAATAGTAGTTGGGATTTGGGTATAATACCTGTAGAGTAATATTGCTGTGATGTACAAACATTTAATTCGGGGATGCTGGGCGTTACCTGGAGTATCTATGACTATAAAGTATCAATATATCAGGCGCAAATCGAATCTAGACTAGGATGTGTTAGTTGAGGGCGATGCTACCATGGCTTGTGCATACGAAATCAGAGCTCGGTCCATTTGGATGTACTCCGGTCAAGTGCGAGGGAGGCGAAGGATCTTCGTCACGACACCGACACCGACACCGTCCGGAGTGCAAGCAGATGCGCGATCGCTCGACAATGGAATGCTATCAGTGGTCAATAATTGCCCATTCGTTGGCTAAAGTCAAGTACGCCGATATACACCAAGCAATAAAAAACCAGATCTCAAAAAGCAAATCCCGAAATAATAAGTAAATCCCAAGTAACTCCAAGTAAATGGCACAGTAAATCCAAAAGGGTATCATATCTTCTAAACAAGTTCAGCACACAAGACTCCATATCAATGCTTGTGTATGCAAGCGCAAAATCTGAAACCAGACTCATCAAGTCGCAACTCAACGCTAACCAGCATGAATGCGCGGCAATAGATAGTTCCCATCGTAGGATCCAAAGTCATGCTGCAGTTAAAGCGCAAAACAAAAGAAGGCCTAAGAGATTCTCTATGCACTAGACGATGTGGTCCTCAACGGATCCGCAAGGTCGTGGATTAGAGTAATCAGACAGGATCAATGACACCGTTGACCGGTGACGGATGACTACTGGGAATCGGATTCGACTGCTGTCAAGATTCGATCCCAAAAGAACCCAGTACAAAGTATTGGGCTAAATGTGCTATTCGATAGGGTGCAAGCCCTTGTATCGAATACGCGCCGATACAGATACATCTAGAGCCCTCGAGCGATAGACGCACTTCGAGTCCAAGTCCAGCAAGCATACCAATGCTCTCTTTGACGGATACTTGACTCTAAAGTGACCCAATCGGTTGGCGCGGTTTGGGGGTTTTGGTTCTTCCAGTACCTTCTGCGTACGGATAACCTGGTGTTTAGGAAATGTCCAAAATTCTCGGACAAAACCAATATGACAAAAACCGATCACAACTGCAGTGTGAAAGCGGTCGCATCACTAAAGTTCATGGCGACACGCTAGTGGTTTCTGAGGCGGTATCAGGAATGGTAGCTTCCTCCAGCTTCTGCATTGCCTTCTTCTCGGCAAGGGAGACAATCTCGGTGGGCACAGTGCTGGCCATAGTTGGCTCTGCATCTTTGGCAGCGGCTTTTCCACGAGAGCTGCCGGTAGAACCGGTTGGACTCAACTCCATACGCTCAGATCTGCTAGGTTTCATCTTCAGTCGACCGCGTTCCAAAGCGCGGAGAAGCGTGCCAACTTCCTCTGAAACTATGCCGCGGAGCTTGCTCATAGCGTCGTCAGAGATCTCAGACTGCGCGTTCCAACCGAGTTTGTCGGATTCTTCCGACGTCAACGATTTAGATTCGAGGGATGGCCCAGTAATAAGTTTGTGGAGAGCGGTGGGAGAGAGGTTGTTAGGACGCCGGGGCATCTTAACGGGCTTCTGTTTCGAACTTGACGAAACAGAAGCCACCTCCTCCTGTTGCCGCTTTGGTGGACGTTGAATTGGGGAGAGAGGGTTATCTCCAACTTCGTTTCGGATCTTGTAGTAAACGAGGCCGAGGGTAGCAGCCAGTGCCTGGTGGGCGGCTTCAGGGAACAGGCGGACAGCTTCAGCACGCGACAGGCTCGAAGGACAGTCACTTGAATCGCTTGATTCACTATCACTGGCAAACATGCCATCGGTCTGATGCATCCGGCCCCAGTATTCATATCCACCAAGCTGGTAGAACTCGGCAAGTTGTGCCAAGCGGTTGACTGTAGTGTAAAGTTAGAATGTTTGGGGAGGATATTTATCTCGTCTTCACTTACGTCGACTGCGTTTCTTCAAACACCAGAACCTCCAGACAGTTCTGGGGAAATATTCCGGCCAACGCAGAGACCCATCTTCTTCAACAACAGGAACAGGAGTAATAGGAGCATGGGTGGTATGAGCCAGCGAGTTGAATCGAACGCGTTCGGAATGCTTCATGCGCGATTCGATCAGAGAAAACCGTTCAAACACCGAGTTCAGGTGCCGCGATGTCTCGTGTTGCAGAGTGATAAGATCCGTGCGAAGCTGGCTGATCGTCGAGTGCAGTTTGCTTATTTCCATGCGACATCCACACACATCGGTCTGCATGTGTTCTAGATCGGCCTGGATCTGGTCGACGTTCTTGGAGATTCGATCGACATCGCTGCGAAGAAAGACGGTTTCGTTGCCGGCTTGCCCTAAACTCGATTTCAGCTGCAGGATACCCGACTTCAACTGGTCGACGTCCGTTCGTAACGCGACCACATTCAAGTCGATTCTGTTGCTGATGGACCGGTTGGCTTCGAATTCACGACGAATATGCTCATCTTCTCGGTTGCGTCTATCGACATAGCCGTCCTTGGTTAGAACGGTTGATCGTAGCTCGAGAAGCCGGGAATCTATAACCGAGAGGCGTTCATGGAGGTGTGAGATGGAGGATTCAGAGACAGGGGTAGCGGCGTCATGTCGAAAGGAGACCATGGGTGATAGAGGCATGGATACACTTGATGTGCGGGAGAGACTTCGTTCGAGGGTGGCGGTCATGATGGATAGGTAGGGATGAGTGATGTGATGGCAAGACCAGTAGTCAAGAGTCGTGAATAACGGGGTATTGGTAAACATAGGCGGGTGTATAGTCATTTAGACTCTAACAACAGCTTCCGAGGTCCATTTCGGCGATGGTATATATGACGGTTTTGATGGGTTGACAGCGGGAGCGATGGGAGTCAGTTGGAAGCGGTGGTGATGATGAGGCAGAATGGGTGTCAAACGGGAGAGAAAGGGTTGGTTGTGGGAGGAGAGCGAGAAGAGGGCCACCTGGAAAACTGCCTGGGCCGTGCGCCCCTCCTTTCTTTCACTAGCGCGGATGACCACTTGGCACAACAACAGACAACACGGTCGCCCAACATCATCGACTCATCATTACTCATTCCCACCGCTAATGAATCATACTGGCTGATATTATTTATGATTTTTATAGTCATATTCTAAAAGGTATATCTATTTTCAGAATCTAAATTACACTATCTTGGCAGTCATTAGTGAAGTTATACCCAGAGCCGAAATCATGCAAGGTTACAATACGCGATACTAGGTCGTGACGGTAAATGCTAGCGGCAGGCGAAGGCAGCCGATCGATCCGAAGAGGCTTAGTGTCGGGTTCCGAGATCTCGAACGGGATTAGCGTGCACACCGCATCCAGCTGACCCATTTTCTTCCAATGACGGTCGATGTTAGCCTTATCGCCACCAAAGGTGAGACGCAGGGCTGGCGGATAATTGGTCGACAGAAATAATCGATGCTCCGCCCCAGCGTCACCCTGCATTGCGTCGGGCTCGTATTTATGCATGTGCGGTTTGGCGGTCTCCGTATTACGCAGTGGCAACCATCACCGGTACATCACGGTATCATCACCAGTATGAAGGTCTGGATGAGGACAATCCAACAATCAATTCACGTCGCTGCCATATCCACCAGACCACGTTGGATGGGCAGTACCGCATTCCGTAGACTCGCAAGAACTGTCGTATCAAATCCCCAGTCACCAACCCATTGCGACATCCGACAGCCGTCTTTAAAATGCGTCGCCAAATGGTCTGCTCGTGCCGCCCAGCTAGGCAACGACGACGAACAAAACCCACACCGGCTTTGGATTTCTTTCTGGGAGGACCTCCAGGAGTCGAGGTTTGCGACTGGATACCGGGTGCATCCATGGAACTTGCGCAGATGCTGCCAGAGATAGTCCTTGCGACTGAAGGACCGCTCAGGGAGGGGTTTGGTAGCGCATCCGCCGAAGTCGTGGCTCTCCCAGTGTCCCTGGGTAGGAGATTGGTGATCGCAGAATCTGCATTCCGCAAAAGGCACATTCCCATCTTCTAGGTCGCTGAGGTTCGGGGTGCAGATCCAGACATCCAATGGAAGATGGACGCTCTTCTCGTGTCTTGACCAGTCGTGCTTCTTCTTGAACGACTGCGTGCAGAACGTACACTGGTAGTGACCATCTTCTGCAACTCGTCTTCGACCTCCTCTTCTTCCAGACGATTGTCGTCGGTGATATGGTCGTGAGCGAAGAGGCCCATCCCCTGACCGGAAGCTCCACGCGGACGAACTACTATCAGACGCTTCCGACGGCGGAATACCAAAGCTTGATAGTGATGAGGCAAGTGAGGACCCTTCGCAAATAGACGAGGGTTCGGTAGATGGCGTACCCTCCTGGCTCTGCGGACGAGATGCATCCGAAGTCGTAGATGTAGAAGCTATAGCTTCCCTAATCACAGCCTCAGGCACAGGCTCCTCATCAGGCGGCGACGCCTGCCAACGCTCCATCGGAGTCATAGATGCGACATCACTCGTCGGCATCGGCGACCCAGCACGGTACAAGCGGGTCGATGACCCAACCTGCCGCTGCTGCTTATGCCGCCGCCGGGCATTGGCAAACCACGTCGATATTCTCTGCCTCGAAAAGCCCGTTTCTTGGGCGAGACGAGTCTTCTCCTCTTCTGACGGATACGGACGGTGCTCGTTTTGATAAAACCATTCCCGTAATACACGCGCTCCTTTGCGGACAAACTGCTTCGTTTCTTTCGCGTCAAGTCTGTTCTGGCCTACTTCACCTTCGTCCCCTTCCTCGATGACGCCGTGGAGGTGGCCTAGAACTGGAGACAGCGTCTCGAATCCACATGGCTGACGCTTCTCTCCGGGTCGAGCAAAGCTGCATGGTCGGAATAGACCAACGCAGCTGGAGCACGAGGGCACCGGGTTCGGATTATCGGGTGCACGACGTAAGATCAGACATTGAAAGCGATTTCTGCGGCAGTTGTCGCACGGGTTCGGCGGGCGGTATGCCCCGTCTAACCACTCGGCGACATCATTAAACCCAGAAGACACAATAGGTGCATGTCCAGTGTGTTCCTGGCTGAGAATTTCAGGTCTGTTGGTGATATCTGGTTCACTGAAGAGCCCTTCCCCGCCTGATAGCGGGGTTAATGATGGCTCGGTGGGGTGAAAAAAGTCGAGTGTCGACCATGATGTCCGGTCCACCTGGGAAGTTGAAGAGTTTGGATCTTGTATGCCGTATAAAGCGTCCCAGTCAAAAAACATATCCTCCTCGACCGGCCATGACCCAGTTGGAGGCGCATCTACCCCACGTTGATCCTCAGTATGGGGATAATGCAGGGAGCCGGCGTAGGTATGATTAGGCACCACCCGGTCGTCCATGTCCAGGCTGCCAAACTGGAACTGAACTAATCTGTAATTTTGAAATCGGAGCGGTCTGTTGGAGAACTCTCGAGCTTTCCAAGTTCAACAATCCTCGTGGTGTCGCAGCGTTGGCAGATGATGAGTAATCATTATGCCTGAGTTTTTCAGGCGGCGAATCTCATCTCGCCCAATCAGAGCCCGTTGGATTCTCACCTTCCGGAGTGACACTCGGACACCCCGACAACTCTCTCCATCAACTCTCTATATCAGGACATTATGCGATTGGCATGCTTTACTGGCCGTGTTCAAACTATATTCAGCTCAAATGCTGTCGTAACGTCATATTCGAATCATTGCCACCACATGATTTACATACAGTGTGGTCCTTCTCTACCAAGTAAACAAAGCTATACTAATGTATCAGTCGTCTAAGCACAGAAGTCACGAATCAACTTGATAAAAGTTTCCTCCAATCGCTTCACACTCTTCACTTCCACATACTCCTCCTTCCCGTGGAGACCATGTCCAGATGGCCCAAACACAACAGATGGGATCCCAGCCTGGCTCAGCAAAGCAGCATCACACCAGAACGGCACGCTCTCAACTGAAGGACGACTGCCCATGACTGACGCTGCACACTCAGCGACCTGGTTAATGAGAGGATGGTCGGCGCTGATCTTGTGGGCCGGTCGACACAGTGTAGCCCGCGGCTCCGCGAATCTGAACTTGGCGTTTCCTTTCTGGATATCCTCTAGCAAGGATTGGATGTCACGCACAATCGACTCTTCTGTTTGGCCGGGGATTGTGCGGAATTCAACAGTGATTGTGCATTTCGCAGGGTACGAGGATGCTTCCTCGCCACCCTGAATCAGACCGCAGTGCATAGTAGCCGGGCCGAGGACATCGTCAACGGGGAGTCGCTGGCCGTACGCCTCCAGTGATCGCAGAAACCAGCCAGCATGGAGAATGGCGTCAACGCCTCCAAGATGGTTAGAGCCGTGAGCAGCTACACCAAGAATATCCACCTCAACCCATACGAACCCCTTGTGCGCATGCGCAATGATCTCTGTCGTGGGCTCGGGGATAACAGCGGCGTCTGCCCTCCAGCCTGCTGCTAGTATATCCCGGGTTCCCTGGGATGCATCTTCCTCGTCCGAAACAGCGGCGATTATCACATCACCGCGCAGAGGAGAGCAACTGGCCTTGGCAGATGCAATGGCTGCGAGCGCAGTTGCGAGTCCGCTCTTCATGTCTAGACTTCCGCGGCCGAGGACTACCTCCTTGCCGTCTCGAGTATCGATTGTGCCTGAGAGTGCGTCGTTCTCGTAGCTTGCTAAGCTGACGGTGTCGATGTGGCCGTTGAACATAAGTGATTTTCCGCCGCCGGTGCCCTTTAACACCCCGATGACAGATGGTCGTCCAGGGACGGGCTCCACGCGATGCGACACAATCCCGCGGTGGGCAAACCAGGCCTGCAGGTAGTTGCAGATCTGGGACTCTCCTGCACCATCTGCTAGCGAGAGCGTAGGGTTGGACGAGTTGATCTTTGTCAACATCCTCGTCAGCTCGACGGCGCCCTCGGCAGAAACATCCAGCGGGATAGTGTAGTCGCGAGGACCCTCAGTACTCAACAGCACAACGACCGAGTCCTTATTGAGCAGCGATCCAGACCCTTCCGCTGCGAGACGCCTCAATGCCGCCACCGATGCAGCACCACAAGGTCCGGCACCGATTCCCTGCGAAGACAGATACTCAACGGCCCGGTGGCTCTCGTAGCAAGACACCGTGACACTCGCATCCACCAGCCTCTTCAGATTCGGCCACGCCGTCGTGGAGACAGTCCCACAGTCCATCCCATCCATAATCGTCCCGGTTGTCTCAATCGACGTCAACTCGCCCCTGAGCAGACTCTCCTGCAAACAAGCGGCCGTGTCCGGCTCAGCAGCAACCACGGAGATAGTCTCCTCCCTAGACTTGCAAAACGTAGCCACAGTATTCGCAAGACTCCCAACCCCCACTGGCGTAACCATAACACTCGCCCTCATCCCCATCTCAGATACCTGTCCCTCAACCTCCGCCATCATAGTCCCATACCCCTCCACAATCCACCCAGGAACCTCCTCATACCCATCCAGCGCCGTATCCTGCACGAGAATCCCAGCCCCGCCCTGCACGCTCCTCGAATCCCTCAGCGCATCCAAAACGGCCTGGTCATAGTCTCCCTTGATCACGATAATCTGCGCCCCCTCCTCGCTAATCCGTCCCCGGGTGCCCTGGTCCATAGTCTCAGACACATAGATCTTACAAGGAACACCAAGCGTCCGCGCCATAAACGCCACCGCACGACCGTGATTCCCCTTCGTGGCTGCGAAAAGCGTCACCCCGCCTGCCTGCGCCTTCGCGGCCATGCCATCCAGCGAGACAGTTAGCGGTAAGTCCAGGTGCGCTGCGACAGCGCGATAACACCCCCATGATGCGCCGAGGACTTTGAATGCGGGGAGGCCCAGGCGGTTGCTTTCGTCTTTGACGAGCACGGCGCGCACGCCGAGTTCACGAGCGAGGTCTGGAAGGGGCGTTAGTGGGGTTGGCTTGTAGCCGGATAGAGAGCGGTGGAATTTTGTGAGGGCGGTCGTGTCGGGATAGTTGGTGCTTTGGTTTGTGGTGTTGGGGTTGATGTAGATGGGGCGGCGGGACGACATCTATAGGGTGAGTATGCGCAGATACAAGGAAAGAGATGGATAACTTACAGTGAGTATTTAATTGAAATTTAAAATAAAAGGAGATAATATTGAAACAATGTGAAAACGGTTATAAAATGTGAAATGACACCTCAAACATTTTAAACAATTGTCTGGGTCAAGTCTGACTGTTCAACCGACGCCTTCTAACAACATAGTGAAAAAAACTCACTCCACCACGCAAAGGCCTCTTTCGGTGAACTGGAGTTTTTACGTGATGGATTCAAGGATTTGTCTAAAGTACAAAGTATTTTGCCGGTTCTCCGTGATTCTCTCTCTAGTTTGCTATGGTGTTCTGTACAAGTATGAGTGGATATATGTATGTCGCCCTAACTCACCGGTCAAGTATTCGACTACCATTGTTCACAAACTTGACTCTAGAAAAAACTAAACGAGACCTAAGACCTCGAAAAGCAGCTGCTAGGGGCCAACGGTTTTGTTATATACTGTCCGACCCAATTTCAGTGGCAGAGTCGCCTGCAAACGTTGAGGCGTGCAAAAGTGCATGCGGGGGCAGCATTTCGCCATACAAACTGGGCCTTGGCACACTCTATGCAGTAAATAGTATTTATCAAGTATTTGCAGCGCTATTGTAATACTAATATGGGCTGAGCATCATTCAGTGCTCTGGCCTTCAAATGGCAGGCTCCAGCACCGTTGACTCCTTCCCTGCGCTGCGTACACTCTCTCTGTGTCTGTATCTGCTCTTCAACGCGACGAATACACAATGAAGCCACATCTCGGTCACTCTTTTGCCAGCCCCATTGTTACTGTTCTATCTGTTACCAATGACGAAACTCGGTCTCTCACTTCTCTCTGGTCTCTCCTTCATCGCCTCCGCCGCCTCAATTGCGCTCCCTCCTGCGAACACAACCTCGCAACTCTCCTCCAGAGTCCCCAGCCATTTCCCTTGCGACTGCTATCTCGTCTCAGGCGATGACCCAGGATACTTCACCAATTACAAATTCTGGGACTTCCGCGATGTCACCCTCCCTCGCAATCCCAACGCAAGCGAAACAAACACCGCCGATCTCTGGGAGTCAGAAACCCTTCCTCTCTCCGAATCACCATTCAATGCCGACTGGCAAGCCCAATCCTGGAGCCGCAGAAAGACAATCGATAGCATCGTCCCGATCGTGAACTCCGAGTTCAACGCCTTCTTCGCTAGACACCCCAATCACCCCGATACAACCCAGTTAGTCCTCCGCGCCACCCGTCTGGCGAATTACTCGTCCACGGCGGAGATCGAGAGCGTGAATGGGACTTTCTTCCACTGCTCGCTCCGCGTGCGCATGCGGCTTATGTCGAAAGACGGCATCGCGCGGAGACCCGAGGACAATACCCCGGACGTCAATAAAGTGCCTAGAGGTGCCTGCGCGGGCATCTTCACATACCGCTCTGCAACCTGCGAGTCAGATCTGGAGTTCCTGACTTCTGATCCTCCGAACACAATCCACTATGCGAACCAGCCGGACTATGATCCTGAAGCAGACGTTATTATCCCCGGTGCGAGTGAGGTGATCACGACCGTGCCGAGGCCCTGGTCAGCCTGGGTGACGCACCGTATGGACTGGTTTGTGAACAAGACGCGGTGGTACGCTGATGGCGAGCTGCAGGCAGATGTTTCTGTCGGTGTCCCTGACCAGCCGAGTATCCTGGCCATGAACCTTTGGAGTGACGGTGGGGTATGGACTGGGGATATGAAAGTAGATGAGAGCGTGTATATGGGCATTGAATGGGTCGAGATAGCGTACAACACTTCCTCTGTCGGTCCCCGGCCGATTGAAACCAACCAGAGGCACCGGAATCGACCGTCGGAGTGGCGGAAAGTAAGTTCCCATCAGAAGAAGCAGGCATCCGATCATGACGCCGGGGAGAGGTGCGAAAGGCCATGCTACTTGGATAAGATGCAGTACTATTGATACCCTCCTTCGTTATTATCTACAATGGAATACATTTACTCTGCGAAGTTTCCGGTTTGACAGATTGTTGTCAATTGTAATTTAATCTCAGAGTGTACAAACGTTCTTGAGACATGATAGAAGCACCGGTTAACCCGTAGCGTGGGTCGGGAATGGTGGCTAGTCGCGTGGCCATGAGCATGTGTGTCGCGCCGCACGAGTGATTATGAACATGAAAAGATCCGAATAGCATGTCAGGAGCCGTGCTCAACCGACGGGGTATATCCCATAAACAAACACCGGTCTAATGCTTCCAAGGCAGACCAAATAAACACAAACATAACGAACAAAATGAGACAGCGTCTCGCGCCATAACACCATACAAAAGACAGACAAGACCAAACGCCGTAAACCAAACAAAGTGCCGAGCCAAAGCCATGCCTTGATAATCATGCCGCTGATGAGAATGCTGTAGCTAAGAAATGCATTCGATAAAAGGTATAATCCATAATTATGCGCCGATAACCATGCTGTTGGTGAAAAATGCAGTCGATAATCATGCAGTCGTAAAGATAAAGTTGGTAAGATCGTCGACGGTCCGGCCGGTAAAAATATGGCCGGTAAAGATATTGGTGATAAGTATATTGTCGATAAAAATATCGTGGTCGTTGTCCCTTTTTTTTCTTGTTTTTTTGTTTTTTTTATTTCTATTTTTTTTTGTTTTTCGGGGGTTGGAGGGGACTCGCTTACAACAAGATGTCCCCGTACACATCTTTCGGAGCGAAGTCTCCCTCCAACCCCCCGTTCATCAACTCCGCCACAATCTTCTTCCGAAGAAGAAGGGTGTCTTGTGGCCCGTAGGCCAGCGGGTCGATGTTGGCCGCAATGGCCTTTGCTGTTGACAGCAAGAATACCCCGCAGTCACTGCCGTTGTCTTGCTGGGGCGAGACAGACGGCAAGACCGCCCACTCCTCTTCGACGAAGAGGTCTCCCAGTTCACCGCGCAGCCACGTCTTGACGATGCCGACGTGGCGGCGGGAAAGCGATCCGAGGGAGTCGAAGTGCTCGATCGTCTTTTCAGCAGGTTTCACAACGATGAGAGTCCAGTGAGAGCTGTTATGAACCGGTATGAAAACAGTGTCAACGTTCAGGAGATCTTTTTTGCCGATCTTAGCACGAGTCGCCCAACGCCGAACAGAATCGTAGCCTTTGTCGCGCAGGTTGGAGAAGAAGAAAGAGTTGAACGCATGATAACGAGGTTTGTCATGACGTCCGTCGTTATTATTTTCGCGACGCAGGTAGTCAATGATAACAGCAAGATACGAGTTGATCACTTCATCGTTCAACCATGCCATCGGGGTGAAGCAGCTGGCCAAATCTCTCTTCGTGAGGGGGTCACCAGACAGAGTGTCGACAATCTTTCTGTTGTTTGGCATACGCATAGCATCCTCAACACACTTCTCCCACTTCTCCGACAAAGGACGCACAGCCGGCCCCTCGGGTCTGATTCTCTCAGAACGCTCTTCTAATTGCTGCTCCTGTTCAATTTTCCGCCATTCCTCGGCATAAAGAGACTCAGTACGTCCCGGGGGGATTTTCCGGCCAGGAGGATAGAAGATGCTGACCGCCGACATAGCTGAGCCGTAAGGGAATTCTGGCGGCTGGGCCCACGGGTCCATGTAGGGTTCAATGAGATCGGCATGTTCAACAGGTTCAACAGGCTCGGCAGGTTCAATGGGCTCAACGACATGTTCAACGACGAGCTCAGGAGCAATGTTCTCCTTCTGCTCTTCTTCAAGTGCTTCAGCAGACTCAGTCTTTGAAAACCCGGTTTTCGGAGGTTCGATGTTCGGATGTTCATTGTCCGGGGACGGGTGAAGGTGCGGAGCAAGCTCCGGGGTGAACGGGGTTTCATAATCATAAACAGTGACAAGAGGCTCTTGGAAGCGAACCCTATGCTCAGACTTTGAGCGGCTGGTTCTGGCAGAGGCGCCTAAGCCTTGAATGTGCAGTGTTTCATTTAGCTCACGTGTACGGCGGATTCTGTCCTGGGTTTGCTGTCTAGAGTTGCGAGAGGTGCGGAAACTTCTGGGCTTCAGGATACCCGCCCTAGGTGCTCGGGGCTGCTCTGGGGTCTGCGGGATAGCGGGGCGTGCAGGATGTTTGCGATTACGCTCGGAGTCGGTGTTAGTCAGTGTTGACTGGATTATCTCGCGCTGAAGTTGAGTTGAAGGAGTAGACGGTGACTCGATAGCCTCGCGTTGAATCGAAGGAATAGATGGTGATTCGATAACCTCACGTTGGATCGAAGGAGTTGGAGTGGGCGGAATATGAGGGTTGTCGAACGCAAGTGCAGGGAAAGGATATTCATCCCTTACTGGATATCCTCGGTCTCTTCTCCATTGGTTTGATCGAAGACGTTCTCGTTGTTCAGGTGACAAATTGCGTGTGTTCGCACGAACAGGTGAAGAGCCAGGGGGAGGCGAGCGCGCACGCGCGCGATCTCGATGGCGCTGTCTAACATAGCCCAGCACCCTTTGGGTTACGCTACTGGCAATCACTCGCTGGGTTACAGAGCTGGCAGCAGCCATTGCTCCATCGAATGCACCGCGAAACGCACTTGCGGCCGGTTGCGCCATTTGGCGTTGGAAAGCGAGGTATGCCTGTTGCAAGGTAACGTAATAATTGTTCCATGCGCCTTCAGCGGGACGCATTGGTTGTACTTCGTTGTTTCTATTGTTTGGCGAGCCCTGAGCGTTGGAGTGCTCGGGCTGCGCCGGCAATAGTGCACCTGACATAAGGGTGTCTCCAGCATGTGCAGCCACGTTGGGCATGGAATGGTGGGGAGTAGATGTAGGAGTCACCGGCCAGCAGCCGGGTACGGAGTCCACGGCAGTTAAGTTGGTTGCTTGATGGGCATTCACAGGAGTTGCAGGGCCTGCGGTGCTAGAAGGTGAACTGGGGGTGACAGATGCTGCAGTTTGCTCCAAGACAGGCCGGGAGGGCGAGGCAAACGAAGTGCGCTGCGCCACAGTTGGAACGTGATCGGCAGTGGTGGTCTCACCGCCTTCAGTACAAATGCTGGGTTCGTCACCACTCAGACGACGATATTTCGAAACGGAGCCACTCGCAACGTCCGTAGTTGCAGTGTGGGACTCCCCATTCTGGAGCTCCTCATCGACGGAGCGTTTGAGTGGATTGGAAGATGAAGTGCCAAAGAGTGCCATAAAGTCGTCTGCGTTGCCGCGTTTGCGAGGGTGAAATTTCGGGGTTTTAGGGAACAAGTTTGAGAGACCAGTTTCTTTGCCATCAGCAGGGTTTTCGCAAGCTTGTTGCGAGGCATCAGTGAAAGGGTTTGATGTATCAGTTGCCTTGCCATCAGCGGAATCATCGCGAGGCTTATTCGGCGGGCCAGCGAAGAGGTTCACGAGGCCATGAGGGTTCGATGTGTCAGTTGCCTTGCCATCAGCGGAATCACCGCGAGGCTTATTCGGCGGGCCAGCGGAGAGGCTCGGGTGGCCAGGAGAAAGTTTGGAGAAACTATTAACATTGCCGTCAGCGGAATAACCGCGATGCTGGTGCGACGGGTCATTGAATAGGCGTGAGACGTCAGCCGCTCTATCACCATCGGGACGTCTGTATGGTTCGTATGTCATAGTAGAAGAGCGTGCGAGCTCTTCAGCTGCCGTAGGAGGTGCCCACGGAGCAGAGGGCTGATCCAAGCGCGACGCTCGCATGGCTTGCTGTTCTCGAGAGAATCCAGCCTGGAGCTCAGCAAGGGTTGTCGGATCGCGATGAACGACAGGCCTCTTAGGGTGGAGCGACGGTGCAGTCGAGGCAGTAGTAGGAGTGTGGAATCTTTTGGTTGCTTTGCCAACACCAGGGGGGTTCTGGGGAAGGTACGATGGTCCTGTTGACACAGAGGTCATGGAGTCAAAGCTATTCTCTTTGCCATCATCCGTGGACTTTTGGGTGTCGAAGCTGCTAAAAGACGAATCACGACTGGTGTTCTGGGAAACCGAAGGTCGTACAGTAGGCTTGAAGCCAGTCAAGGAAGAACTCTGAGTGGCATTCCACTTCTGGGAGCCCCGCGCCTGCCCAGTAAGGCCGAGGTCCGTAGTGTTCCACTTCTTCGAATCGTACAGCTTGTTGTAGAACTCCTTATTACTGGTCATGCCCATATTTGAAGGATGATCACGGTTAAAAATATCAAGGCCAGGGCCATAAGTGGTCGAGGCTGGTTTGTATGAGGTCGGCGTGCGATAAGCCTGGATCTCTGCCATGCGGGGAAGCACGGGGCCAGTCGATTGCTGCTGGCGTTCAGAGTTGGCAGAGAAATGGAAAGATTTCTGGCCAGGGTATTTCTGGGAGGCGTATCGAGCCATAGCGGACAAGGGTACTTTCATTTTCTCCTTGGGAGGGCGAAGAAATTGGGTGTTGGGTTCAGGAAAAGGACTTCCGGCAAAAGGCACTATTTTCTTCATGCCCTGCGGAGTATAGTCTCGGTGGGGATTGCTCATATCCATGCCATAGAACGGGTGAGCTTGTGAAGCTCTCTGAGGCGAGGCATATGGGGATGCGTCCATCATGTCCACATCCTCCATTTCTTGCTGCGCATTATTGGTGGGGTTCGACATGGTTGAGGTTCCGCTCGGTGAGACGGGTATTGGTTTCGGTTGAAGGTGGTATGAGGGATTCGGCGAAGGTGAGAAAGGTGAGGGTTTCGCGACGAGTATCGAGGACGCGTCGAAAAACGAGACTAGGTTGGCAACACAAGGTAGCCAGTAGCAAAGAGCACAACGATGACGCTGAAACAGAACAAAATTGGAGAAGAAGCGCAAGAAAGCTAGCTGAGATCAATGGACACGAACTGGGTTCATGGTATCTGTTGTGATCGCAAAAGTCGCGGCAGATTGGGCTATCTCCATGAGAATTCTGAGGGGCAGCGAAGTGTTGTGGAGGGGAGAAAGTGAGGTCGAGGGTGCAGCGAGATATATGGGGGAGGAACACCGCAAGTGAAGAGAACATTACATTGAAAACGGGAAAGCTCCAGCGGCTCCGCGGGCTGCTAGTCCGCTTTAGGAAGTCACGTGGTATCCACAGTAACACATCCAAGTGAGCTTGCTTTCGGGATTCACAAGTCCAGCAGAATCACGGTCTATGCATTGAGACTATCTTGCCAATTACAGTTATATCGCAGAAGATGTGAGCAAGAACCAAAGTATGTACAAGACAGCCGGCCTTTCTACGTTCCCTGGTGGGCTCAGCCTGCTGAACCAGAGAATCATACTCGTCATGAATTTCATCGCATCTGCCTCATTCGGCAGGCATGAGTCCCATCCGCTCAAACAACACCCCAGCCCCGTCAATAACAATCCACGCAATCCCTATAGCAACGGTGTTAGCACCCCGCAACACAACCAATGGGCAGTAGGCAGAAGCAGGTAGAGGCAGGAACCAACTCACCTGAATATACGACCAGCTTCGTAATAACTTCTACATCGTATCGTACACGCGGCCGCTTAATCTGAGCGAAAAGCTCCTCCTCGTCGCGCTCGTCCGAGACAAACTCGGGGAAT
Source organism: Aspergillus sydowii CBS 593.65 (assembly GCF_001890705.1). Classification (NCBI taxonomy): domain Eukaryota; kingdom Fungi; phylum Ascomycota; class Eurotiomycetes; order Eurotiales; family Aspergillaceae; genus Aspergillus; species Aspergillus sydowii. The sequence continues at coordinate 999,131 of NW_024467866.1, forward strand.
GGCTCGGTGCCCTCGGGCGACTGAGACCTGACATCGATGGCGGTCGTACCCCGCCCCATCATGTGCTCGTACTCGTCCAGTTTGGATGGTTTCCGCGACAGTCTCGGAACGGATGTCGCGGATGTCGAAGCGTCTTCCTCCTGGACGGGTTCTGTTGCGGGAGATCCCCGGTAGGGGCTAGAAAGGCTGTCCCGTCGGCGCTTCTCACGGTAGGCAAGCGTCTCGTAGGCGTCAGCTTCGGACTGGGGCCCAATGGAAATGGCGCGGCGTCTGGGGTGGCGGATGTTGGCGACGATGGAAGGAATGTCGGAGAAGCTTGGCATCACTTCGTGGTCCTTTAGTTGAGCGGGGACCGTGGTGTATTGCCTTGCGCACGGTTAGCTAATTACAGTTACAGCTTTTAGATAGTAACTCACGAGGCCTTTGTAAAGAACCGACGGGGAAGAATCAATCCTAGCTTCTCTAGTCCACGAAACACCGGCGGGAGAATCCGCAGTAAAGTGGGCTTCATCGCTTCCCTCCACGCAAAGAGCAGGATGACGCCAATGACGAAACGCAGACCCATCTTAACCCAGCCTATATTGTCATATCTATAGTGGGGCAGAGTCGCAGGATGGGGGGTGTCCCAGGTAGCGTTGGCTCTGGCCAAGCTCCAGTATGCCGTCTGTGCTCCGATCATCACACCAGCAAAAGCAACACTATCGTCAAAGCACGGGCAGTCGTCTGCAGGTTCCGGGTGAAGGCGGACAAGGGCCAGGATGGTGAGGACAACAAGTACCACCTGTTTTCCACTACCAGTCTGGGCGTACTGTTCTATCGCCGTCTCGAAAAAGCAATGCAATACAGCCAATATAATACCCAACGCTGACCCAATTACAACATCGAAGAACCCATGCATACCGCAGTACAAGCGGCCGAGGACGATCGACGTAACGTACAGATACGTTATACTCTGGAGGAAAAGGTTGAGCCCGTCACTCAGCGTCGTTTCGGGAGAGTTCAGCAGGTAAAGAGCATAAACCGCGACCGACACGGCATTGGTCGAGTGAGTCGATGGAAAACCATATTCTAGTGCCGCGGAGCCAGACATTGTAATCCGCTGCAGTGGGGGCGATAACGGTCGCGGGAGACAAACCAGGTCCTTGATGAATCCGCTGAAGAAGACACCGGAGGCGAGTAAATGTACCATCCTAAGCCAGAATTCCGCCATTAGCCATCGTCGCATCGCGGGGGAGGCGCATTGAGTCGGCCCCGACAGTTTTGCTGCAGTTGACCTACCCGCGTCCTAAGCTCGGATATCCGCTCCAGAACAAGATCGGCAAAAAGACCATGAAAAACGTATGAGTGCCGAGGTTGGCCGTGAAGGCAAAGTACGAGTCCAATGCCGGCGTACGGATCTTCTCCTGGCACCACGCGAGGTAGGGAGTCTCATATCGAACCAGCGGGAGGAGCTTCTGTCGAGGCCAGTATCGCCAAGGGGGGAGTTGATTTCGGTCTAACGCGACACCAGAAAGTCAGCCAGGTTTCCAATAAAACAAAGACCATAAATCAAAGCCACAACGTCGCGTACAATGATTCAGACTCCTCAACCCAGCGTCTGGCTGGCCCTCCACTACCGGGTGCCCCATATTGTGAATGACGATCCAAACCGAGGTGATGCGCAAACGGTAGCTGTTCCCATGGATCACCCAGCACGCCCTTGCGACGGATAGGCGAGGTCAAAAATAGAGAGCGACGCTTTCCCCCAAGCGACCGAGCGAGTCCAAGGGCGAGAAGCAGGGGGGTTATAAGAGACAGGCGACAATCGGGCAGAGAAAGAGATCTACTCGGACGTTGAAATGAGCCCGCGGCGCTGGACGGGCTGTGTCTTGGCATCCGTCGATAAGCTGTGCGCTTACTCATCCGTATTCTCCCTCGTTTAGCGGGCCGGGGGCCACCGTGCGTTGACTGTCATTGTTCACTGCCATTGACTGGGTTTATGAGTTCTTCTTTTTGTCGGGCTGAACAACTGCGAGCTCGTCTTGTCAGTGGTCAGCGAGACTGGGGAAAGTCTGGCGTGGTGGCTGTGCGAGTGAATGCCAAGTATGCTACAGAGTACTTTTTCACGTGTGGAGGGTTTCGGATGTGCTTGTTTTTGGGATATCTAAAACCTGCAAACTGCTAGGTAGAAGGAAACCTGTAGGTTTGTTTGAGATAAGAATATGAACCTGAGCACTACAGATGAAATTGGAAGAGGGCTCGTTGGCGAACTATCGCGAACTGTTGCAAAGTCCGGACCATCAGGGAGAAATATATATATGTGCCTGGCAATACAACCCGCGGGGTAGGAACTTTGGCCGTGCACTCGGCGCAAAACAAGGGTGCAGCAGTCGAAATGCACTCTGCAGTGTTCGGAGAGGCGTATTCCCCGAGGTCGAATCGTAGGTTTACTTGCTCCTGTAAGGGATCAATGTCCCTGGCAACACCTGCGTCTCAACAAAGGAGGCAAAGGAGGTGGATTTGACACTGGACCCTCCCTTGTGGTAACTCTTGCGAACAAGTTGGTTGATCTCGAGCACATCGGACCCAAGCCAGGCACAGCACTCGTCGTCTTGATTCTCCGATCAGAGTGGGCGCATGAGATCATGGACGGCGCTTCGAGGCGGGCGAGACCGGTGGCCAGGAATCCATCACGACGAGAGCGACAGCCAACCAAGGCGCCAAAAGCTAAAAATACGCGGCCAGAGAGCGACCAAGGCCAATAGCTCGTGCAAATCGCGGCACAATTGGCCGAGAGCTGGCGCAGTGACAGCGGGGAGCTGAAGTCACGTCAGAGAGAGCCGCGGGTTGCCATGGCAGCGTGCCCGCCCGTAAACATCTGGGTTTCACCAGCCTCACTCTTGTCGCCATTGCTCAGGCCAGGCCAAAGCATCTTGATCTATCCCTTTGCTTCTTTGTCTTGAACTCGAGTCGACATTGCAATCTCACCTTTACAACCCTCCAGCTTCCAACACAGAACGGTTCTCTCCCCATCTTTCGATACGATCATCGTCGCAGACTCGCACCCAGTTGCAGCGAACGTGCCCCCTGTGGAGCCTCGGACAATACTTCCATCGTGCTGTCTCCGAATATTGGAACAAGACCCTTTTCCGGCTGGCACATTCCAGAAATAATACCCCGTCATGTCTGGGCCGATGTACGACGACCAATATTATGCGGCTTCGCGCCGCCATTCCCTCGTCACTCCTCCGCCCTCGACTGCCCCAAGGCACAGCCGGATGCGCAGCCAGAGTGTCAGAGTCAGCAACGGCACAGTCAGTACAGATAACAGCATGTCTAGCGGGAGGGTATCAGAAGCAACGAATATTACCCAGCCCCCGGCCTATTCCAAGAAGTTTGTTGTGGTGGGAGACGGAGGATGCGGGAAAACATGTCTGTTGATCAGTTACTCGCAAGGCTACTTTCCAGAGGTGAGTATCGTTATCTGGGTGTGATATCTACGATGCTGACAAGTCAGAAATACGTCCCCACGGTATTTGAAAACTATATCACGCAAACCCTCCACCGACGTTCGGGGAAGACCGTGGAGTTGGCGCTCTGGGATACTGCTGGCCAGGAGGAATACGATAGACTACGCCCCCTTTCATACCCCGAGACCGACTTATTGTTTGTTTGCTTCGCCATTGATTGTCCTGCATCCCTTGAAAATGTTATGGATAAGGTAGGTCACCAAACCCTTTTTTTTCACGCCGGACCATCTAACGAAGACAGTGGTATCCTGAGGTACTGCATTTCTGCCCTACGACTCCGATCATCCTCGTTGGGCTGAAATCCGACTTGCGCAACAAGAGAACATGCATTGAGCTTCTGAAAACGCAAGGTCTGACGCCTATAACGCCAGAGCAAGGCCAGGCCGTGGCGGGTAGGATGAACGCATCTTACGTAGAGTGCAGCAGCAAAGAGATGCGCGGCGTGGACTCTGTCTTCCAGCTGGCAGTGGACACTGTAGTGTCCGTCGAAGAGCAGAACTGGGACACTCACGTCCCGTCGTCTTCTGGGAAACCTAGCAAGTCCAATAATGGTGGTAGTGGTGGTGGCCGCAAGAAGATCAAGAAGCGCAGCTGCAAGATCTTGTAAAACACACCCACTCACACCCTGCTTCTCGTCTTCCCATTCCTCATTGCTGCGTATCCAGCAGCTCTGATTATGTTATACTGAGTACAAAGCCTGGCTGCTTTGCGTTTTGCACTTTGCACTGTTCTCGCCAGTTCTGTTAGCGCATGTTGAATAGAGGTATGCTTGCTGGCCATACCGGGTTTCAATACTTGTCCATGTTTTCTATGTTTCTTCCCAACGCCGCCAGGGTCTGTCTGGCCTGTTGGATTAGGGCGGCTGTTTGATCCTTTTGATCCATTGGTTTCCTTTTTTGCTTCAATACTTTGATGACCAAATACATTGACAGCGGTCCAACAATATTCATGTTTACCCTTTTTTTTCTTCCCCTGTTGTTCCCCTTGGCGATGATTTTGATTTGTTTCCACTTGACCTGTTTATTACGACGCCTGCCATGAAATCGGTCCGAAGGCCACTCCTTAGCATGCATGGGATAGGTGTTATTGGGCGCATACGGAAGCCTTTACGCTACTGCTACTATCTGGTACCATGTATGTACTTAACGCAAAAAAGAAAAGAAAGAAAAGAAAGAAAACCATCAACATTGGCAGTATGAGTAGACGATAGAAACAATATGACTTCGATGCAATAATTCTATGTATGTACAGGACCGAACTCCAGTGAGTAAATAGTAAATAAACAAGCCGTTTCGTTTCGTATCATGCCATCTTGTTTCCGTAGGTATCAACGTAAAAAAATATCATTATTGATGAATTTCAGTCTCATCCTCGCCCTGCTCCTCCTTCGGCCGATTACCACCACTGCTGCCGTGAGCCTGCTCAACCTCCTCCTGCGGCCGGCCCATGAAGTTCTCGAACTGCGACCATAACGCCTCAACAGAGCCGAATTCGTTACCAACCTGGTTTGTCAGCTAAAAACTCCCTTTTCCGGTGATGATGGTTTGATTTGATTGGATATATGGAGTTTACGGATGGACATACCGAGATAATACTCTCCAGATTCCGATTCAGCCGGTTGATGTTTTGGAGGACTTGTTCCATGCCCTGTATTAGTTAGATAGATGGCCAGGTAAGTATATAGCCAGAGAGGTAGGCAGGTAATTCACCACGGCAATCTCGCGCACGAGTTCTTCGCGCTGCTGCTCGAAGACCGTCGGCGAGGTGGACCTTGTTTTTGGGCCTGGTGTTGAGAAGGACATTTTGGCTTCTGTTGGGTTAGTGTTTACCCGATATTGACATTGCGAGTGAGACTCGCAACGCCGCGAGGAGGCTTACTATGTGTTTGTTTGGTTTACCGATATTGATCTGATCTGATCTGATCTGATCTAATCGGGATATCGCTAGTGGGTGCCCTGTTCACCTGCTGCTAGCCTGCTTACTCTGCTACAGCTTGACGCGTTCCAAGTGGGATGTTTCTGTGGCTGGTGCGGGGCTGATGCCCTGCCAAAAGGAGCTTAGTCTATAGCAATTGCGGCAGTTTGTCACCGCCTGCTTGTTCCTCTGTTTCCTTCAGGCACCCAGGCACCCACTGGTATGCTGAAATTATTGGAACGCTGGAACCATGGATTCCTTCTTCTGGATGGAATTTGAAGATGGGGGCGTTTCTATTCTTGGACTGTGCTATTGTTCACAAACTCACAACCTGCGACTTGGCGAATTTGCCGCCGCAAGTCAGATTATCTGAATCAAGCGCAGACCGGAAGCTCGAGGTCTGACCGCCTGAGACCACAGGAGTCAAGACAGCAAGTCAGAGGACTCAGGTCTCAAATATCCGGAGCTGGAGCAGTAATGTTAACGAGTGAACTGCAGGTCTGCACTCCGATTTGCACTCTGCAGAGCAAGGAAATCTCCCTAAGCTCTGATTGCGGGGAAGTCAACCACCAAATCAGGATTCGACTGTGGCTTCGAAAATTTCGCACGACCCCTCTTCTAAGGCTCAGGCTACGCGGCCGCCGCTACGGCCTCGACTATCGAACTGCTAAAACGAGTCTTACTGGGCGATCTCGATTGCACATGTGATAAGTGATAACAAGTTGCCGAGCGTATCCCAATCGCCGGGTCCGAAATCCGCAGTACTCGTGCTATTATTGAAACGAAGCGACGAGACTCGTCTGTTTAGCAACGGCATAACCATGGTTCAGTCCGAATTCTCCGCGTTGCGCCCCTGTTTGTTCCCTGGTTTGGTTCCTACGGTGTGTGCGTTTCATGCCTCTATTGGGCATGATCTACGCAGAGCGACGAACAGTCATACGCGGCATTTGGGATTGCGGTCCTGCGGAACATTTGAGTGGGTAGAATAATGCATGGCTTTTCGATTTCTTCGACATCTGATTGCCGAGGGTTATTGGTTGTGGTCCTTGTGGTCCTTGTGGAGAGAACACTGCGGGACCTGCCGATCACTAAATCTCTGACTTTGGCGGTTTACCTCCGACGACCGATGACTGACGAGACGCTACGGATACTTCGTAGTACTCAACTTCGGCGAGTCGCGACTCACAAGCCAACAACTGGGACTGCTCCCAGTGCGATGCCCGGTTTTCAAGGTTTCAGTAACGGTCTCCAGTGGCTCCAGTTTCTCCACAGGCTGGGCTCGAACAGGTGTCCATCGTCGTGGTGGCCACTGACCAGTGACCGACCACTTGTCGTCTTGTCCAGTCGTCGCATTGAACTCTGGACTCGCTGGGTCTTGAGAAAGGAGGTGGAGGACATGGCTTGGTTTGTTCTTGTTTGCTCGTGTCGTGCTCGTTTGTCGGCATCATGATGGGCAAGTTCCTCGGTTGTGTTCCTTGGCCGAGCGAAGCGAGACCATCCGCAAGGGAATGCGGTGAGACTGAAACTGAGACTGAGACCGAGACTGTTGGGACTGCGGCGACTGCATGCGATGGGTCAGGATGATAGCACAACGCGCCGGTGCTGTGCGAATGATGAGCTTTCAGTCCCAGCGTTGAGTGTAGTATGCCTGAAAGGTTACACTGGGCCTGTAGCCGCGTCGCACAGCTAGGTGTCGCTGTATACTCTACGCTGGAATGTTTGATACGGATAGGGTAAGGTAGGGTAGGGTAGGCACTTTCAAGCATGGTCCGGTCTGGTTTGGGAAGCTGTAGTCTCGTTTCATCTCATCTCACCGCAAACATAATGCGGCGGTGACGTTCTTGTTCTCGTTTTTCACACGGATTGTAATTCGAACTATGCACGCAACGCTTCTGTACACAGGTGGGTAGGTACTTAGGCAGGTACCCCTCCATAAATAAAACATGGACAGCTAAAACAGCGATACACAATCTATGCAATACAACGTGGACGGGGGTATCAAGGGAACGGAACAGGGCGGAAGGGTAAGCAGAAATCAACTGCTTGGATGGTAGCGAGGTGAGTGGTAGGTGGTCGGTAAGGATTCGCAAACAAGCAAGCCTCTTAGCTGTCTTCATAATCATTCATCGTGATTCGTCGTAACCTGGTGTCGCGCAGCGCAGTCGGAAAGAAGGTGAAGTAGCTAGCAGCGCCAGGCTGAAGCAAAGAGTATCGAGTGCTGCGCGGGATGATAGCAGATGGTCGAACCTTAGTTGGTCTTTTCTTTTGTTTTCCTTGTTCCAATGGCCGCAGTGTCAAACCAACGGCCGCTTCGTAGCAGTGAGGATATTGCTCAGTCTCTTCCACCGCTGCGCGGGCGAAGTTGGGCTTGTCGGGGACGGGGACGGGGAGGTTGAAGCACGGTCCACGCGTTCCCTGTCGAGGCTGATCTTGGAGGAGTTGGAGTTGAGGGTCGACGAGTCTGCCCGCGAGACAAAGGCCTCGTGGTCAGCGAGGACGTCTTCGAGGCGCACGTCTGAGTCGGAGATGCGCGGGGTGGCATCGTGGACGTCGAGGATTTCAATGAATTTCGAGGGCATCTCGAGCATTCTTCTTCTGCTATGTGATGGTTGTGGTGGTGGTGGTGGATGGAGGCATCAGTCGGATGGCGGGTCACGAGACTTGTACAGGGTACACGCCAAAGCGACTTGGAGGCAGAAAGGACCGAGAGAGAGAGAAATCAAGACGGAGACGGAGACCGGAAAGCAATTTAATACTTGCAGGAAAGGGGAGCGCCAAAGGAATCAGGGAGTTGGGGAAACAAAGAAGGAAAGATATTGGTCGATGAAGGGCTGGACTGCAGTAGCGCCAATCACTTTGTTTGGAATTGGTTATATTCTGGTTCGGGTGTCGACCGACAGGGGACGATGGATTGAACGAATTAATTTGCGACACTGGATGTTGTGTTCAGTTTTCAGTCTACGGGCTGAGGAGGAAGGGGCTTGGGCTTTATCACTGGTCTTCTGCCACAGCGTCATAGCCACCCTCTCTGTAAGAGAGAGGGACTGGAAACTCGAGAGTCAGTTGTCCCCAGAGGCCTATGCGGGGGCACAAGATGGGATCAGGTGTGCCATCTGCAAAGTGGCGCCCTCAAAGTTCGTCGTCTTCCCACTGGGACCACCGCCCAAAGGGGACTGCCTGTCCAGGACGGTGTTAGCGCTGGAAGATCAGTGGGATCAATAACAAGCAAATCTATGCACACCGTGCAGCTCCTCCAATCGCGCACTGCAGACAGGACCCTGGAGCTCGCCATCCAGCGACATTCCCTGCCCGCCCTCCATGCCGCAAGGAGAGAGAGGCAAGATACTCTTTCTATTCTTATTCCCATTTCTCACGCTTTATTACTCACCAAGCCAGCCCACACAGACATTCTCCGATAGTCAACTTCTTCACAGCCCTATAGGCTCACTCAAGACGATGATCCTGCTCCCCAAACGTCAAGTTTGCCTCTTTCTCCAACAACGCGTAACACCATCGGATGATCCAGTGGCCAGGGCTTACGAACCATGATAAACACCACCTCTATCCATTATTTCGTTGATTCAGAGATTTGGAACCGATGAATAATTGGGAGGTACCGAGTTGGCTGTAACCGGAGCCCCCCGACCGTTGGAGGCCCGTAGCGAACCGCACTTTGCTATTTTTAGTCAAGTTATGCATTCTGAATGACTAAGGCTGTTATGCACATATTTATCTCTTTTATACACCTCTCATTATCTCAGTCACGAGTCAACGATTCAACGCTGTTTCCGGCAGGTCCTTTTATTTTTAATCCCCGGTGTACGGCGTACTTGACAAAGGGTTGGGTGACCTCATAAACCGACATTAATGCTGACGGAAGTTCTATTTTGGTTGTTACGAAACATGAGGCAACAACGAGGCCCACTTCACCGTCCGATATGCCGTCGCAGGCAAAAGCCTCAGGCTGATAAGCGCCTCAATCAGAAAATAACACCTGGCCAGGGTATACATCATCAGAATGACAAAGAAAAGCGGTGCGGCAGCGATATCCAGATCCCCATTGCTGATGAGGTAGAGCGCCCTATGACGAGACCGTGCAGCTGTCCACCACAGGATCCATAGCGCCCCCCACAGTGGGACGGAGACAAGACACAGCGCTGAACCCCGCCAGAGTCAGCAGTCAGCAATCTACGGCGGAGGAGATGAACGAGGCCCATGCCAGCAGGTGGAAACCGCCGTAGAGGACGCCGAAGAGTGCGTGCACGGCTTTTGAGACGCTTGGTTTGTGTCCGACGTCTGTTCTCCAGCCGCCCCAGACTCGTATAGTTATGTCCTGGCTGCCCTGTCTGGGTGAGTTCAAGTTCCCGAGCAAGATGGATCAGAAGTCGTCACAGCTTTTGCTTTCTAGGGGTTGAAGGCGTCTGGTGGCGTCTCCCACGATTGCATGTAAGATTCTGATTTTCTCGTCCGATGGTATGTTTGACCGAGGCGTCTGGTATCCGTCTAGGAGCTCGCGTACAGACCTAAGAATTGGGTGAACGGGAGGTGGTCTGAAACCGGAGGCTTCTCGAGATGACTCAGTTAGGCGCTGCTTCCAATACACCATGTCGTCCTCTTCGTACCGCTGCATTTAATCACGGAATACCTTTCGACTGATGTCGCGGAAATTGAAGAGCGCTCCGATGTAGCCCATGCTCTCTCCTCGGACAACAATGTACTGCACAAGTTGGACGGCTTTCGCATCCAAACCGCGTAGATGATCATTGCGCAGCCTACATGGACCGCAGTATGCATTGGCGTCACTGGTCACTTCTGGCGCGGTCGTCTCAATACCTGGAGCGTAAGCCAGATACATTGGCCAACGACAGCACTTTTAGCAAACACATCTGCCTTGCTCCGTTCTGCAATCTCCTGGACATCGATGATAGGCAGGTGTCTAGTTCCAGCAAGAAACGAGATTTCCTGTGGCAGAAGGGTACGACGGAGAGTCCGTTGTTGGTTGGATTCGTCAGTATAGCTTGTTGCAATTGCGAAACCAGCCATAATGCAAAGCCCGCGTGCTCGAACGACCATGATGGGACATCGTGACCTTTGTCGCGAAGGTCTTTGATTTGGAATGTAGCGTATGCTCTGAGCAGCCTGAATGGGGTGGCGGGGCAGCGAGTGAAGCGTCACGGTCAGCGCTTCGTGACAAGCTCTCATGCCGGTTGTTGTCACAGTATGCTGGCCTGTCTTCGGTTCCGTTACCAGCTACCGGTGCTCATAAAGTCTGCTACGAAGTACAACTCACATTCATATAACTTCTCAAAAATCCCGTCCATGGTTGCAGCTCAGTAAAAAGAGCACTGGCCCGCCTTCGTCCTTCCCAGGCACTCGTGAGGATGAATTCGGGGAGAACTATAGCAAGAAACATGAGTCTCAGGCCTTCGGACAATGACGGCCAGAAACTGTGAACAAGCGGGATATTGAGATGCACTGCTGTCCACACGCAGAGGGCCATTGTCGCAAGACATGACCACAGGATCTCGAGGGTCCCTCGTTTGTCAGGACCCGAAGTCCAGTCTCGAGGCTCAGTTATGCTTGATAGACGAGAGACCAGGAGGTACAGGCGAGCTCCCACAGTCCTCCATAAGGCAGTGGTGAGTTCGGTCTCATCCTTGGCTTGGCTTGCAGGGATGCTGCAGACCTATCGGGAAGTGATTGGATTGGGCGGGACGGGACGGGTGATCGATCCCAACCTGTCACCGACAGGAACAGCTCCAGGTCCCTGACAGTTTCTACAAGCGCCAGGTGCTCCGATTTATTGTTGAGAAGATGCTTTACCGACGCAACTCGGTGGACCGGGACGGCCTTCATATCTCTCCGCTTCGATCATTACACTACAAACGTGAGTGCTCCAGCTCTGCAGTGGCAGTGCTCTGACAGTATGCAAAGGGTTATTTTTGCTTTCGTATACCATTGGCTTGATCCCGAAGCTGTCCCATTGGCTTCCCAGGAGCGTTTCCAATTTCTTTAGTCTCATGACGCTTGGGCTTTTATATAAGCTGGCGATATTATATAGCACTCTATCTCAGCAGAAGACAATCCAAGTTTTTGGTATGTGTCTGAGCTCTATCACGTTGTGCATATACAACGCCACGCAATACCAGCAGCTCAAGCAGCCCGTCGATGTCCTTACAGAGAACGATGCGATCAGGGAAGATACATGGCCAGTAATCCGCGGCATCGCCCTATCCATCATTGCCGTTACTACCGCTTTACTCTATGGATGTTTCTGCTTTTCTGGAAACTGTAGGAGGAATCTGCTTGGGCTACGTTTCGCCAAGTCGAGGCCAACCCGGAAATGCGCCGTCGATTCTGACATTTTCAGGTATCTACTCCTTCACCGAGCCTCATCCCAATGTACGCTGACCGAAAGAAGGGCCCTGACATTCATTGCAAGTATTACCATACTTGTATCGGTCTCAACCATAGGCATGACCTGGCTATGTTACAGAAACTTCCGACGCGGCCTCTGACCCTACGTCTTGGCTACAAGAAGGCCAAAATTATGGGAGAAACCTTTGAGATGGAGTTACAGGGATTGTTTTCTGGATCTGAGCATAACGGGCAAGCTCGTTAACCCACAAATCCTGATATTAACCGCATATTTGCTCTTCGGAACCAATGAGAAGAGATAAGCGCTGGTGTATTCGGGCTTAGAGCTGGGGCTGTGCTGGGTCGGGCGTGTACAGAGGCCAGTTTCCCTTTTAGGCAGTTGATGTCGCAGCCGGCGGGCTCGAAACACACAGTAGAAGGCTTGAGTGGCGGCTACTTCGTCCTCATATTCATCTTTTGTGGTGCAGAATGGCTTTTAGCACCTCATGGCACAATCTGCTGTGTTATCTCGGACCACCAATAACGGACTGTCTAGGACGTCAATCTCTCTGAAATAGCCTTCAGGGTCTGTCCTTGAATCGTGATTAGGAGCTTGAGCCCGCCGAGAATGCATGGAACTCCACTCAATCAGAGCCAAGAACTTCCTTTTTAGGAAACTGGTGTCCCTCGGGGCCGTCTTGACCCACAAAAATCATTCCCCGGCTGTGCAGCGGTAATGGCCGCCATACAAGATTACTACAGTGGCTTACCTGGCTGTGGAACTAAACCTGGCAGCGTTAGCCCATCAGATACCAGTGGAGATGCGCAAGGTTGACTTCGATTCAGCCAAATCTCCTTCTTCAACCTCCCCTGGCTGCCGGTCCAGATATAACTTAAGGACTTAAGAACTCCCACCACCTGCTAGACACGGTCCACAGGCTCCACAATTCGAGGTGATTACCGAATTGCGTGGCTTTATTGAGAATACGACATAGCAGACAAGAAACGAGTTCGAGAACGAGAACGCCGCCAATAATGCCGTGGAAATTCATTGATAGTTCGAATAATAGCCGAAGCAATCTCACCCAAGTTAAGCGCCATGTGATGCACGAGTATATGCGTCAAAAGCGCCAGGATGACGGTACTCAGGAGACAGAGGAGAAAACCAGCAAATCGAATAACACACGCCAGCGGACAAAAAGGACCAAGGCTGGCCAGAAGACAAAGAAAAAGCGCACAGACGCCACAGCATGTGAACAGTTCGCTCAAGGTTCCCGGTCTTGCTCGGACATGTCTATTTCGGGACAAAGGTCAAAATCACCATTGCCCCAGTGCATAGATTACACTCCCGCTCTTCGGTGCCAGCTGGTGTCGGTTTTCCTCGACGCCTATTTGCCTTCTGTCTCGAATCCGCACCAGAGGGTCGGGGGAGACTTTACTGGTGCGCTCCCGTTCAGGCTAGGTGATTCACCGATGCTGGACTATGCAATCACAGCGCTATGTGCCGTCTATGTGGGGTCTTCCTGGCAGGATAGAATGCTTTACCGGGAAGGGGTTGAGAGTTATGCTAGGGCGGTTCAATGTCTTCGCGGGTGCATCGAGCGTTCCACCACGACACAGGATATGCTCTACGTGACTGCTGCCTTGCAAACATACGAAGTAAGTTTGTACTTGATTTTATATGCTTGCCTGGACTGACTCGGGAAGGTTGTCCAACCCTCGCAACATGGTATGGCTGGCTGGAGTGCGCATGTCCAGGGTTGTAGAGCGCTATTACGACATGGGCGTGATGGCTCAGACTCGGCGTTGGACGACGATGAACTGTATCGCCATATGCAGATGGTAATAGTAGGTAGAAGAACGTGGAAAAGAGTACCCATTACGTTGCTAACAAGCTAGATCGCTGAAGCGGTAGTCCATCGGAAATCTGCCTACGTTCCCAACCCTGCGTGGCGGCCGAAAAGGCGCACTCTATTCGACCAGGGTCTCGATTTCCTGGTCAGCTGTACGTCGTTAATGGCAGAGATTCGTCATTTGGAACAAGACAGATGCCGGGATAAACGAACTGCAGGTCATCGTCTTCTGCAGGAGTGTGTGCGCATGGAGGGCGAATTGAATATTCAATACTCTGCTCTGCGCTCTTGGATGGGCTTTCCTGATCTATGGAATACGGACGAATTTGAAGAGCATGAGAGTGACGAGACGGAAGATCTTTTCTTCGATGATGCCTTTTGCTTCGAATCGTTCCCCGTGGCGCAGGTCTATTCACTGCACTGGGCCACGCAGCTAATGACTTATATGGCCATCGAGAGACTCTGCTGCCTTCTGGACGAGCGCGTGGTTCCTGGACAGCCCTCCGCATCCCTATTCACGCGGTCGTACAGGGATATCATCGATCTGGCGAGTTCCTCTGCTGTAATGATCTGCCAGTCTGTCAAGTATTGCTTCAGTCCAGGGATGAACGCTTTCGGGGTGCAGGTCTTGTTCGTGCGGCTGTGGCTCGCGAATCAATTCTACCACGCTCGCCCGGGATTCGAGAAGGAGTATGCCTGGTGCCAGAGGATTATTCGTAAGATCACAGATACTGGGTTCCAGGGTGCGCCGGACTTTATGAATTTACACTGGCCTCCTCTTAGACACTTAATATGAAGTAAAATTACCTAGTATTGATACCATCACGACCATAGTACCCATCAACCAACCTAGAATGCGTCCGTGCCAGCACACCCTCATCCAGATCTTCATAGGCCATGCTCCAAATCGCCTGCGCCTCGTTCCTCTCTGTCTTTCTTGCAGAATCAACACCTATATGCTGCACCAGCACCGGATAAAGCGCAAACCTCGCCAACGCCGTCTCCTCTGCCAACCGATCCAGCATCAAGTCAATCTGGCCCTGGCCCCTTTCACGCAAATACTCCATAACCAAAGGCGCCTGGGCCCGCGGGAACACCATCGCCTGCGAGCAACATCCAAAGGACTCTTCAAACACCCCCGGCGCAGGCGGAAGGACAGACGCCTTGCCGCACTGGAAAAACAGGAGCACGAGCGCAGGGTTGAGGACGCAGACCAGCACGAATAGCGTACTGGGGCTGATATCCGGCTGCAATGCCTTTGCTTTCTTTTTTGTGCGCTGCCACTGCCGCTGTCGCAGTCGTCGGGTCACAGCCCCTGCGACCGCTGCGATAGTTATAATACCGAGTCCGACCCCGGGGATAATCCAGAACTCATTATTCCCGCCAATCTGGTGACTCGCCCACCCCGTTGAACGCTCCTGGTTGAACAGTCGCATGAATAGCCAGCTATTCGGGTTTCCGGCTGTTTTGGATTCGAGCACGCGTAGTCCCTGTAACGTGCGAACCAGCCAGCCGTCTGCGAGGAGGATGTCGTCTTCGAACATGCCGATGTATGGAGCTCCAGACTCGTAGCAGCGGGATAGTACGTGTGTGTAGTCGAAGACGCCCTTTTCGGAGTAGCGGCCTTCGTTTTTAAGGGAGGTGAGGTGGGCGGTTTGTTTTGCCGTTGTATTGTAGGTGTAGAAGTCGTCGAGGGCTTGGTGCAGCCATGGGGTGTTCCAGGCTGGATGGGTGGTGGCGTCTGGTTCGGCGATTAGGGCTGTGAGGTGCAGGTCGGCGCGTTCTGGGGGCGTGAGGCCGGTGAGGAGGCTTGCTATTGTTGTCTGGATAAGTAGTACTTTAGCATGCTAGGTAACTATGGGCCAGGGGCTAGGGAAGAAGGGGACTGGTAGTTATAGTAGGTTATATACGTACTTCCAGGTACTGTTCCTCTGTCCTCTTCACGGACGAAATACCCACGCAGAGTGCTGCGCCCTTACTGCCGTTCTCTGCATGACTGTCTGGTGTGTTGTTGGCTGTCGAGGATCGAGACTCGATGAACCGCTGTACTTTTGCCTTCCGGGTCAGGGAGTATCGCTGCTCGTATGCGCGTGCAGGATCAAAGAACGCGCTGCCGGGATCACGGTAGAAGTGTGTTTTGGCGTACCAGATAGTGCAGGTGAGAAAGAGAAGGCTAAGGAGGAGTTTCCATGCGATGGGATACATGGTTATGTATAGAAATGGACTGAATTTGTGTAGGAAAAAAAGGAGGGCGAGGCTTTTCATAGCAATGCTACCGCGTCTAACAAATTACTCTCCCTGCTCGGTACCTTGACATCGCCCTCCTGGCGTCAGACTCAGGCTACGGACTACAGAGACCTGGGCGCCTAACAGCGCCGCAACTCGCGGGGTCACAGTGTTCGTGCATTAACTATTGGGCACCGGAAATTCCCTTTTAGGAAACTCGTCTGGCGGACCGGGGGTGCAGATTTAGCCCCAAGCTGGCTATCCACATTTCGTGTTCGGGATCAATGAGAGTACATATGTAGAGGCATGGCAGTGACACTAGGGTTTCCACTGCTGATCTCGCCTAGAGAAAGAATTTCTTGGCTTTTTCGATCCTTCATCGGGATTCAGGGCTCTGCAGTCACGTCGGATTCGTACAGCTACGTTGTCTCACAAGTCACAATTATATGGGTTGCTAGGAATGGCATGCGTGGAGAACATGAACGTGATTCCATGGTCTAAGGGCATTGCTGGTGCTGTTCAGCTTCAGTATTAACGGAAAGAAAGCCTTACAAAGATAGAAAAACTGCAAAGGATACGATTGATGTCAGATAGACCAACATAGCCCCTGCTATGGCCTTGGCCCTGGTGAGAGCCGCCAGCGCGCTTCCATTGGTTACACTGGATACAGGCAGGCTAAGCGCAAAGTGGTTTGGATCGGGCTATTGTAGGCTCGAGAGTGGTACAAGCGGCTGACTGACCAAGTACAGTATGCTTGAAGAGAGGAACTGGAACTACCTCGAGATGAATTATGAATTGGCATACATATTATTAATTATGAAGCAGTGTACCTTTTGAAAACTCAAAGCAAAGGCCCAAGCACGATGACTTCATCCTGACTAAGAGACCCAACAGGGCAAGTAGGGCCAGCCCTGGTTGACCCACATCCGGCCGTTTATAAAGCGCGACTTGAGCTTCCGACCGTCTTCATCCCTTCCTTCAAGCTCAACAGCTTGCAGAGCGCAATCATCAAATGGCGATGAAAAAGCTCAGCACGGCTTCAATTGATTAACATAACAGGGATATTCATATCCTGCCTGCGAATCGGTAAGAATCACCTGCTACTCTTCCCCCGTGCTCTACCTCAGAGCACGACAAGCATATGATGCTGTATGATAGGTCCGCAACATCATTGTGGAAAAAATATACCCAAAGCCGAAATTTCAAGACGGGTCTCTGAATTGCTTGTTTCTCATTCCTTATTTGTCGCAACTCTTGTTGTTAGGACTGCTGGCTAAGACTACTTTGCTGTATAGGTTCGTCCGAATCGATGACGCGATGCGGGTGGCGTTTGTTAGTGACACGCGATCCTGGTCCGCCGGGCGGATCCCGCTGTCAGCAACGGGGCTAGTATGAATTGATGAATTGAATGAATATGAATGAATATGAATGCGAATATAAACGATGGAATACTTTGAAGAATTGTGTGCCAGGTAGACGCTGTAATTGTAGTGGCTGTATTATTGTGGTGTGTGGTCTTCGGCAAATATGTGACAGGTCACGCAAATAGCCCTGAACAACCACCAGGCGGGTCACCTAACGGTCACTCGCCAAGGATAGGAAGGGAACGAGCAGAGCTATCTTGTTTTGTGGTAAACTTGTTCCTGAGGATACGCAAAATAAAACTCTTATGGTGGAGATGTTCCTGGACGTCTCCACTATAAACCGGATCTATACGTACTTGTTGATTCCCAACACAAGGGCGCTATATTCCCCATACGGAGTATATTAACAGGGGGCCTACCGATACTTTTCTTGTACCATACTCAGTGTAAGACGTCCCAATGCTTAGCAGCCTAATATCTGCCCAATAACCCCGCAGCCTCTTGCAGCACAGCGGCCAATAGTCGCAGGGCTGACTGCTAGGTGATTCTTACGTCCGCTGATATAGCCAGAAGAACTTGAGCTCGCCCCCGCTCTCTGATCTGGACATGCTGGAGCATACCTTAATTGTCTAGTAAATCTAGCTACAGCATCTGCTAAACCAAGGCGCAAACCCAAACGCGGCAGATTCCATGTGGTATATGTGTGCCCTGCAGGCGGCTGATGATATTGGTTACGGCATTGACTTAGCGCTCTAGGTTTGATATGACTTTATGATAATGAAAATGAACCTTGACCTGGTATGCACCAATAGGTTCCTAGTATTTCCCTGATTCTGGAGCGAATTGGGGGTTGCGAACTTTATCTATATATATATATATATATATACCAGAACAGTTTTGGCACTGTGTTTCCGGGAGATCTGATTATGCTATATTTATCGCTCAACTACTTATCGGAAAAGTCGAGTAGTGGCAGGTTCACGTTCCGATGCCAATTATGCTGTGACCAACGTGCAAGCGATTGATTGTATGCTTCGAATGTCCCCTATTGGCCGTTTGTTGCATTTGCCGTTTGTTGCATTTTTTAATATTCATTTCTCCATTCATACTTTGAATAACCCCTTACCCCTTATAATTTCCGATTGCAGATGCGTACAGGGAGCGAGGCGCGTAGGCCGTGGGATCCGAGCCGACCGCGGACTCCGCGGCGGGCACGGTGACCGCATCTATACAGAGCAGCATATAAATGAATTCCGTCTGCATCTGCTTTGCCAGCCAGAAAATAGAGTACCATTCATTGCAAAATGTCCTCTCCAACTCCGGGCACCAGGTAAACCCCCTTCATCTTGTTTCCTGTCCAAG
This sequence comes from Aspergillus sydowii CBS 593.65, assembly GCF_001890705.1. NCBI lineage: Eukaryota > Fungi > Ascomycota > Eurotiomycetes > Eurotiales > Aspergillaceae > Aspergillus > Aspergillus sydowii. Next base: position 1,017,716 of record NW_024467866.1, read on the forward strand.
CTGACAACAGAAGCTCCGAGCTCAGAAACCGACGCCCCAATGGCCCCAAGCAGCCCGAAACGACAGCCACCCTGGTTGAAAAACCACACTTCGAATTCGGCGGCCCTCTGGGTGTATCTGCCCTTATGATCGGATTCCCCCTGCTAATGTACTACATGTACATTGGCGCCACCTTCTACGATGGAAAACCTCCCCTGCCTGCGCCCAACCAGCCGATCACCGAGTTTCTCGCTCACCTCGTCGACCTCGCCTACACCCACGCATTCCCAACCAAGAAAGCCTGGTTCATCTACTGGTCATTCCTCACCTTTGAAGGCTTCGCATACCTCTACTTCCCAGGCGTCTACCGCGTCGGCAAACCCCTCCCCCACCTCAACGGCGCTCAACTCCCCTACTACTGCTCCGCCGTCTGGAGCTGGTTCGCTACCATCGCCCTCGCCCTGGCCCTCCACTTCACGGGCCTCTTCCGCCTCACAACCCTCATAACAGACTTTGGCTCTATAATGTCCGTCGCCATTGCATCGGGGTATCTCGTCTCTATAATAGCCTACATCTCGGCTCTCGCGCGCGGCGCCCAGCACCGCATGACGGGCTCGCATGTCTATGACTTCTTTATGGGCGCGGAGCTCAACCCGCGCCTGTTCAAGTGGATCGATATGAAGATGTTCTTCGAAGTGCGGATCCCGTGGTTTATATTGTTCCTGTTGACGCTTGCGACGGCGCTCAAGCAGTACGAGGAACTGGGGTACGTCTCGGGCGAGGTATGTTTCCTCCTCATGGCGCACTTCTTGTATACGAATGCCTGTGCGAAGGGCGAGGACTTGATTATTCCGACATGGTATGTTATCTACCTACACCAAATATTAAACCGAAAACAGCAACTAATTCAACGTTTTCCTTGACTCGAATAGGGACATGTACTACGAAAAATGGGGCTTCATGCTTATATTCTGGAACCTCGCCGGCGTGCCCATGTCCTACTGCCACTGCACCCTGTACCTCGCCTACCACGACCCCTCAACCTCCTCTTACTACTGGAGCAACAAGCACCCGGCAATCCTGCTCCCCTGGGCCGCGACTTACCTCTTCTTCTACTGGATCTGGGACACCTGCAACAGCCAGAAAAGCATATTCCGGGCCGAGGAGCGCGGTGCGAAGGTTGACCGTGCGACGTTTCCGCAGTTGCCGTGGCGGGCTGTGAAGAATCCGAGGACGATTAGGGTTACGCAGGGGGAGGATGCTGGGGCGTTGATTCTTTGCGATGGGTGGTGTATGTTTTTTCCTTCCTTCCCTTCTTTTCTATTCTTTCTCTTCTCTACCCATCCACCTGATCGAGAACCGCAATGTCTTTGACTAACATAACTTGAATGGTGTTGTAGACGGCATCGCCCGCAAAATCCACTACACATGCGACTGGTTTTTCGCGATAAGCTGGGGTCTGATTACAGGCTTCGATTCGCCGTTTCCGTGGTTCTACTCGGTCTTCTTCTCGGTTATGATTGTGCACCGTGCGCGTAGGGATATTCAACGCTGTCGTCAGAGGTATGGGGATGCTTGGAAGGAGTATGAGAAGAGGGTGCCGTGGTTGTTTATTCCGGTGAGTTTTTATCCTCTTCTTTTACTATTTAAGTGGTTGTGTGAGACTAATGATGTAGTATGTTTTTTGAGGGGTGGTTTAGGAAGTGGAATAATTCGGAGGACAAGTTAGATGGATAAGTTTGATTTAATTGGATTATGTGGATTGATTGATAGTATAGTATAGTATTGAGATCAATTCAACCCTCTCAGAATCTCCACGGCCGACCTCCCCGTCCCAATAAAATCATTCAAAAACATCGAAATATCAACCTGATCAACCCGATCATCAAACAAATCATCCGGCCAGATCACATCCGGCAGCGCAATATCCCCCGCCCCGGACCCGGCAGGCATAATCAGACTTCCATCCTGGTGCTGCGCAAGCCCCGTAAGTGTCTGTCTGGAATCGACGAGGACCTGCGCGGCTCTGGCGAAGGAGGCGCAGATGGCGTGTAGGTGCAACGAGCCGCGGGACACGCCCTTTATCAGCTCGAGAGACTTGACGGTTTCTTGGAGCAGGTGGAGGTCTGCGGTGTTGGTAGTTGTGATTGCGTGGGTGAAGACGATGATGAAGGGCGTGAAGGAAGGGTATAATAGAATCGAGTTGACATATTCGGCTTGTTTGTGCGCTTTGCGGTCCCGGAAGTACGTTATGCATTTGAGGTGGCTGTGCAGTGCCATCGACGCGGCTTCGTAGCATTCCGATGAGACGGCCATTGCATCTGCGGCGCGTGTTTGCGCGCGGTATATCACCGTCAGGACGGAGTAGGCGATGAAGTCGGCGCACGCGGTCATGCCGTGCAGGGAGTCTGCGTAGAGGCCTTTGCTGACGTCGATCTACTGCCGTTAGTATTGCACTTCGAGATATCGTCCATGGGCGGGGATGGGATGGTACTTCGAGTAGTTTGTTCCGCACAGCCATGAGATCCACGGAGAGTGCGTGGATCCTGCGTAATTTCTCCTCCTCGCTTGTTCTTGTTGCGGATACGGAGTAGAGCTGGTCGTAGACCTTGCCTTGGATAGCGGCGAACTCGACGGTGATGAGGTTGATGAGGTCCCAGGAGTGTTGTCGGTGGTCGGCCGACGGCGTATATAGGTTTGCGTCGATGTCGTGGTCTTGAAAGTGCGAGGTGAGGCCGATGTTCAACGATACGTTTTTGTCAATGGTGTACAGCGACCAGAACGCGTGGCGTTTGGAGTCGGCCAGCGCGAAGGGATCGGAGAGAGAGGTCGCGTTTCGATGCATGCCCATGGTTTGGCACATATTGAATGCGATCGAAAGGTACGTCCAGCAGCGCTGGATGTCGAATTCTTCTTGCGCTTTGATGATCTGGCTGGTTAGACAAATCTTAATAGATAGTGACAGACTTACTCCGATTAATAATGCTTGCACTTTCTCCAGCGTTGGATCGGCTAGCATCTGTGGACTATTCAGACCAGCTGAAAAGCTCCTCTCACAGAAAGATTTGCTAGAGCTGAGATCGTACCGCGCAAGATCAGGATCTCCCTCGTGAATGTAGTCCCGGATAACAAAGTACAGCAACCCATGCAGCAGTGTCGTCGACCCGGACGGAACCGGCACAATCGGAAAATAGATCGACTGACAAAGCGATTCAAGTTGCCGGGTGTCTTTCCACGACTGACTGACCAGGAAAAACGGAGGTTGTACTACCAATATCAGCCGGGTTCCAGAGAAGAAAAAATGACGTACATACTCTTGACCTTTTTCACCACCGCGACGACAAGATCTACCGGAAGCAATGGCTCTCGAGTACGGAATACCTCGGACGATCCCTGCGCTGGTCCAGGCGTATGCGTGTCGAGACTATCCTTCAGCGAGGACAGCGCAGAAGAGACCTGGTCGTTCAACTCCCCACCACGAGCCGCAACCACAGCCGAGAGCGCAGCGTCTCGGGCAACAAGGGTTTCATGGTGAAACGAAGACTGCCCTTCAAACGGAGGCACCGTCTGTCGTGCTGGACTCGGGCTGGATACTGCCAGCGCTGGAGGAGTTGCAGCCGGTGACCCCTTTGAGATGTTCTGGAGTGTCTGTTGGATAGAGTTGAGCTGTTCTTGTATACTCTGGAATCGCTGCTCGCTGTCAAAAGTTAACAAAGGGAAATTCAGTACGGTTTTCCATGGCACTTACTACTCGTCGTTCTGGAGTCGTGGCGTTCTGGTGGCAGTGGCAGTGGCGGTAGCAGTCGGCGTCGCACCCCCAGCACTACATGTAATGCCTAACACATTGCAACTGGAGCATGGAACCGACTTGTCGCATTTGATCTGACAGTCGTTAGCGTAGATTTCCTAGCTGTTTCGTTGCGCGGTACCTTTCGGAGTCGGCAATTGTCACACTATCGGTGGTCAGTTTGTGAAGAGTCGACAGATACAGAAAACATACCGCTCGCACGCGGAATGAGCTCCGGGACATGTTCGCCGATGAAGCCCTCCCCGTCAATAAGAATCGATCTGATGTTGAGGATGGTTGACTTGGAGAGAATTGAAGAAAGCGCTCAGCCAATTTGTGCAGTAGAAGTTGCTGAATCAGCATGCACATATCTTTATGCCGTTTATGCACATTCTACAGATGCGCATACGATGGTAGTATCTACGGAAATTACATATACAACAGCAGATGCGCTAAAAGTGGTCGATGGTGGGAATATAGTCTAATAACTCTAAAGTCCAAAGAGATATAATCTACTCCACAGCAATGTTAATATTGGTATGCCCCGTCGCAGGAGGATAATCCACGTAGCAGATCTTGTTATCCTCGAATGGTCCGTAGAAACGGCTGCGCTCGTACGGTGAAAACGGAGTACCCGTTCTCAGGCGCTCAACTAGGTCCGGGTTGCTGGTGTAGTACCGTCCATACAGCAGAGCGTCGTACTGGCCGGACTCGAGGACCCCCCATGAGTTCTCCTGGTTCCAGCCGCCGCCGGAGAAGAAGGGGGTAGATCCAAAGATCTCGCGGAAGCTGCTCAGCTCGACGTTTGTGAGGCCCCAGCTGCCTAGGAAGGCGTCCTTTTCTTCGTAGCTGAAGATTTGCTCGTAGCGCTGGTGTTGTTAGCCGGAGTTCGGGGGTGGGACAGGGAATGGGCAGACATACCGGCTCAATGAAGCTCACGTAGGAGAGATTGGGGTGTGTGCGCTTGAGCTCCTTGGAGAGGTGCGACCAAGTCTCAAGACGCTGCTCGCTGCGAGTCTGATTGAACAGACCGAACGGTGAAAGACGGATGGCCAGGTTCTCCTCGCCGACTGTCTTGGCCAGCTGGTCCATGAGCTCGAGGACGAAGCGGCACCGTTTCTCAGGCGAGCCGCCGTACTCATCTGTCCGCTTGTTGATGTTCGAGCTGAGGAACTGCTCTGGGAGATATCCATTTCCGCCGTGCAGTTCGATCCCGTCGAACCCAGCTTCCATGGCCGCCTTGGCCGCCTGGCAGTAGTCCTCGATTGTGCGCTTGATGTGCTCGACCGTGAGCTCGATAGGGGGATGCGCGGAGTAAGGGACTTGCTCGGTTGCGCCGACGGGAGGGTGCGAGTAGCATTCAGTCGGGGAGTCCCAGACGGTAGCAGAGGCAGAGACAGCGGGTGAGCCGCTCATCTGGGGGATGGTGGCACGGCCTGCGTGCCAGAGCTGAGCGTAAATATAGCCTCCCTTCTCATGGACGGCGTCGACGACTCGTTTCCAGCCGGCGGTTTGCTGGGCGTTGAAGAGGCCGGGGACACCGGGCATGCCATTGCTCTATCGGACGGAGCTGTCAACATGAAGCCGGGAACCACCAGCAGCCGGACTTACCTCGAGCGACGGCGGGATGCCCTCTGAGATGATTAGTCCTCCATCGGTAGCCCGTTGGCGGTAGTAGTCGACAATTAGGTCGCCGGGATACCAGACGCGGTTGGGCTTCTCGGGGGTGCTGACGGGGCTCTGAGGCACACCGCGATTGCGGGTCATTGGGGCATGAATGACCCGGTGTTTAAGTGTGATTCTGCCATTGGCAATAGCCAGAGGCTGGAAAAGCTTCGAGTCTTGATGCGCCATGTTGGGAGGAGCTGGAAGTGGGAGAGTTTGGTACCGAGGCACACAGTCTCACAGCATGGGGGAATCGGTCGTCCCATCATTCTCTATTTGTGCGGCGGCAGATTCTCCTGATCCAGTATGACCCTCCATTTCCCCTCTTCGACCGCTGCGGCGCAGACTCTGGCTCATTCTCAAACGGGTGGGATGGGCCTGAATGGGTCTTGACAGCCACTTGGGAGCAGCTGGGGGCCCAGTGAGAGACGCCGACAAGAGCGCGGTGGATTCTAGCGCCCGTTAGCTGCCCGCGGACCGCCTTAGCGACCGGCCGTGTCTGGCGAGGACTCGGGCTGGCTCTGGGCGTTGGACTGATTCGTGTGCGCTGACATGGCCTGCAAGAGCAACATGTGAAGACTAAAGAGCGATGGAGAATCAATACAGTTGGAGTTATACAGTTATGCAACCCTAACAAAGTAACAGACACATCTGCGACGGATCGCCGACTCCTGTAATCTTCAGCAGAACGATGGTGAAAACTCAATTAATCCTTGACAGCCGAGCTTCTGCTGAAACATCGGTATTACCCGAACTGCAAAATTACAGCGGTCGGCCCTATAAATATAATAAGTCGATGCCTTTGTCTTCACCCACCACAAATAGTCATTCTATTCAGGTTATCGCGAAGACGATAGATCACATGTGCTGATCCAGTATCCACAGAGCTAGTCATCGCCAGCGACTAAGAGAGTGCTGGATTTGTATTTATTTGACCTTCCCAGACGAGAACTGGACACTGAAGCAATATGATCCATCCGAAGCTTGTCAAGGCTGCGCAATTTGTATCCTGCACGAAATTCACCAACTCGATCGATCATGCATGTATCTTCAGCCACCCGCAACTTAACTGTATGTATACGCCTCTGGCTGTGGCGATTTTCTCTCCCTTGCGCAGCGGGTTTGAAGCTCGCGTTATCTAATTGACTGACCAGTCGCCAATTTTATCAAGCTGAGACTAGTAATTGATGGGATACTAGATCTGTATGCCCAGGATGGCCGCTCGAGTCTATCTTCGCTTTTCTATAGCCCACAATGACCCGGTCGTGAGTCCCATCGTGCATCGACCCAAGCCTCAGGTTCGCCCAATACACCGCGGGTCCGCGTGAGACATGTCCGACGCTTGTCTTCTTCCCATGTTGACCGAAAGACACAGTAAAGGCGACGGAGCTCCCGGAATACAAGCCAGGGAGCTCACTGGCCAGTGTGGATGCAGTAGAAAAAGTAACCATTTACCCCCTTTGTTTAGCACGCCGACCTGGGGCACATGATTTCAGCCCCTGGCTGCCTGTTCGTTATCGCAGGCTGATCGTGATTGTTCGCGCCTATACGAAGAGCGCTAATGAGTGAGCCCCGTATTATCTACACGCCTGAACAGAAATCGGCAGGTGACAGAGCAGCTGCTTTTTGAACACGAGGGCTGAATACGAAGGGCAGTGGGAGTGTCCGGCGCAAAGGATATAAACGTGCCGTCGACTGCCGCCAGGAAGATCCTTTCTTTCTATATCAAGTGTCATATTCCGAAAAACATCATCGTCTCTTCCTTGGAGATCTCCTTCACGATGACCCGGTCTTCAATGCCTCGCTTGACATTCACCATCGCAGTACTCTGCTTGCTGCTGCATTCCGTCACTGCATATCCGACCGCGGAATTGGCCCGTGTCGTCCGTAACTCAGAAGTCGCCAGGTTGTCATTGCTGGGACGGGGAAACATTCATGCCTCGTCGATCGATCTGTCAGAGCGCCCTGATGCGGATCCACTCGAGCAGCGCGATAATCAAATGCCATAGCTATGTAACCTCAACTGCGGTAGTAGTGCACCTCGACGATAGCCCCTTAATGGTCAAGTGGATACTGTATGTGCTTTGAAGGTCGCTTCGAGTCAACTTGCTAACCCACCAGCTCAATTAAGCAGGAATGTGATTGTTAACAGTTGGCACGCGATGGCTTTTGTTAGCAAAGATAAACTGCTGGAATTGTCATAGAAAGAGAGAGTGTCATATCATAGAAAGCGAGAGAATTATATGAGAATTGAGATGGCAGTGGAATTTTTTTCCGTCCTTTTTAATAGTCGGCCGGTTACTACAACGAGTATGAGCACAGTAATTTGCAACTTTCCCTTCAGACTCCTCGGCTACAAACGACCCACTGGTTGCAGGCTGGTAGAGGCCGTCTGCACGCCGGCAAAGTCTCTTTTCTGTGTTCTGGAACCTGTTTCGACACGGATGACGAGGAGGCTTCCGGCGTGGGTCGTCGTCTCCACTGCGGCCGTTAAGGAAGACGCCCACCTTGTCTGTGTCTCTGTGATTCTCTGCGCCCTTCGTTCGCCAATCGCCAATCGCCAATCGCCGCATCGGAGGCGCACTGGCCAGGGCGATTACGACTTACGATCCTGGTCGCAAATGGACGGAGATTTGCCCAAAGGCGTGCATTGGCCGGAGGTGACCAGGCTGCTGGGAATTGCAGTCTGGGCGGCAAACTGATAGTGCTATCCTGGCAGCCAGCGGCCAGCGCCCCCTGACATCCTGGACTTGTGGTGCTTCACCTTGGCTCTGTGGATCTCCCTGAAGAACGGAATTGCTTTTGTCATGCAAACTCTATTTGAAGCATGGCGTCTCAGCGCCGTCTTTTTTGCCGTTCTAGGATGGAGGACTCGTTCTCGACTGCGCCAGCCCAGTGGGCCGGCAAAGTGGCGGACAGTCGCTAGCCAGCGAGAGCCCAGTTTAACCCTCTGACAGCCGATCATCAGTTCTCGAAATTCGGTACGCCGCCTGTCACGGCTGTATGAGCCTGGGAGGAGTGGATAGAGTCCGGGAGCCCAGTGCAACCCCTGCCCAGTTCCCGCTCCTGACCAGGATGCCAACCCCAGAGACAATCCCAATCTTCATGGCCTGGATGGAGCCGTTGTTACTCATTATCAATAGTGCAGATCTGGCAGCCCGAGCGCGTTACAGGATGTCCGTCCCTTATTACTCGCGAACCAGCCGGTTTTTCCGGAGGACATATGGGCCTCCACTCTTTAATTATTCTCCCCTCGTCGTTCGTTCTTTACACTGAGATAGATAGATTTTTTGGCGGCGTCACCATAATGCTGGATTGAGTCCGCATCATGTCCACGAATGACCGAACTGATGTGCTGAATACCGTCAACCTTGTCACGCAATGTCTCTGCATTCCAATTGTCAGCGTCTTTGTGCTTCTGCGCTTTGGCATCCGTGCCTGGTATAGGCAATGGGTTCGAGCCGAGGACTGTATGTCTTGCCTGCCTGCATCTGTTTATCATTGTTGAATGCTAATTGTCTACTGTCTAGGGACCTGCTTTTTCGCATGGGCAAGTACACTGAACACGATCTCTGAACCAAGCTAACCGTCACAGCTTCTCTTCATGGGATACTGCGGCATTGCCATTGTTGGTGAGTACAGCCCTCTCCTACAAAAAGGAAAAAAAGCTAACAGTATCAGTCGGTAACTATGGCGGAGGCTACCACTACTGGGACGTCTCAGCCGAAGACCAAGTATACTTCCGCAAGTTCTGCTACATTGCAACAGTCCTCTACTGCCCGATGGCCCTGCTCGTCAAAATCGCCCTCCTCTCCATCCTGATCCGCATCTTCGCCCCCTACAAGCGCAGAATCTACTTCATCTACGGCTTCCTCGCCGCCCTCACAATCTACTACACCGTCGCCGAGATCGTCAAAATCCGCATGTGCGATCCCGTCCCGGGATACTGGACCCTCGACCCGACCGCAAACTGTCTCGACCAGCAGGCCGCACTCATCGCCGACTCCGTTATAAGCATGGTTTCGGATATCCTGATCCTGGTCCTGCCGCTGCCCCTTACGTGGTCGCTGCAGATGTCGCGGAATAAGAAACTGCGCGTCATTGGTATGCTCTCGGCAGGAGGCCTCGCCACGGCGTTTAGTATCTACAGACTTGTCCTTGTTCTGCGCGACGGCAGTTCCCCGGATATGACGATCGTGTTTATCTGCGTTATTCTCTCAGGGTGCGTTACTTTCATATACCTACTCAGGAGTTCAACTAACAAGATGCGATAGAAATGCCGAAGGCGGCATGGGCCTCATCTGCGCATGCCTCCCCTCGCTCAACATCGTCATCAGCAAAGTGCGCAACCACAGCTACAAGTCCAACAACGGCTACTACGAAGGCCAAAGCTCGTCTGTCCCGCTCAGCCGCGTCAAGGGCGGCGGCGGAAGCAAAGCCGGGGTCTCGCTGAACCAGTCGCGCCGCGAACCGGAGCCGCACGAGATTAACTCGGATGAGAGCCATTTGATCTCGTATGCGGGTGCGGTGGACCGGAGCCAGACGGACTTTACGCATGGTGGGATTCATAAGACGATTGATGTGCAGCAGACTTTTGAGGTTGTTGAGGGGGATGGTCGTGGGCGGGGGAGTGGGAGTGGGAGCCCGAGTAGTGAGAATGAGTACTCCAAGGGCTCGAAGGGGCGGGGGTATTGATTGTGGGGTTAGTCTAAGATATGGATATCAGGGAGAGTATAGTACTTCTTTTTCTTTTGTTAGTTTGGTACGAATATAGTAATAGACGCCCGACTTCTGTCATCTTGTGGCCTCGACCATGCAAGGTACTTTCACTCTAGACTGCCAGGGCCGGGTCGGCATATGCCCGTCCACTACCTACAAGGAACCGGTTACCTTCCGAGCTCGGATTATCCGTTTATTGGAGAAATACGGAGTATATTAAACGGATTCAATACCCTGGTCAGGCCCCCCGGCTAGTTCACAGACAGGGAATACAACCCGGATATAGCGCCGGCCTTCTGCCGCTCTTGTGCCGCGCGCGCGAGTCAGTCGGTCGCCAAATAGACTAGTGACCGTTGATTCAGGCGCACTGACCTAGACTGTTACCGGGCTGTGTTGACTGACTGTTATGTTGACTTAAGAACATACATATTAATTAAGCAGTGGAGAACTACTGCCGGCACTAGACAGGGAGGCTCGTTGGAAGATTGACCAGTAACTACTGCCCTGGGTGCAGCCTGTAAAATTCTTACACGGTAAAGGAGGATAGTTTAATACCCTTGTACAGTTAGTAATATTTGGGTGGAGAGTTCAGGGCTGACTTGGACTGACAGAGTCATGTCTTGTCTCACCCGACCTTGGACGCCTACTTCGTATGTCTCTGGTGTCTGGACGGCTCGGCCGAGCCTTGCGCTACAAAGCTAAGCTGAGTCGAATGTTGCTGACGAGGATCTGTTCCTGTTTGAGTTCTTTTGAATAAGCGACTAAAGTTTTACTGAGAGCAATATGATCATGCCATGGTTTTTATCACATCACAATGTCACACCATATTCTAACAAGGAAGTATCGAGTGCGTCCGATTAGAGTTGCTCTCTCATTCTCCCTCCTCAGGGACGGAATTAGGGTTTATGTTCCTGACTGATCTATACGTAACGGAAATTAACAACGGTGGCCGTATACTCGCACAGATACCGATATATTCAGACTATTTCTCTTTCAGACCATTTCTCTTCGATTGATAACTATCCGTAACATTAGTTCAAGATAGCGTACTGGATAGAATAAAAAGATAGGATGGCTGTTGAAAGCAACCCGGGAAAACCCCCGTGCCCTGAGTTTTTAAGTTTAAGTTTATACATAGTCAGACCACCACCATCTGCAACCGTACCTGACCCCTGAATAAAGTATAGATATCGGTGGCCGGACAGTGATTGACTCATTGGCGATGGCGAGTTTAGAGGGGTCGCCGGTAGATAGGTTTGTGGTTTCTTATTAGAAATAGAAGTATGGCACTAGATAGAAGAATAAACTACTCTGATCTAGGACATAGGTGAACAAATCATACGAGTGTCATTCTGGTAAAGAAATACAGGTAAAAGAAAACGAAGACTGTAGGAGAAGACAAAAGACGACCAGGACAGAATTAACCCAACGTCAGTAAAAATAAAATAAAAGAAAGAAAAAAAGCACTTCCAAACACCCGGGACTCGAGAGGCAGCAACAGAGACAGCCGCATCTGCTGCTTTACACAGAGAACAGCGACTGGCTCTCTTATAGAAAGGCGCCCACTGAAGCTAGTTGGGATCGGACCATTCCTAGAGAGCTGTTAGTAAATGCCAATAAGAGACCATGAAATGAACATTCATACCGATTCCGGAAGGGGGATAAGTTCCAAGGTATGGGGATCCCAGCGATACATTTTCTCATTAACCAGCGCATTCAAAAGCCAAAGTGGCGGTGTAATCAGCGACGCGCATCTCCAGTCCAGCAGCTTCTCCTTATTCTTGTCACTGGGGTCCGGCGGCACGGGGACTGGATGCTCATTTCGGTCTTCGAGTGCCCGGTGTATAATCTCGATAGCGACCCCGCGGAGACCGAATTCTCCATAGAGCATGACGGCGATCTCGCGCACGGCGAGTTTCATGTCCAAGGGACTCGCCGCGGGCATCATCACGGAGATCACGATGGTTGGGACTGGACGCTCCATGAGGTGCAGGGCGCGTTTGCGTCCGCAGGGCTGGATGAATCTAATTTTAGGGAAGCGGTATAGATCGAGGATGTCGTCCACTTTGGCCATGATTTCGTTTTTGTAGTTTATAAAGGCTTTTCGGCGGCTGTCGCTGGCGGGGAGTTCTTGAGATACAACTGGCAGCGGGAGGACGTTGATTCCGGCTCGGTGGAGGGTGTATGTGTATCTGAAGTTGTCGAGGCTGAAATCTCCAACATGGTAAATCATGGACAGAAGTTCGCTGGGTTCCAAGTCGTCTTCTGACGGGGGTGGTGCGGTATGGGATACGAGTGGGATGACGGACCCGTAGGCGTGGGCTGCGGCATGGGCTTTCTGAGTGCGCCTCCATGGGTGGTATCCTGGCTGATGCATATAATCTCCAAAGATAGCACCCAGGGCCGAGGCTGGGTTTTGCGCGGTGGGGGCTGGTTTGTATGGCTGTTGGCCTCCACCGTCTGATTTCTTCTTATCTTTCTTCTTCTCAGAAGCAGTCTGGGCCTCGGCGTCGGCCTTGGCCTTGTAGCTCACGTAGGCCTCTGTCTGGAACTTGCTTGTCCCCAAGATAGTGAACCTGGCCGGAACATGTCTGTGCATGGAAGGAGGCGGGTTCCGGGGCTTACCATCCATATGAACCACGTCGTCCATCTCCCAGGACATGGCTATGGTGGCTTTATTAATGTACGCGGATGCTATTTGAGCCGCATCGCTTCCAGGGCCCGGGGCAGTGGTCATGGCCGAGTAAGGGCAGCGCAAGTAGGGGGAAAGATATTCCTCACGCAACGGCTGATTGTTCCCGCACTCTGCCCAGTTGTATGCGTAGTAACGGGGTTCAGGCGTGGTTGGGCGGAAGGTGAACATTTTGATATGCGCTGGAAGGAGCGATATATCGATAACGAGGTTTATAGGCAGACGGTACTGGGAAAGCTGAACCAGATATAAAACTGTTGTGTAGCGCAGTTGGTCTGAGAGAGTATAGGCGAAGAGAGTAGGGAAGAGGAAAGAGGAAAGAGGAAGAGAAGAGGCAAGGAGAAGGGAAAGCGAGATATAAAAGAGGGCTTGCAAACCATATTGCAGTACGATGTGGTAAGAGTAACAATAGAGTTCCTGAAAAGACTGCTCCTGATCATTAAGAAGTATAATACATCAAAGTCATAGTCATAGTTCGTCGTGACGGACATACCCCCCAGCGTCATCATCCTCAAATACCCGGACAACCTTTACAAGAAACTCGCCAGCCTGCTTCTGTTAGTGCGAATTCAGTAATCCTGTTCGACGACAACGTACCTCGTTCAACACCTGGACTGTATCCCGCGTCTTGTCCAGCTGCCCAGGTGCCAGTATGGAATCAGCTCCGTGAAGAATACGCAACGCATCCTCCGTCACATCAGGTGCCAGTTCAGATTCCGCGTCCACCACTCCCATCATCCTGCCTGTATCCACGGCGCTGTCGTTCCCTGGGACATCAAAACCTTCGGACCCAGGGGTACGCGGTGCCCCTGAAGCATCGGCAATCAGGAGACGCAACCCCTTCGCCCGTTCTGGCTCGAGCATCTTGGACAGCGCAGCGAGAAATTCCTGCAAAGTTGTAAGTGAAGAACCGGGGACCGACAAAACTTTATCCAGGATCAGATTGAGATCAGTCCAGAAGGCCCAGGACAGAACGCGAGCGGCGCGCGTATCAAAGTCCAAGAGCGGCCGCACCAGAGCCACAATATCTCGTAGAATCTCTTCCAAAATATCTACGACATCTGTAACTTGGCTAAACAGGTGGAAAAACGTCGCCAGGTCATCCTCCATATACGGCGTCAGCACGCGCGCTCGCGTCTGCAGTATCCCAGCGACATCATCCATCGTTTGACCCTGCAGCAGCGGCCCATCCAGCACATCAAGCAACCGCTCAACCTGAGAAAGCCCCTCCTCGGAAGCAAAATAAAACTTAATCCTCTTGCCCATGACGTGCCCGTACGCCTGGTACTCCAGCTCCCCGTGATCGAATATCCCATGGTCCTCGAACAGGTCATGCAGCTGGTGCGCCCGCTCAGGGGTTAATGTCTTCCTGAACCGGGCCACAGAAGCCGTAAGCCGGCCGAGGGTTTCTTCATCGGTTACGTATGCGACGAAGTCACCCATCTGCTCTGATGTCAGAGCTTTATGCCACAGCATAACCTCCTTATTTAGCGCTTTGATGTATCCCGGGTCCAGCGTATTCCTGGCCCACTGTATGATGCGCCATAGGGACTCCAGCGCAGGGATTAGATCTACACCTGCGCGGTCGAGTCCCTCTTTTGCGGTGCGGTAGTATCCTATGAACTCGGGGCTGAATACGCTGCTGAGTGTATCCAGCACGCCTACCGCGACGGCGCGATACTCGTCGGGGATTGCGGGGCTGGTGTTCAGGAATACCTTGAAAGCAGCCACGACTTCCGGTGTCAATACCTTTCCGCCGTTTTCGAAGACATAGCCCAGTGTATATGTGAATTCTGGGTCTGAGAGGAGGAGCTGCAGGCGCTCGGTTGCGGGTTTGGGGTTTTTCTCGTCGGTGAGGACGGTGAGTTTCTTTACGAGGGTATTTAGGCGCTGGATGGCTTCAATGCGAGCGAGGATGTCTTGTGCTTCGGGTGTGGAATTGAGTTCTTCTTGTGGACTTGGCTCTGGTTCTGGTTCTTTTGATACTGGGGATGGTGCTGTTGGTGGTTGAACCTTTGGTATTTCCGGCGGAGTTTTGGGATCTTCATCCTGAACGTCTAGTTCCGCGTCATCCGTGTCAAGAAGTGAGCCGATGCCCGATGCAAACGATGCGATATTCTGCAGGGTGCTGAGCTTTTGCAGAATGTCGGAGGTATCTTCGCCTTGGCCTCCATCTGCATCTGCATCTGCATTGGCAGCTTGATTCGTCTCTCCAGTACCAGAATTACCGTCTTTATCTCCCATAAGCGAGAACAAGGTGGACGCGACTGAGGCGACATTCTTCATCTGCGAAAGATCGATGCCATTCAACAGGTCGGAAGCATCGTCGGACGCAGAATCCGCCGAATCCTCCCCCCGAGCATTGTGCTGCTGCTGCTGCGTTTCAGGAGGCGATGAGTCTGCTTCTTTGTCATCTACTAACGAGGATAATGTCGATGCGATAGAGACGAATTTCTTCAGATTCGATAGCCCCTCGACGTTGTTGAGTAGGTCCAGGGGGTTCTGCTGTGGGTCGGCGAGGACAGCATGGGGAATCCCCAGCGAGAGAAGTACGAGAGAGAGCCGCATCCCGTCTCGTCTGCTTTTTGCAAGGTGAGGAGCTTTGCGAGTTTGAGCTGGCTGGAGGGACTGACTCCCTTATCAGAGGAATGCGGGGGAATTAATTTGAAGATGATAGAGTCTGTCAGGGGTCTGGACTGCCAAGACAGACCCAGTTATTACTCCTTAATTAATTGGTGAATCTGCGCTGAATTCATTCCGCGGGCCGAGAACACATGTGATTGCAGACTGAAAGTGGATAACCCTAACTCCGTCATAGCTTCATGGTAATTACATTTTAGCCAAGTAATGAGTAGATGAATAGAAGTAGAAGATACAGTAACGTAAATCCATCAACTCAAGCTCAACCCATCCAGCTCCATATTCGGACTCTGCTGCTGCTGCTGCTGCGGCGGCGATAACCCCTCGCCAAAATACTCCTGCACCCACGACGAAATCAAAGGGTCGAATCCCTGCGCGAGCTGCTGGAACTGCATGCGGTCGAACTCTGCCTGCTCCCCCTCCGCGCTCTCCGGCTCGATGTACAGGTAATCAAGGTTGATTTGGTCGTTGTCGCCGGTCTCTAGCTCGGGAATTGCGTTCTCAGTCTCGCTGGGATCTGGAAGCGGCATGGTGCTCGTTGCCTGGGGAGGGATTGAAAAGTCACTCTGCTGCTGGGCTAGATTTGTCTGGACTGAGGCGTCGTCCGGTAGAGTGTGCACGTCATGGTTTGTTTGCTCGGTTGTAGCGCTTACCGGTGTTGCCGCGGTCTGAATATATGGAAGGCTGTCTGAGCGCGTGAGGCGTCTGCTTGTTGGAATCTGTACTGGTGGATTGTCAATCGTCCATGGTAGTCGAATGCTCATCCCGATAGGAGGGATGCTTCGCACGAGTTCCGGGAGGGCGTTATCGTAGGGCAATCTCCCGACAGCAAGACTGTAGTCTACTGACGTTGAAATAAGGAGGTATGCCCGTGGGAACTTCAAAAACGCTTCGTGCCATGTATTTGCACGACCTGCAGACGAGGACTCGACTAGTTCTTTGCCCGTGGAGCTGGACTGCTGTGGAGGGCTGGAGCCTCGGTTCCCGGATATTTGGCCCTGTTGATCCTGGTCCCACCGGAGGAAGAGGTGTTGCGAGGTCATATAAGCGAGCCGCAGGATGTGGTTTGTCCCTGCTGTGACAAAGTCGGTGACATCGTAGACGCGCCCGGAATGGCGCACGATCTCGCCTAGGGACTCGAGACGGCGGCGACGACGGTCCATTTCTGATGCTGATGGGGAGAGCTTGAGATCAATGGCTGTGAGGACGAGAGGCATAGCAACGTATGCAAGACTGTTATGTTAGCTAGCTGCGAACACAAGATGGGTATGAGAAACATACACACTGAGAGGGAGATTCTGGGCTCGTCCCTCTCGACCGAAATATTCCATAATACTGGTCAGACGGGCCATGGCATCTCGCAGAGTATTCCCTGCATTCCAGATCTGGTTGATGTAGTTCTTGCCGCTGAACATAAGGTGATTCTCAAGCAGGAGGGCCTCGTAGTGTGCGAGATCAATACGCGCAGTTCTGCTAATTAGCACTGGCCACAGATTATTGGGATGAAGAACTTACTGGTAGTACATGTACGTGAAATTCGTCAACAGCGTGACGGCCTCTGGTGCCTTCCCCTCCGTCCATTGATATAGAGGCGAATGGGCTTCCCATCGCTGCATGGCCGCCTTTGTGCGCGCTATCTTCGCCAGCTCTTCCTGAAATTGCTCCAGTGTCAGGGACGGTGCTGCGATGCCGTGTGACGCAAAGACAAATGTGATCATCTCAGACAGCAGCACAGCCAGTCGGCATTGCTCTTGGAGGACCTTGAGCATCATCCGCTTGACCTCGGGGCTGTAGACAGGCGAGGTATGGATTTCATCCGCAAAGTCGTCTTCGTCTGGTAATTCGGCGACCATGCCCATGTCAAACGAGGTAACTTGTGGTCGCCGACGCAGACCAAGACACAGACTGCGGTCGCGCAGGATAATGGACCACCAAAGGCGCTTCTTTAGACTCGGGTCGATATCCTCGATTGGACCAGGCTGGCAGCCGATGATCATAGCATTTTGGATAGCGCGCGTCAGCCAGAGACTGCTAATCTGAGGCTCATTTGCAGAAGTATGTAGAGTCAAAAGCACTGAGCCCTGGGCTTGTGAATGTGGACGGTCCTCTGCATGTAGGTCATACAAAACCTTGACGCGCTTATAGAGGACATTGCGGGCGTTGCGTTTGTCGGTCCATCCGCATTTGCGAATTGTTTCCATGGATATGTACTACAGAATCAGCATACAGACTATCTCAACTACGAAAGACAAGCGTACCGGAGAACCGGCGAACAGGATCGCCTGGAAGACGAAGAGCGAGATCTTCTTGCCCGCTGCAGGGTCCCGGTATACGCGCCAGAACTCTGCTTCGTCGATTACGGGGGAGCTGGGGTGGACATGGAGGAAGTACTGGCGGATGAATTCGTCGAGGACAGATTCCTCTGGGACACTGAGGCAACCTTTGGCAGCGAGGAAGGCGAGGTCCTCGCGGTCCAGCGTCGTCAGGCCCCGCAGCTCGAGGAAGTGGTAGTTGGCGAAGCTGACATGACCAGGCAGAGAGGTAGTGGAAGAGAGGGCAGGGCCAAGGTCTCGTCCATCAGCTTCAAAGGCCAGGGCGCGAATGCGCTCGAGATGCGGGTTCGTCTGGTTGATAGTGCTGCTGTCCTGGTTACCGTTTTGGGAACCTACGAAGCCAGTGAAACTGCACGTTGTTAATAGATCACATTCATCTCGGTCGCACGAACTTCACAATCACAAGCTAGGGATTGAATTGCCGTCTTACTTCCGTGGCAGTTTGCCTCGCAGCACGCATTCTGGCCTGCCGTCCTGGCGACAGCGCGTGCAGGGACAGCCCCTGATAGAGGCATCGCAGCGTACCTTCCGGTGATGGCACCAGGAACACGCCTTGGGCGCTCTTCTCGTGCGTCGCAGCATGGCTGGCAAACAAATACAAGGGCGACGCGGGATGGGCAAGCAAAAGCCGCGATGCAGATCGAGTGAACGTGGAGAGGGGAGGTGGAAGGAGCCAGCTGCGGGGGACAAGCGATAGACAAGGGAAAAGCACGGCAGATGCGACTAGGCTGAATGGTCAGCCATGACTTTTGGACGCGGTGTCAGCGATGATTCTCAGGTGCACACCGTCTGAATCTGGCGATCGCAGGAACAGCGGGTCCCCAGTGCACGGATAGTAAGAGGCTGCGGGGGATAGGAGAGCGTTGGTCTGGGGTGGAAATGAAGGATGGCGAGGATGCGTGGACAGTCCCAGCAAAGAGAGTTAGGGCTTCCCCCTGACTCAGGGCCTCTGACTCCAGCCTCCCCACCAGCACTCTCAACGTCATACAAGATGGTGCACCTGACAGCGCCTTTCTGCCAGTCAATAAACCTGCGATTACGAATCTCGCTTAGCTCAGTTGAACTGATTGACTGACAGTGGCAATCTACGATGGACTGGCCCAGCCGTTGAGCTATACTGCCCTCCCCACGGTATACCCCGCGTCCTGGCCGACTCGTTTAATTGAACGGTACAGCCTGACTCAGACAGACCACGTTGGGGAAGCAATGCGAATAATAATTAATAACCAAGTGGACATTCTAATCAACATGACAGGGCATCCGAAACTCTAAGCATAAATACGAAACATCTTCTCTCCTCAAATCTTGCGCTGCGCCTCGCCATACTTGGCCATCCGCTTGCGCATGTCCTTCATGTAGAACTTGACCGGAAACCTGCGAATCGCCTTGGGCATAAACGGATACGTCGCCTTGGTCAGCACAATCGTCGACTTGTAAAGTCTCTTCTTCCCCTTGGTACTCTTCAGCCCATACGCATCCCTGAGTTTCGGCGGCAGCATCTCCGTCGTCATCATCCGCAGCGTCGGCATCAGCGCCTTGAAATAGAACGGCAGCTTGGGATTATACAGCAGATCGTGCGCGACGTTCTTGGCCTCGTCGCAGATCTCAAACGACGCAACCTGCTCGTCCCAGTATATCCAGAAAGCCTCGCGGTTCTTGGGCCACATTTCCGGCGGGACACGCAGGGATGCTCCGAGGACGACGTACTCGCGGTAGACCTCCTCCGCGCGCTCATCGTCCATCGGCCCAAAGATCTGCTCGTAGATATCGATCCCCACGCCGTATAACGTGGCTGCGACCCAGAGTTGTGCGGCTGGGTCGTCGGCTTGGTAGTCTGGCCCTTGCACGGAGGCGTGCGCGCGGTGGACAAGCTCGATGATCTTCTTCTTTTCGGACGGTGTCCCGAAGAGCATGCTGTAGACGTATGTCATTGTCGTGCGTAGTCTGTCGACAGGGCGCGTGGCGAAGCTGCTGTGGTAGTTGACGCCTTTGGCGACGCCCGGGTGGGCGACTTGTAGTAGGATGGCGGCTGCTCCGCCGCCTAGGATTATGGCTTCGCTGACGACATTTTGGATGTGTTGGGGGTTTTCCAGGGCAGCAACAATCAGGTCGGTGTCCTGGGTCTGCTTTTCCAGGTCGGATACTGTAGAGGTGGACATGGTGTAGTTGTGGTGGTAGAGTGGTTATGGTGGTTATGGATATAGAACTTGAACTAGATAGACAGTGGAGTAGGAGGGAGATCTGAGCACGACGACCATGGTGACATATAAAATGAGCAACCTCTGCGAGATGATAGCATCAGAAGATGCGTCCAGCGGCATCATATGTATACCGCCGTAGTAGACGAGCCGCGGACCGGGCTGCCGTCCGTCGAGGCGCCCAGCGATCCTGATTGGCAGCCGTGATGCAGCGAGGTGGCTAGTTGCATTCGATTCATCCTTGCGAGTCATCATCTCGTGTGCTATCGGGCCAAAAGCTTCGTGATCAGTCAGTGCTTGGGGTAATCATGGCGAGATGAATATGAACCCTGGACAGCGGGGGTGCTGTCGATCCTCCACATTCGTCCCAAGGTCCAATACTAGGCGAGTATATGCGAACTGTATCCGTGGATAGATGAGATACCCCGTGTAGAATCAGTCAAGCCTTTCCCCAGATTAATAAATGAAACCCCCGTTCTGGTCGTCAACTGCAAGGGTCACCACCCCCTTTTACCCCACTGCGTGCCCGTCCCTGCTTCCCTCATTATTTGGTCGCCAGGTCAGGCCATCTAAATTTGCATTTCTCTCTGTGGTCTTCTCCTAATCACCGACAACTACCATGGCGGTGGGAGACGCATACAAGGCCCGGATGGCCGAGAAGCGAGCCATTGGGGCTAATCGAGGCGACCCCGAAGGCTCCAAAGCCGCCGATGCCGAGGGTGCAGAGGTCGAGCGCATCGAGGACGTCGCAGCCGATGAGCAGAAGCCGAGCAAGCGGAAGCGGATGAAGCGGCATCTTGCGCGCTTCTGGTGCTGCTACTTGCTGGCTGGGATTATCTTCCTGGCTATCTTCCTGCCGGTTTTGTAGGTCGCCTTGGATCTGCTCAGGGTCCACGTTCTAGAAGCACGGTTGCCATGTTATGATACTGATAGTTGAATAGTTTCCTGGTTGCAATCCCTGCTATTGCCCAGCGTCTCGTGGAAGATACAAACCTCCCCGTCTACGGAGCGGATATTACAGACCCCAAGCCGGACGCCGTGACATTCACGCTCAGCACCGGGCTGAAGATCCCCCTGCCAGGCGTAAGCGTCAAGCTCAAAGCCTTCGACCTGAACCTGTTCAATAGAGACTCCGACCCGGAGGTCAATTACCTGACCATCCCCGTCCCAGATCAAACCGTCAAGGGCAAGACGAATATCAGCGTTACGAGCGAGGATACGCCTGTTCTTGACGAGGATGAGTTTGTCAAGTCCTTGACAAAAGCTGTTTACTCGAAACGGTTTACATTATCTGCTATTGGCAAGACGACGGCTTATATTGGGGCGTTGAAGGCGGGGATTACCCTTGATAAAGATGTGGAACTTGACGGTATGTCCTTCATTCACTTGATATTTTTGCGTTCGTTGGTAACATGGGATAGGGCTGGACCAACTCAGCGGCTTCTCAATCGACGAGGCTGCCCTCCTACTACCAGCTATGAACAATGGATCCAATCTACGCGGAAAAGCAACCCTGCCAAACCACTCCGTCGTTACTTTTGCACTGGTACATACCCTCTCATTCTATAGTGAAGTATCATTAACAGTATAGGGCAACGTAACCCTGAACCTCAAATCCGAAGACATAATTCTAGGCACAGCCCTCCTCCCAGACGTAGTCCTGCAGCCCGGAAACAACAGCGTGGCATTCACCGGAATCGCCGACGTCTCGTCCGCAATCTCCAACATCGGGCCTATCCTGTCTTCGCAAAAGGAATCGCTGAGGAACGGCGAGATAGCGCTCTCTGCGTCGGGGAACCAGACCGTCTACGCGGGGGAACATATACCGTATTTCGAGCGCGTGCTGAACGACCTCACCATTACAGCGAGCGTTCCGCTGCTTCAGATCGTGACTGATACGCTAGGTGATTTTCTGGGTGAGGGCTCGGACGGGGTTATGGATGCTGTGACGGATATCTTCAACAAGATGGATTTCAAAACCCTGTTTAAAAACGTGGATTTTGATTCCCTCTTTGATGATGTTGGCAATATCATCAATAACTTGAACCTTGGTGAGATGGTTAAAGCGGAAGACTTGAATGTGCTTCTTAAAGGGATTGACTGGTCCAAAGTCGCGGCTGGTGTGGGGAGTATCCTCTCGCAGCTTGACTTGGGTGATTTCTTGGAGAGTATTGATTTTTCAGGGTTGTTGCAGAGTATTGACTGGAATAGCCTCCTGCAGGGCGTCGCGGACCTGCTGCAGGATATCGACTGGGATGCATTGTCGCAGACGCTGAATACGATTCTCGAGAGCGTCGACTGGAGTGCACTGTCGGAGCAGATCCAGCCCGTGCTGGACAAGCTGGATCTCAATAGTATCCTGTCGAATATCGACTTTGGGGCGATATTTGATAATCTGGGGCCTTTGCTGCAGAAGGTTGATTTCGGGGCAATCTTTGAGAATCTGGATTGGGGGGCTGTTATTAATGGCGTGGGCAGCTTGCTCAAGAATGTCGATCTGAGTGGTCTGGTTGATGGGTTTGTGCAGGGGCTGAAGAGTCTGAACCTGGGGAGTATCCTGGATCAGATCAATATTGGGGATGTGAATGTTGGCGAAGTCCTGGGGGGGTTGGCAGACAATAGTAATGCGACGAGTCTGGGTGAAGCGGTGGATAACTTCAGGGACGTGGTCGATGATATTGCAGGCAGGAACTCTACGAGTGCTTAATACCCTCATGAATATATGAATAATATGTATAATACGAAGTAATATATTGTATATACTCGTCACGTACATGGTCGCTTAGTGCCGTGGGTCAGCTACGTGACGAGTATATACTATCTATAGCCTTGAACGGCCCTCCTTGGCCGCCTCCTCCCTCAACACTCTCTTCAAGATCTTCCCACTAGCGTTCTTCGGAATCGCCTCCACAAACCTAACACCACCAGCCAACGCCTTATACTTGGCCAGCTTCGGCGCAAGATACCCCTTAACCTCCTCCTCCGTAAGCCCATCCCCACTCCCAGGCCTCTTCACAACATACGCCCTCGGCAGCTCCCCATCACTCCCCGAATCCGCAACCCCAATCACAGCAGCATCTACAATCTGCGGATGCGACAGCAGCACGGCCTCCAGCTCAGGCGGGGCCACCTGGAACCCGCGTACCTTGATCAGCTCCTTCTTGCGGTCGACGATGTACCACTTCCGCGTGCGCCCGTCGCAGTACGCAATGTCACCCGTGTGGAACCACCCGTCTGAATCGAAGGACTCGGCGTTTGCCTTGGGATTGTTGAAGTATCCTGGTGTGACCGTGGGTCCGCGCACGCAGAGTTCCCCGCGGGTGTCGAATGCGGAGATGTTTTCGCCGGCGTCGTTGACAAGTCTACATATTATATTAGCTCTGCTATAGTACAGCGTGGATTGAAGGAGGATGTAGAGACATACTTAGCCTCAACATTGGCAATCAACCACCCGACAGACCCCGTATCATCACCCTCAGGATACGGGAAATTCATCGCAATACAAGTCGTCTCGGTCATTCCCCAAACCTGCGTAAAGGGCGCGCCGTCAGAGAGCAATTTCTGGATCCGCGCCTGCACACCTTTATCCAGTGGTGCGGCGCCGCATGTCGCTGTCTTCACAGACTTGAGAAACGGGCGCGTGTGCGTGAGCTGGTTCATGAGCACGGCGATCGCGATGGGCGGGACGAGACCCAGGTCTGTGATGTTGTATTTCTCGAAAGTGTTTAGGAAAACGGGCAGGTCGAAGCGGCGCATCATGTACGTGGTGTTTCCGGACTTGAGGATGCCAAAGTGCGTGCTTGGGGCGGCGGCGGCGTGGAAGAGGGGGATTGCGATGACGCGGTTGCTCTGCATAATTAATATATTATGCCCTGCAGAGTGCTAGTTTAGGATGGGTGCGTACCTCGTACGGCCGCGGATTCACCTCGAAAACGAGTTCCTGCTGCGCGACGAAATTATGGTGCGTGTTTGTCACGGCCTTGGGCAGGCCCGTTGTGCCGCTGCTGAAGAGTCTGGCCGCAGTTGTCGTCTTCGCCCGGTGCTCATCGTTAAAGGAAACCCAGTCCGCCTCGCCGTGGTTGAATAGTTCCTTCCATGACAATCTATTCCCGGAAAGAGTCTGACCCTGCGTGTCGAAAAAGCGCACATTCGCGTCTGGAATTCCGACTTGCTTAGCGGCGTTGATGATCGGCTCGATGATCTCGGGCTCGGACACGACAAACCGAGTCTCGGACGCACGGAAGTGGTGTGCGATTTCGTGAGCCGTGTAGGCGGGATTGGTTCCGGTGAAGATGCCGCCTGCGCCAACAATGGCCAGGACGAGCATGGGATATGAGATCTATGTCTTATCGTCAGCTGGTGGCGAGAAAACGAGTGCGGTAGGACTACGTCATTGAAGGAATGGATAGCGACACAGTCGCCCTCTTTGACGCCCCATTTGCGCAGGCCGGCGATGAGCTGGCGTACAATGGTGCGTGCCTGATTCAAGGATATCGAGCGCGATGGGTTTGCGACGTCGATGTATACCTGGATGCATCGTTAGTTGCTGTTGTGTTACTGTGTTATTGTGGTGGTGGACGAACGGGCTTGTCGGGGTTGTACTTGGGATTGTCGAACAGGTAGGTCAGGATGTCCAAGTACGGGACCGGGACTCGATTGAGAGGTTCAAAGATCATGATGGCACCGATTGATTTGTTAAAGTGTTGAATGTGAAAGTGTTGCAGGCAACAGACTCAGTAAAGGATTCCTGTTGTGTTCCCCGCTTCGGCTCCTCGGTTCGGCCCAACTGACTCTTTCTATCTGACGCTGATGCTGAGCTGAGCTGATGCTGATAATTATATTAACTTTTATTATGCTTATTCTCCACTTCTATATGATATGCTAGGTTCCGCTCGTTATAACCGGATTTGAAACCGCGGGTGCGTGCGAATCAACTCTCCATACTTCCAAAACAACACCGGACAAGCACACATCGCCAACGCGATAAACGCAAGGAGCGAATTCCCCCATCCCAGGCCCAGCGCATCATACATCGCCGGTCCAGCAAGGGGGAGCACGGCACCTGCCAGAGACCGTAGTGCCGTGTTAGCCGCCGTCACGGACGCCGCGTGCAGCAGATACGAATCTACAAGGTATGTGTTGGCCGCCATGAATACAGTCATCAGTCCAATTGCGAACACGCCGGTCCCGATGATAGGAACAATCCAGTGCGTCTGTTTCTCAGCTGCCCAGCCGTACCAGAAGAGGCCGATGGGAATTGTCCACGCGCCGAACATCATTGGTGGGAGACGGGACTCTGGTCTGAAGATTCCCTTTTCGGTGTGTGATTGTGCGATTTTGTTGCCTACGACGCCGCTGACGACCAGGCCGAGCAGACTGCCTACGCCGAACCCGAGGTAGGCAAGACCTGCGAGCGATTGCGAGAAGCCGTACTGGCTCTCGAAGATGCTGGTGATGGTGGTAAACATCAGGTACAGGTAGCCGTAGGAGACGGCCGCGAAGAGTGAGAAGAGGAAGACTATGGGTGACAGGAAGAGCAGTTTGACTGGGCGAGTGAAGGCGTCGACGAAGACTTGCTTGGGGGTTCGTCCGGTGTCATGAATAGAGCGCAGGGACAGGTTTCCGGTCTCCTTGCGCAGTCTGGCGGCCTTGCGTCCGAGCAGGACCGGTGCGTATGACTCGCGGTAGGCCAGGAGCGCTCCAATACTAATCACGCCAGCCTGACTCGTTAGCTGACATCTTTTCAATAAGTCGACACAGGGACATACTGTGATCGCGATCACCCAGAATACCCATCTCCAGCCTGCGCCCTCGGCCAGGAATCCACCAGCAACCGGTCCAACGATCGGACCTAGGATAGGCCCTAACGCCCAGACGGCCATAATTCCAGCGCGCTTCTCTTGTACAATCATGTCGGCGATTGTCCCGGACCCGATTGTGATCGGACACACACCGGCGACGCCAGCGAGCAGTCGGAAGACGATCAACTGCGGCATGTCCTGCGAGACGGCGCAGGCGATGGTGAACACCAGGAACAGCAGGTTGGAACCGTGATAGACGGGCACACGACCATACAGCTCAGACATGGGCGCAATAATAAACGGACCGACCACGTATCCCAGCACAAACACAGAAACAACGAACGAGGCCAGCATGCTGTCGGTCGAGTGAAAGTCTTTCATAACGCCTTGGATGCCGGGCGCGAACATGGACGAGGCGAGCGGGCTGCACCTGGATTAGTTTACCACCTCCCAAAGAAAAAAAAGGTACATACGTGATGAAGGTATTCGCAGCCATGAGCACCAGCTGCGCGGCCTTCTTGCCTGTTGGCCAGTTCATCGGATTCGCAGGGTCGTCCGGGCCATCCCAGTCGACCTTTTCGTGCGCGACAACATTCTCACCAGTCTGTCCTTTCTCGCCTTTTTCTCCGATTTGCCCCCTTTCGACATCGACGTCGACATCACTCGAGGCAGACATTTCAAACCAAACCGTGCGAAACCAAACCAAACCAAACCGATCCGATCGAGGCCCGACAGCGCGGGCAAAAAGCCGGTCGACTCCTATTTATACGGGCACGCATCAGCCCTGATAAAAAAATACGGAATACGACCCCGGTCTCCAACTTTTTTCGGATCTGGCCAGAATTAATGCAAGCCAGGGTCCAATGGCAGCCCACCGGCCCCTCCTTATGCGGAGATGGGTCCGGTTGTGAAGCTTCGTATTGCTTCGTATTGCGACTAGTTTACGCTGCTCGGCATAATTTTGTGAGCATCTACCGTTGTGCTCGGTCCAGTTGCATAAGTCGGCACATCGGGTATACACCCCGCAACATCCCCTCTTTGACAATGATGGGTCGCTGAGTGGAATCTGGAGAAGCCGAGCTTAATTGGAATAGAACTGGGTAGTGTCCGAGGTTTATCTGGATGTTTCGGTAGTTGGAGCATCTATACATTTAGTAGACAGTCGGCGGTGTTAAGAAAATAGATAGGCATGGACCAGCCGATCAATAGTAGTAGATCCATATTATATATAGTACTAAATTTGTGCGACGATCTTGGTATGCGGAAATAGCCTTATGTTCACAGAACTGCTTGGATCTGGCTACGAAGTAGAAACGTCCAGCGGCAGGGGTTGCAATGAATAAATCCCTAAGATATACTTCCCCCGAGTCGTTGTATATATTGGGATCCGAACAGAATAAGTCAAGCTTGAACCGAGTGCACTGGTCCATGGCTGTTATAGCAGTCCTTCTGCCAGTGCACTATCCTGCCATCGAAGTTTTTGAATGCTTTGGTGTGGTTCAAGAGTTCTTCGTACTACACAACGATCTCACTCAAACTCAACGCAGCCCAACAACCTAATTGGACTGGACCTTATTAAGCGGGTGAAGGTCAGTTAGACCGGCAGATATAGATTAAAGGCCAGAGTCACCAGATTTCAAGCTGGCGTAGAATGGTAATAAACCCGAGTTGGAAATGCCCTAATGGCAAGAGAACAAGTATAATAATCCTCGCCTAAATCCATGATGAATATTTGGGACATTATTTCGAGTTCGTGTTTCAGCCTTTGTTTAAAGAACAGTCTATCGGATACCAGAAACCCAGTGAAAGAGTCAAAGTTTCTCAGCGTATACAAAGCAAAACAAAAACTGGATATAAAGAAGGAAACTAGATTAGGTAGGATAGACTCGACTTAAATCCTGTAAACATCCATCAGCCCTTACCATCCCAAACCATACATCATGGCCGATTACCGCCCAGCCAAAATCTTCCAAACCCCCGTAGACGAAGACAAAAGCTCCTTCTACTACGGCTCACACTCACGATGCATCGGCAAGCTCATGGATGGGCTTGAAATCAGCCCCTCAGGCGTGTTACACGCCCGATTCGGCAAAATCACAGAAATCGTAGCCCTGAAGCACTTTATAGGTGTCGTGCCGGACCCGCACGACCGGGGCAGCGAGAAGCGCAACTTCCGGCCGCTAAGGTATAATGAACTGGTTAATATGCAGAGACATTTGGTCGAGTGTGATCTCCGCGCGCTGCCCACCCCGGAGGTGGGTGATCGCTATGAGGGGATCTGGGCATCGCCCGGTGGCGGTGTTATGATTGGATGGGGTGTTGTTACTGAAGTGCTTGTGTACCCGGATATTACTATTATGTATATTGTTGAGCCTGTCTCGGAGCAGAAGATGATCAGGGAGTTGAGGAGGCGAGACAAGGCAAGGCGTAGGATGATGGCTGGCAAGAATCCTCGGGGGAATGTCCTGCAGAGAGTAGTGAAAGAGATATTCTGTATCTAGGTTTTACAGTGCTGTCTTCAGTGAACATTGGTAAAGTATTTGTTATCGTTACATATATAGCGTATAGTACCTTGGTTTAGCAGTATTGGGGCACGGCCTTAAGCCCATTTCTATCATAAGAACAGGAAGGTAATCTAGGAGTCAAGTCCAATGCAATAAGGTCAGGTAAACGCCAGCCATCGCCTACTCGCCTACTGCGCTCTGCTTATCGCAGCTAATATACAAAATTTCGCTAAAATGGCGATTCCTTAAGTGGTGCCGTACTAAGCCGTTCGTCTTCAGATATAGCTTAACTTAAAATAGCAACTGTAGCAAGCGAATAACAAAGGAGACATACCTCAGAACAACGACCGACACAGTGCATTATCTCGGCACGAAAAACAAAGAAAATAGCCCGAACAGCGGGTAGATACCATATTAAAATCCGCAAAGAAACAGGCGTCAGAAGCAGCTATCAGCCTTACCCAGATCCTGACCATATCTTAACTTGAACCTTATCACATCGCCAGTACATTTTGCCAAACACCTGAATCCCTCATCAACAGAACAGCTCAACTCTATTGCACTACGGTATATATACGGCCGCAGTGAAACACCCAACAGATAAACAAAGAATCCCCCTCCTCAGTCCGCGCCCCTACTACAGCACCGACTGCATCGGCCGACGCACACACGGCATCGCCATCTCAGAAGAAGGCCACCTCTACCAATCCTACGGGCCAATAACAGAAATAATGGAGCTCCCGCTGTTCGTATTCGTCGAGCCTGAGAGCGCAGCTGCGGCGGCTGCCGAATTCAAGCCGTTCACATATAATGCACTAGTGGAGAAATGCTGCAGGCTCAATATTGCGCGGAATACGGGGAGGTTTGCCCATTGTCCTGTGCGGAGTGAGGTTTGTCATGGGGGGGTTTGGTTGGCGCCTGGTGGGGACTTGATGGTTGGGTTTGGGAGGATTGTGCAGGTTAATAGGTTGCCGAGGGTTTCGTATGTTTATATTGTTGAACCGGTAGAGGAGGATGAGGTATATTAACCGTGCTTTAGTATGCCCGGATGATAGATACAATATCTTTCAACTTCTGGCTAAGGGCACGCAGCAACAAGGCCATCGTGAAGGGTATCAATGAATTAACTATTAGAATATCATAACAAGTGAAAGCCATACCTGACCTTCATTAAGCGTATATACTACCATGGAAATCTGACTTCAACCCAAAGGTGTCATTATACTTATGTCCTTGCATGTCGCCTGCACTCATCCCTCCTACCATGCAGGCGTACTGACGCACAATCCGAGTAAAGTTCTTCTGCTACATGTTAGAACCACGTGGCGCATTATATATGTAAGATGAATTAAAGCATACCTGGAATGATGAATTAAACGTCCTTGTTGCAACTTCGTGCGCGCGGAGAATAGTTCCACAGCCCTGCCCTGCCAAATCACTCGCGCCAACACGGGACATCTGGTCGGCAACGGAGAGGAAGTTCAGACTTCCATGGGACAGATATATCCCGAATAGAAACGGCATGAATGAAAGGCTGTTATCGAGCTCTAGGATATGCGCGATTGACTCGGCGGCCGTTATGGCGTTGGCGGTTGTCGTGACCAGCTCTGCTGAAGGGCCACAGTTGGAGGGGACGTCCAGGGGAGAGACAGTGTATTTGTCTGCGTAGAGAAGGATGTGTAAAACACGCAGTATGTACTGACTGTATGCAATCATGACATCCGTGTCTGTACAGGTGGGATATACCGGCTTCTCATCCGTGCCGTCGAGAGATAAAGGAGAAGTCGGGAACACAAGCTGCGGTTCCCTCACAGCCCGAAGGATATTGAGGCTATATTCGCAATCGGACAACATCGTCTGGATAGTGCCTGTTAGATAGGCCTCGCTGGGACATCCCAGGCGGGGATGTTGAGCTCGTGAACGCAGCTCGAGGATATCCCCCAATATGACCATCAGAGGGAGGAAGTAATCGAAAAATCCAGTACCCGATATTCGGGTCGGAGGTCCACAGACTCTAGGAGGAATACTATCCAGGGGGATGTCCTCAATATCCCTCCAAATCCACTCCGGAAGTGGATGCAGTACATGACATTCAGAGTCCTGGATGTGTAGGGGTTCATCGAAGGATAAAGCAAAATGTCGATCTAGTGTATACACGAGCCAGAATGTCCTTCGATATTCCTCGTGCTCTTCCCGTGAAGCAAGAGACATCTGCTGGGATGATGGGGTATCTTGAGCTATTCGTGCCTCGGAGTTGAAACCCAGCTTCTTGACCAAGTGCACTGCTTTTTTCCACCACCAAAGATATTCATATTTGGACTCCGTCCCGGATATCACACATGCAAGGAGGATATAGCTGATAACATCGTCGAGATTTTGCTCCGGAGCATGGTCGGGTGTTGGACACTGATCGGTTTCAGGAGCTGTTGTACAGATGGGGAGGATTGGCTCAGCAACCCAACCACCTAAAAAGTAATTGTCAGTTATTTGATAGCCATAAAAGTCCATTATGGTTTTACCGGTAGTGCGGCGCAAGTCATCCGAGTCCCTAGCTCGCAGCAGCTTTATTGATAGGAAATATAGACGTCGAATGACTTTGGAACGGGTACTCGCATCTCGGAGAACTTCGAGGTTTGCGGTGTGAGATACACACCAAAGAATAGTCACTAGAAGTGCAGACGACACTGGTCGAGGGGTCTTCTGTCGAAGCAACGATTTCTTGCGGATTATTGGAGTTAGAACATAGGGACAGCGGCCGTGCGAGCCCACGGTGTCTGGATCTGCAAAGAAGATATCAAGCAGACTGCAAGCATCGTCTGGAGTTACGATGCCTTGCAGGACTGGAAGGACCTGGTTTAGGCACGGATATCGACAGGTCAAGGTATCGTTGGGGAAGCCATTTGCGGTGGAAAGTACCGGCAGGTCTAGTGGGAGGGTGCTGTAACTGGAAATGTTCGTCTCATATGGGATTGAGCATTGTGTTGAATGCAGTGAGTGGTCAGATCCTTCAGAAGTGAAGGAAGTATCTGGTGTGCTACCATGACTTTGAGAGTCAATCCAGTTGCTATCGCAGTCCGAAGCTGTGGACAGTGATCCTTTGCTTCTGTATCGTGGACTGCCACCTGATCTTCTTGATCCTAGGTTCACTGATGCGTCTGAGCAATGATTCTTGCAATCGACATTCTTCTGGGCAGCGCGAGGCTTGGGGCCGCGTTTCTTTACTGCACGCTGGTACTGGCAGGGGTAGTTGAGCTCTGCTTGTGTCAGAAGAGACGTGGAAACAGACGCGGATTAGCGAGGTAGGACTTACTAGCACAGCGTCGACTGTTGGAATGCGATGAGGTTAGGTTCCTGGTGCCGATATGGCGGGGGGATCACCTACCAAGGAGTTTCACCACTACACCGAGTCCGAGAATTATTGCATCGATCGCAGGCCCGCTGGACCCTGTCTGGTCTATCAAGGCCTTGACCCATATCGATGATCCGGGGCGAGTTGGACATCTCGTCGCGCAGGCTTTAGACAGTCAGAGCGAGTAAGCACAGGTATGGAAAGAAGCCCTCGAAGAGAATCAACCCCCATATTATAACCCACACAGGACCCTGCTCTCTGCGTCCAGGCAAACTCTGTTCGGGTGATTAAGGACTGACTTCATACAAGTGCGAGCAAGCTTGACAAACAGATATTAATGGCACGCTTCTAAATCCTTAGAAAGTCAATGGTGCATGCAAGAGCACGTTGATATGCATACCCACTCCCTGATTTGGTTCTGTTCCGTAGCCCCAGATTAATCTGATTCTGCATCGGGCACTTGAGATGACGCCAGCAGCCTAAACTCTGGGGAACAGCAAACTGCTCCGGAAACTGCTCCGGAGACGCCGCCCGCCACCGGAATGAGGGCATCCACATGGTCAGTGGAGCCTGTCACTCAGGGCAGTGTACGAGCCCTGCAGGAAAACGATGTCTTTCGCATGGCTCGCACAAGGACGCGTAAGACCCTGCGAATGATCTGGCTCTGGAGCTGGACAGATGGAGCAGGGCAATCGTTTGTTCTCCGAGTTCAATCATCCGATACTAAAACTGCGGGGCTGCCTTTGGACCGGCGCTGGATAGTTCGAGTTTATTGATTGATAGTGCCCATTATGGAAGGACTCTGGAAGACGGATGTGGAAACGTTGGGAAATCTGCGACCAAGGCCATCCTCGCTGATTCGGTGGGCTTCACCCCGAGCCTAGTCCTGGGTCCTCGATCTGCTTGACAGATACGAGTCTGTCTTCGCTGGATGGCTATGATCGTCTTGATCCAACGGTCGCTGTTTCGAATGTGTAGTGGACCGCTTGTCCAGCGTGCGATATTTTTATTCCGGGCAGCGATCCACCGATGGACCGGTGTTCAAGAAATCGAAGCTCCATGGGGTCTCAGATCCTGCCTCTCCGGCCGCGTCAACTCGTATCCAAAGTTTTCCTGTTAATATAGATCGTGGACCGTGAATGGTGGAAAATGCGATCCACTTCGGTCTGCCATTCCACGAGATGGACGATCCCTGCCTCCCACATTGTCNTGTCGCACGCGAATGCCGAGTGAAATCCGCCGGGGAAGCTGCTTTGCACCAGGGGTTATTCTCAGTTGTCTTACTTGATAGGGCTACAGCATAGATGTACCTGTATCAACAACCCCAACGGGCGGAGAACCCTGCACCTCATCACCCTGATCGTTCCTCTCAGCCATCGGGAGAAAGGAACATGGTCCCAACAGGGATCTCCCCAACGTTGTTGACGCTAAAGTTCAATAGTTCGGCAGGTTCCCTGGCGAGCTGAGCAGGGTCCTCCAAGCTCTCTCGGCCCTCCACCTCCCGATGCCTGCCATCGGGGTGGCTTTAGGCCGATGATCCTTCGCATCAGACTGTGCCAGTAAACTCTCGTCTCCAGAGTCTGTCCTCGAGTTTTGTCCATTGGTTCCTTGTTGATGGCGACAGAGAATGACATGGGATTGCGTACCAGGACAGCAGTTGTGAGAAACCTCGGTGGTGGGCATCGATGCTTTTGGAGGTTGATTATGGAAATATAACAATGTTTTTGTTCATGAAATGGTGGTCTTCAAGACGAAGTTCAAGACAAGCTGGCAGAATCCCCTGGCCCCTCCGATCCTTCCACAGCAATTCCGATCAGCTCACTGCAAAAAAATAAAAAGACCGTTAGACCTAATCGACGATGACGTTCGTCCGGACGATCCACTTGCTGTGGAATTGTGGGTATACGGACATGGCCGCAGGCTCCGCAGATGTGAGACGCAAATACAATGGTTGGTTGCAAACTCTATCGGAGGATATTCCTGCTAAGGCAGTAGACTGGGCCACATCCAGGGCGATGCCACGAGGTCTGATCATCTGAGCCCATGATGAGACGACACCTGGACCCGCTGTTTGATGGACTGTCATTGACGTCGATGGCGTGGACGGTGTAGGCTTTCTACACGAACTGATAACAGCCACCACTTTGCTCCTAAAAAAGAATTAACTTTTAATTGTGGTTCGGACAGACCGGAATGGCTGACTATTCGTTGTATCCTGGGTTCGTCTGAACCTTCGAAGATCCTGTCAACCACCAAGCCTAACCCTACTGAATGGTATAAACCCAGGTCCCCAGGTAGGGTGCGATAACGTGTTCACGGAGGACCGGCGTTTATCTCCTAGCAGGAATACTGCATCTGAGCCATGACTGCTCACGATAACCCCGCACAATATGTCGAAAACTATATCGGCTACACCTTCAAGGACCATGCCATCCTAGAAGAGGCCGTCAACCAATTCAACAATAGACGCTTAGGATTCCTAGGGGACAAAATCGTGGGGTTGCTGTTGCTGGACGCCTGGTACAGAACGAATGATACCTGCGGTATGTTTGGACATAACGTATATCAGGAGATGTAATGGCCTAATATGTCCCAGAACATGGAAGCAATACGTTGCAGCATTATGGAAGTAACCGCGAAATGGCCAACGAAGCCAGAATGGCAAAATTCGATCAATTCATTGAGCCGGATCGGATATTTCACCGGCCATGGTCGCGACAATATACCCACGATCTCGCCACCGAGGTTGAGGCTATTGTCGGTGCGGTCTGGGTCGACTCAGGCCGCAACTGGGAGGTGACTGGTAACTGTTATGCCAGGATCAGGGACCACCTCGCCACTTAAACCACACTGGATCTCATTTCTGCGTTTTCTTTTGCGACATCACGATGGCTATCGCCTCTAGAGATATGGTATTACCTCTAGAGGCATGTATCAGCTTTCGCCTTAAAGGGCGGAAGCCGACCTCTGGAACGTTGACGACATACGTCCCCGTTCCAATGAAGCTCGAGCGCCTCACGAATCTCGTGCGGCGCTTAGAGTTACTGCCCCATCTGTGTATTATGCAGATGTGGCACATCATGGTAGACCAGAGATGTCTGCTCTACTAGCATCTAGCAGCATCGTGATGTTGATCTAAAAGTGCTGCGTCGTTGTCCAGCGAGAATGTACACATCGGGGATGTTTATGTACGCTGGACGGGTAAATAAAAATCCTATCACATCGAACTTGCCTTCCAGGGCCTTGTTAGCAATAGTACTGGCCTCTCTCTAGACAAAGTATACCCCGGAGTTCACAACTTCGGTATTCGGAGCCGCACTGCGAACCGCGTACTGCTATCCGTTGTTGCAGGTACATATTAGGCAAGAGCTAGGGCTCTGTACAACAGGTCGTACCTGCCTCAAGCGATAACTCAAATCGCCCTGCTTGTTAGGGAAAGTGCTAGTATGATTCACGCAAATCGGAATGTACCCATGGTTCCCAAGACAAGCAAATATGGGGCTGCTCCTGCCTTATACGTGTAGGTAGAGACTTTTAAAGATAACCTGGGAAGGTGCGAGCCGCTTATAGGAAGATCGAGACGGAAGGGACGTCAATACCTGGAAGCAGAAAGGGCGTGCATGTCAGACGTTCTCTTTGTGTTAATACAGATGCAGTGAACAATGGGGTAATAACTGACCTATCATTTTTGCTGGTAGAGGGATCTCATCTGCAGAAATTGCAGTCCTATAACTATTGATAATGATCAATGTCGTCTGGTTGAAAATTGCCTTCTTTGAAAATACCCAAGAGATCAAGACCCAGTCTAGGGCTTCGGCAGCCCGCTTTTCGGGGGCTGTTTCAATGGCGGCAACCCACATATCGGAGAAGACCTCAACAGCCTCGTAGCACTCATAATAGTCCACAAGAACTGCAATTTCAACCAACATTGTTTTAGACACAGCTCGAGGGACTTGTCGTGTACGACCATGGATGACCAGCATGAGCAGTACCACTGCGGTTCTGCATGGCTGATCAACTTCCAGCTCTACCCTGCCATTATTTCGCAGCATAGCACAGCAGAGAAAGCCGGCGACATTCCGACAGTGTTGGTTATTGTTAGAGAGGAAATGGCTGGGTTTAGCTACGGGTGCGATACTCTTTGGCTTACGTTCTTGTCTGAATGGTTGGACTTGGTATTGCATCATAGAATTTCTATCTGTTTACGAGAACTCTTCGCAACAACCATAGGAAGAACCATATCGATATTCACTACGGCAACATTCTTCAAGTCTTTCTTTTTCTACCTTAAAGTATCAAGTCCACGTGGTGAATTATCGCCGTTGTTAAGCCCACGAAATAATTTATTCGCATCAGTAGCAGACCTTAATGAAGACGGATATGCTAGGCGGACACAGGACCAACCCTATAAGCTACGAATAGCTCAGCTGATAATGCGCCCTTTTGGCTCCGTGGATTTGATAGCTTTTTCGGCGCCAGTCTTCACCCTGGTGATTAGCCCCGGTGGGCGCCATATAATAGGTCATCATAATCGAACCATGGACTAAAGGCCATAGTGCTCGGAAAGGATGAACCCGCTGACAACGTAAGTGATTGTTTGATTGTTTTGATAAGTATCACTATCAATTCAGCTCGAGATGCCGGAAGACACTTTGGGATCATGTTTAGGCAGTGGTGAATGTAAGAACGCAGGTGGTAATGGAACAGGGTATCTTGATTCGTAAAACCTAGCGTACTGAGAGTTCATTGTGCATTGCGACGCCTCGGAAATTCAGGGTCGTCAATATCAAAGCCAACAGGGTCGGAGTAGCTACTGAGCATTGTAGTAATGCGAGATGATAGTTTACACGCTTCATGAGCACTATTGCCAATGCTGGGGGATTTGAATGCGTCACGGAGGCGAGCCTTCGTCTTACTTACGCCAAACCCTGGAAATGGACTCTGTGGCGCTGGTGCCCGTAGCAGGTTCATCTCCATCATCCTTTTCGTCAGTGCACCAAGGACAAGGTACGTACATTGTTCTTTCGGATCGGAGTGGGAAAAGAGAGAGCCCGGTGTCTGAACACAGCCATCCGCAACCTTGGAATGCAATTGGTTCAAATCGTCAATGAGCTGCTGGATGTAGGCAGTCCGTTGCTTGTTCAATTTGTCTGTTCCAGTGCCATAGATTAGTCGGGGAACACATAATGATTGTCAAAATATTGTTCGGGGTCACACCTATAATTGCTGCTGGGATTGGAAGGAGATTTGCTGTGATCTCGCCAGTACTGTGATCTTGGAGATATTGGGACATTTTCCGAAATATATCCTCCTTATAAAAAACCCAGGATATCAAGATCCAGTTTAGAGCATTGAAATAGTCCAAAGTGGGGTCTTGGTAGTTCCGAGGCTGGCCGAAAGAAAAAAGTGTCGGTTTGACCTCCGGCGTCGTTGGAAGCTGATTTTCCAGCGCGCGTATCCAAAGATCCGAAAACACACTGACGGCGTCGTGGCATTCATAGTAGTCGACGAGAGCGGCCATGCCCGTCAGTGCTGACAGCGATACCACTGTCGGAACCTGGCGCATCCGGCAGTGAACGATGCACATGAGGAGTATAAAGGACAGCACCCTCGACTCGTGGATCTTAATCTCGGCATTGCCTTGGGATTGAAACTGCACGCCTTCGCTAAACTTGCTGCGAAACATGCGTCTAAAATAAGGGCATGCTAAGGTCAGATGCTTCGAAGAGGCTCGAATCCGGAGGATTTTAGAGCCTGTGCCAAAGAATAAGTACGAAGACTCGCCAAGCGTGTTGAATTTCAAGTCATCCAAGCGAGCAGGAAGGCTGTCGGGGGCGTTGTCCAGCACGAGTGTGACATCTCCGTCTGGATCGAATACATAAGTGAGAGTTTCTTTCGGTTTGAGTCCCGTCGTTAAAATGGGAACGTTAGGCGTGGGCGAGCTGGCCATGATGCAGATAGCAGCAGTTGAAGCGAGGAAGAAATAGAGATGCAGGTTGTTGTGACTTGTAAGGATGGAAGTTCTTGGTTTGTTTTGCCCACGCGGGGGGTCTTCACGTGACTGCACACACAGCTGTCCTTCAGTTCGTTCTTACCCTCGTCGGTTTTGTAAGGAGGAAAAAGTGGAGTGCTCAGTTCTATACTTGCAGTGTCTTTCTGGAGTGCGTTCAGATACTGACTTTTAGGTCGAGAAATGAAAAGACGCATGAGATATTCTGAAGAAAAGCGAAATCCATAACTGCAGAGATTGGAGTGTACTAAATCACCTAACCAGGGCCAAACTATGTACTCAAACGAGAAAACGGGCATATTCCCCAATGCCGCCAGTCACGAGGCGGACCCAATTGGGACCATTCAGAATCCTTAAAAAAAAAAAAAAGGAACAAAAGGAAACAGCTAAGACCAATTGATACCAGGAATAGCTAACGGCCTGACAAAAAGATGAGCCCATCTCACACAAGACTATGGGGCAGATAAACCTCCAAATCCTGGTCATACATATCAAGCCCCGAAGGCACCTGGAAGCGCTCAAGCAGTACGGCAACACGCCACCAAAGCGAACACTGACGATGATCACCCGACCATCCGTACTCGGGTCCATCAGTGACTCTGAACCCATGGCACTGCATGAGGATATTGTGGATTGAGAGACCGCTGAAAGCAGGATCGGTGGGGGGCGGGTTGATTCCCAAATGTCCCATCTCGGCCTTGTATATGAGGGTGACGGACTCGGTGCATGCGTCTCCGTCTAGTGTCCCAATGGCGCAGCCGTACTTTTCGTGCTCCTTGAGGCAGCCTTGGTCGATTGTTGCGGGGAGGGTATTGAGGAGTTGGATTAGGATGCCGAGGTGGTATTCGCGCGCGCTGTTGAGTTTGTCTGGGAATCAGTTAGCCAGTGTCGAAATCCGGATATGAGGAACAAGGAAGGTCAGGTTGAGAGCGCACCTAGCACGATATGTGGGATTGGGAGCATAGAGGTCATTGCGATCTTGTCGGAGCTCATTGTTATGACGTCGCGGGTGACGCTTGTGAAGATGTCGTCGCGGCGAAACACCCATGCTATCATCACCCAGCGCAGCTGGAGGTCTGGGGGTGGGTTTGGGATCACGGAGTAAACCAGCCTGTTGATCCACATGTCGCCAATGGATTTGACGGCCTCGAAGACGCCGTAGTAGTTGACGAGGATGGCCATGTCGCCCAGGATATGGTAGGGGACGGCATTGGGGACGAGATGGTTACGGCAGTGGATCAGAGCGAGCATGTAGATGAACGCGACGCCGTTGCTCCTGGTGCGATGCGAGAATCGGTGGTGCCGTATGGGATACGGTCTGCCGCATTCATTTTCCGGGGTTCGGAGTAGAGCTGCAAAGTAGGAGCTTCCTAGGATGAGGTGTTTCGAGGACATGAGGATGTGCACGGATCGGTCCCGGGAGTCGGCTTCCTCGTTGGACTCGCCGACGAGTAAGGGCAGGTCGTTCATTGTGGTGACACTGAGGTGGCCTGAGAGGAGGAGGTCGATGAGCTTCGGGTGTAGACCGTGTATTTCGAGAGTCACATCGCCGTGGCGATCGAGGCAGAAGACATTCTCCATGGACCTGCTGGGAGGAGCCACAATGGGAGGCAATGTAGTTCGAGGCATCTCGCACGGATGGACAACACTCGACATCGTGATGCTGAAGCGATTAAGATGGAAGAGAAGAGCAGCAGCCTGTGTTGTGTTATGGTGTTGTTGCTGTTGAGAAATCCGCGCATTCATACAACACCACGTGATGAGTGAATGGTAGGGCAGTTTCATATTCCAGTCATTCATCGTTATGCTGTGTCTTCGTTGGTGTGTCTATGCTCAAGTTTAACCGTAGCTCTGGATAACGTTTAAAACCAGTGCGGACAGAAAGCTGAACCTCAACAGTGCCATTATTCACCGGTTCAAGATGTTCTTACCGACTCAACAGAAAGAACCGGATTTTGAGGACGGGGGATCATAAAGAAGGGATGGCGAGTTCACTTCATGATTACCATAGTGTCCATTCTCGAGGTAGCCAGCGCTTAGGGCTACACTGATTGTGATATGTCGTTTCCGAACATCGCGACGGAAGGGAAGAAACTCGTATAAAGCCGGGTAGACATTGGATTTATAGAAGATGCAAATCTAGAGACATGGGGAATTGGAAGGTTTGTACCAGGCGAAGGAGAAGTTGTCGCCAATCTGAAGGCATTGGTGGGTCTGAAACGGTGAACTGGGAATAGAGGAATATAAATAGCGATGCTCCACAACTGATGAATATGCTCAGGAACAGATTGTGGAATCTCAGTGATGATAGCATACGTGATGTCTCTGGTCAGATTAGAGAATAAGGCCTGGTGCTTGATAGCGTGGATATTCACCTTTGGACCCGGAGGTTTGGTACCAGGAACGCGGCATTCACTGCAGTAATTTTTCTGGGATACATCCATTGTATCCATGATGGAACGTGGAATTGTTGGATAGACTGAAGCAGGAACTACACACAGCAGAGCTAACCATGAAGACGTATTGAATCAATGGACAAGTAACCCGAAAAGAGGCAAGCTGGGAAGCGAGTCCATCCCCCGTATCTGAATCAAGGGTCTGGCCGAAGATCGAACTACGGCTGGCCCCGCGGAGAAGCACACCCAAGCCCCGCATTCTGTTCTTGTAGAACGCCAGCTCAAGATATCCAGCAAATGGACGCAAGGGGAGGGCTGCAACTCCCTGACCCTAGTTTGATATTACCACATAATAGATCCATAGGTGCTTCTCCGCGCTGCGAAACCACGCTTGGGTTCCTTCGAGCTCAACGAGGAATGATCTATTTCTCGTCTCTTCAAGCCGGAAATGGCAAGGGGTTTATATAGAGGGGCCTACTTGGTTTTGCGTGGTCATGGATGAACAGGTGTTTGATTTTAATTGCACATGGTGTCATTGCATAAAACCTAGTCCAGCTGGAGGATAGTGCTGAGCGCATCTCCGCGGCACTCTTTCCCA
This sequence comes from Aspergillus sydowii CBS 593.65, assembly GCF_001890705.1. Taxonomy (NCBI): domain Eukaryota; kingdom Fungi; phylum Ascomycota; class Eurotiomycetes; order Eurotiales; family Aspergillaceae; genus Aspergillus; species Aspergillus sydowii. The sequence continues at coordinate 1,058,387 of NW_024467866.1, forward strand.
TACTTGTGACGCTCCCTGGGGTTCGTTACATGCATATGCTTCATAAGATGGTACTATCTCCGAGGGATGTCTCAATTCAATGTACGGTGAGACTAGTATTGCCGCATCATTCCTCAAGACTGCAACATTAGAAGAGGCTCAGCGAAGTCGAAGATACCCGGAGTTGCGGTCTTCATAAATAATGTATTATATGAGATGAGAGATCTTATGGATTACTATCAATAAAGTATCTCACCACAGTACGCCAGCCCAGTGACGGCATTCTAAACACCATGCATATCCAAAGGAACACTCTCATATCGATCCCACCACGGCTCTCTCCCAGGACTAAGAGGCAAAATCTCATTAAGCACCTTCTCAAGCCACCCCGGCAAAGACCGTGGACTAGGCTCAATAGTATCATGAAAAGCCTCCCATTCCTGCTTTGCAACCTCCTCCACCCGCAGCGGAAACCGCGACACCAAGACCTGTTTAGCTAGAAAATGGTTATGCTGCAAGGTATCAAGTTCGGACGCGTGGAGTCTGAACGGTGCGAGGCGTAATTTCCTCATACGACCACCTGAGGCCTGATTCGTGGTTATCAAGGAGAAGATCTGCAGCGCGAGTTTCGTGTCCACGGTGGCATTGATGTATCCGTCTTTCATAAGTTGGATTTCATTTTCAGTCTCCGCGGTGGTAGTTTCGGGTGTGTCCTGGTTTACGGTGCAATCGAGCTCTAAGACTAGCTTGCGCAGGGTTTGGAAGTGCCCTAATGCCCTGTAGAAGTCGCATTCGGCGTTATTCCCCTTGGAACGGAGACATTGGATTTGGAGATCTTCCAGATGCGGACAGACCCCTGCTAGCTGGATGATTTCAGGCGGAGTGAACTTTGGATACCAGTACCGCGTTTTATTAGAATCCGGGGCCGGTTCGAGAATTAGTCCTCTTAAAGACCGACCATGGCGTTGAAGAATGTCGAATACGCTTGATGCCTGTCGGAGGCCCCGAAGATTGAGGAATTTGAGCTGCGGGAAGAGCGTTATAGCCGAGACAGCTTCTTGGTTGTCGCTGTTGTCGCTTTCAGACCAGTGCAGCGGATTTACTGTGATCATGAGCCGTTCTAAACCTGGGAAGGCCACGGCGACTTTGCGCAGACCTTCCACCTCGCGGTATGTGTGGATGTCTAGAGTGCGTAGACAGGAGAGATTGACGGCTTCTGATAGTCTCACCAGGAGACTTTCATGTGCGCCGTCTAGCGTGAGTGTATCTAGGATAGGTACCGGTGCGTGCTCGAATCGAGCGGCTAGGTCTCGCCATGTGCTCTTGAAGCTTTCCCATTTGGGATCATATTGATATTTGTGGCCCTGGTGCGCGTGGAGGACCAGGTTCTTCAGTCTGGGAGCAACGAAGATAAAGGGGAGCTGGTTGGTAAGGTTAGCCCAGCCTGGGAGTGTGCTGCTTCTCCAGGTTGTGTCGATGGTCAGTGTGTGGACATTAGAGCATCGCAAGAGACGACATATAGAGTATGGATCTCTGTCGTGGGTCATTTCACTATACCCGATGCTGTGAACTGTCCAAACGTTAAGTTGGCAGCTGGGATGGTGGCTCAAGGCTTCCTGTAACGCAGCTGGAAATGGACTAAGAGCGGAGAAGTCAAGCATTTCTAGACAATGGAAGCGAGTTATCAGAGATGCTAGTGGTTCCCAAGGGGCGTCGAAGGTCATGAAGGTGTTTCTACTGGGAAGTCGACTTTCCGTGAGACGGGCGTCCATCGATCCCCCTTCTGCTGTCAGCGCCAGTCGGTGATTAAAGTTTGTTCCCCACTGATGTATCCTCCTTGAGGGTAGGGTTGGGTGAGTCTGTGGTTTTTCTTTTGTCGTCAGGAAAAGCTGCCGTGCGTGTCGAAGGTACTGATGTCCCAGTCCGCTCACTTGCAGCTCTGCGATGAGGGTCTTAGCGTCGAAGATGTTGAGCTCCAGCGAACGATATAATAACGGTGTTGCGATGTGACAACATGGACGGTTCACCAGTCGCAGGGAGGCCAGGTCCCGTCGCGATCCATCCTGGGCGAGCTGCAGCAGTTAGCCTTCGTTTGATGGCTGCAGTCGAGAGGCATACTTCGTGCCCTATTTGGTACCATATATCGAAGGGGAGGTTGGCCATTTCGACTACCTAAACAAGGAGACGATACTAAGAAGCAGAGTCTCAAGAGTACAGAGGAGTGGAGAAGGTGAGGAATACGAAATGCTTAGCAGTGCATTTAAACCCGCCGCCTCCGAGTCCCCGGATTTGGCTTTGGGATGCGGGGAGTCCGAGCTCGAACCATCACGCAGTGCCCGGTGACCTGGTGGCGCAAGTCTCCATCCGTGGTTCGTCGCTCATCATAAGGACAAATGAAGTTAGCCGGCATACTGGATGAACAGCTGGTGGCGGCGGCCCGATTTAGCCCTAAACATGGGGAATGTCGCTCCCGCTCGATAGGCCGCGGAAATACATAACTTGTAGCGGTTTCTCTAATGCACCTTTACTAATTCGACATGCCTAGTTTAATGCTTCTTGTAGATTATTTTCTAGGGTTACAGAGATATAAATCAACATAGCCACCAGTCCACCGACAGGCCAAAGGTGAAGCGCTGTCACGATCCTCGTTTATTTTCTCATAATATATCCCATAGCTCACCAGCCCTGAATAATTAACCAGCAATAACCAGGTACGTACTTACGGTAGTTACACCTGCAGCCCAACTCCGCCGCCCTATAAATACAACCACCAACGAGGCAGTGCACAACGTCATAATTATCCTTCTGCCTACATCAACCAACTATTTAAACAACGAAATCCACTAACACCACCTCAAAACTAACAAAACCAAACAAACTGTATCGATTATTCGCAATGTCCAATTTTACAAACACAAAAGCCTGGACCACGGGCAAAAAACACTTTGACAAGGCCTGGTCCGCCCTCGACAAACTCGGCACGCCCGTGAACCGACTGAGCAACAAACTCGGCTCTGAAGCGTTCTGGCCGATGGAACTGGATAAAGAGAGCGAGAAATGCGCGCGGATTTTGCGCAGTTTTTGTAAGGATGGGGTTTACGTTGATGAGAAGGATGCTTCTACCTCGACTTCTTCTGCCGCCGCCACACCACCGGAAGGACCGGCAACTGCGCCAGCGACCGTGACAGCGGCCGGGAAGAAGAAAGAATTCGAAAACAAACCGACCGGAAAAGCAAAAGTGCTACAGAAGATCCCCGCGAAGGTGATTAAACAAGCAAAGGGAGTCGCGATTTTCACAGCCATGCGAACGGGGCTTTGGTTCAGTGGCTCCGGTGGGAGCGGGGTACTTCTCGCGAAGAACCAAGAGACAGGGCAGTGGAGTGCGCCATCTGGTCTGATGCTGCATACAGCCGGTTTAGGGTTCCTTGCTGGTGCGGATATATACGACTGCGTTATGGTGATTAACACCTGGGAGGCGCTGGAGGCGTTTACGAAGGTGCGGGTTACATTGGGGAGTGAGATTTCTGTTGTTGCAGGTCCGGTGGGTGTGGGAGGGGTTCTGGAGAGTGAAATCCATAAACGCCAGGCGCCGATCTGGACGTATGTCAAGAGTCGGGGGTTGTATGCGGGTGCGCAGATCGACGGGACGATTGTGATTGAGCGGAATGATGAGAATGAACGGTTCTATGGGCGGAAAGTCCCTGTTAAGGAAATTCTTGGTGGGGGAGTCACGACGGGGAGTAGACAGGTGGCTGGCCTGGTGCAGACGTTGCATGCTGCTCAAGGGGATAAGCCGTTTGAACAGGCTGCTAATGTCCCAGGAGGGCCCAGTCCGAGTGATGTCCCCCCAGGGGATCTGGCGAATTCTTATCCTGGTTATGCAGCGCCGCCTCAGCCCCAGCCGCCAGCAGGGGCTGCTCAGCAGTACTACTCGGGGGAGGCTTTTGGGAATCCTCCGCAGTATCCAGGTGCAGGCCCCGTTATGGGACATCCAGGGCAGCCGACAGGTCCTCCTGGTCAGACCTTCGGGGAGCCATACCCTGGTAGCCAAGAGAATCCTCCATTTCCAGGGCCTGCTGGGCGTTAGCTGAGTTTGCCTTCTGTTGCTATGTACATATTGCAATTGCACTCATTCATATAGAATACCACGTTATAATCAGCACAACCTCAATGACGCTAGACAAGGATTCTCCTAACCTGAAGATCAAACTTCCAGATACCTCAAGTGCTGTCAATACCGAATGTACATGCGGCTTTATAGAATCGGTTTCAAAGAAGCTAACAGTCGAAATATACGAGCGAGGCGCAGTGGTAGGTAGGTTGCAATAATGCAGCAAATGTTTATGCTCTTCGACTGTTCCTGAAGAATAAGCTTCCATGTATGGGCAAGACACCGGGCCAGCTATAGTCCGTGCCATGGACTGGCTATAACGACACAGGGACACTGGGCTCGGTTCCGAATCGGACTTCCAAGGAGGAGGGAAGTCGGAAAGGAGGTATTTCCGGGGCCTTGACTGTTGAAGCGGGGTAGAGGACCCTCGCGATTGACTTGCAATCCAGTTCCTTCGAATCCCATTGACAATTCTCACTGATTTTCCGCACCAGACTACAAAGCTTCAGCCATGGTTTGCCAGTCCGAGTCCCGCAACGTGTGCTCTTCTGCTTGCTGCGGTGGACAATCCAACGAGGTCAAAGCTCAGGATGCATGCGTTTCGCAGAACCCCGGTCAAGGTCAGAGTGGGAGCTGCTGCACTGCACAGAAACCACAAGAAAAAGACCCCAACAGACCTAGTTGCTGCAAGGATAAGCCATCTCCGTGCTGTGATATCTCTTGTGTCGATCGCATCGCCCTGCGCGAGTGCGATAAAAGGCAAATTCTATCGCCTAATAATGCATCTTCAAGTAAGTTCCAATGAGCTTCCTGTGGCTGCATTAACGCTGGACTGCAGGTATTCCGAGCTCGAGCTGCAAAAGCTGCGACGGCAAACCATGCGACCAACACCGCCGTTCCGCGCGTGCCAAATACGCAGCGACACTCGAAGCCCTGGGCTGTATCTGCCGAGCTTTGATAGCCCTTGGTCAAGAATCCTGCTGTGCACCGCCGAGAGGGGCTTCCCTTCGTACTCAGCGTCGCTCGGCGGAATCTTCTCGGGGTACTCTGCAGGCTTCTCTTGATTCTTGCTGCGAGGGGGGTACCTCGGGTTCAGAGAAACGCTGTAGCGCAAGTCCGGAGGGAAAAGGGAAGCCATTCTCGAGCGGCTGTCACAGCGCTCCTAGGGTTTCTGCCGTCTCTAAACAGTGCTCTAGCGGCTGTTGCAGCGTACCTGAGACACCCGGACCCGTTGCTCACCACACTCCTCTCCAGGATTGCGATGAATCAAATATCAGTCCGTCTTTGACTACCCGGCAATGCTTGCCTTCTGGAAATGACACTTCTGGGCCCCGTGGCTGCCCGGATGGTTTCTGCAGTAAACCAAGGCGGCCTTTTGGTGCCTTTTCTCCTGAGAAAGCTCCGAGGGGACCCCAGCCCTGCTCCTCCAGCTGCTGCAGTACCTCCGCGCCTCTAGCCTGCGGCGTCACCGAAAGAAAGGCGAGCGACTCCATAAAGGTCATCCCGGGCACCACTATTCCTGACCTCGAAAAAGGCATCGTCAGGAAAGAGCATATCGTTTTGACCGTATCTGGAATGACCTGCACTGGATGTGAAGCCAAACTTAAGCGGAATCTGGGCACACTAAATTCAGTCCAGAACCTAAAAACCAGCTTGGTGCTGTCGCGGGCAGAGTTTGACCTTGATGTCGGTATTCAGTCACTTGATGAGGTGTTCAGGCACTTGGGAAAGACAACCGAATTCAAGTATGAAAGGGTCACGGACCAAGGATCGCACGTGGACATTGTCGTCCCTACTGCTTCTGAATTTATCAAGCAAGATTGGCCTCGTGGTGTGGTCGAGATGGCTCCTATTGATGAGCACACCGTGAATGTTGCTTTTGATGCAACGGAAATCGGTGCAAGAACTCTGCTGGAGCATGGCTGGGATAGACCGCTTTGTTTGGCTGCTCCGCGCCCTGATCCGGCTGTCGAGGCTGGCAACAAACATGTGCGGCACATGGGATATATGACTATTCTGTCCATTATCTTGACAGTACCTGTCCTGGTCCTTGCTTGGGCTCCTCTTCCGGAGAGGGAAATTGCCTACGGCTCTGCATCGTTGGCCTTGGCAACAGTCGTCCAGGTCATTATTGCCGGGCCGTTCTATCCAAAAGCATTGAAGGCGTTGATCTTCTCTAAAATAATTGAGATGGATCTGCTCATTGTGTTGAGCACAAGCGCCGCCTATATTTTTTCTGTGGTGTCCTTTGGATACCTTGTCGCGGGCCAGCCACTGGCCACTGGTGAATTCTTCGAGACGAGCACTTTGCTTGTCACTTTGATCATGGTTGGTCGGTATGTCGCCGCACTTGCTCGTCAGAAAGCCGTCGAATCCGTTTCACTCCGGTCACTACAGATGCCTACTGCTATTCTCGTAGATGATTCTGGGACAAATGAAAAAATTATCGATGTCCGACTGCTTCAGTATGGAGACCTCTTCAAGGTCCTTCCAGACTCTAAGATTCCAACCGACGGGACAGTTATCGCAGGATCATCTGAGGCCGACGAGTCGATAATTACAGGGGAGTCAATCCCAGTAGACAAATTTCCTGGATCTGCCGTTCTCGCAGGATCCATAAATGGTTCTGGGACGCTGACTGTGAAGTTGACACGGCTTCTTGGTGATAATACGATTTCCACCATTGGGAATATGGTCAATCAAGCCAAGCTGTCCAAGCCAAGGATTCAAGATATCGCAGACCGAGTAGCGAGCTATTTTGTACCTGTTGTGGTCATTCTAACAATCATCACATTTGTCATTTGGATTGCTGTCGGTATTGCAGTGCGAAACCAGTCGAATTCCCGTGCCACCACAGAAGCAATAACCTATGCAATTACTGTACTCATTGTCTCTTGCCCGTGCGCCATCGGCCTGGCAGTACCCATGGTTATTGTTATAGCCAGTGGTGTTGCTGCCGAGCGAGGCGTTATCTTTAAGACTGCTGACAGTATCGAGCTCGCCTACAAGACTTCCCATGTTGTATTCGACAAGACCAGCACTCTCACCCGAGGCAAACTCACGGTTGCATTTGAGCATTTAGACATGGCGAATGATTCCATGTCCCTACTCCTCGGTTTAATTGGGGGTAACAAGCACCCAGTTTCTGCTGCGGTGGCTGCACACCTTAAAGCGAGAGGCATAACAGCATCTACCATCGCTAATACAAAAGTACTAACTGGAAAAGGCGTGGAAGGCTCTGTACCGGGTCTTGCACTTCGAGCAGGCAACTCACGGTGGCTCAACCTCTTGTCTAATCCGCAAGTTCAATCCATCCTCGAACGAGGTTATACAGCATTCTGCTTCACAGTCAACGACACCCTCGCCGCCGTCTTTGGCTTAGAAGACTCCCTTCGCCCCGACACCCTTGAAACCGTCACTAGAATACAGGAGCGTGGTATGGCTGTCCACCTCCTCTCAGGCGATGATGACAGCCCCGTCCGCTCTATTGCAAGACAGCTCAGCATCCCAGATCAAAACATCCGCTCTCGCTGCACCCCAACTGACAAGCAGGCCTACATCCAAGCCCTCGTAACCCCACCCCATCAACAGCCAGACAGCAGGAAGAACCCAACAGTTATCTTCATTGGTGACGGAACAAATGATGCTATCGCGCTCGCTTCCTCCACAATTGGCGTACACGTGAACCAAGACACCGGCAGCGACATCGCTAAATCTGCTGCAGACGTTGTACTCATGCGGCCCAGCCTCCTCGGCGTTCTGACGATGATCAACATCAGCGAAAAAGCGGTAAGAAGGATCAAATTCAATTTCGGTTGGAGCTTTGTTTATAACCTGTTCGCGGTGCTCCTTGGCGCGGGGGCATTTGTGGACACAAATGCTAGGATTCCGCCTCAATTTGCCGGGCTGGGGGAGTTGGTTAGTGTTTTGCCCGTTGTTGTTGCGGCTGGGCTTCTGAGGTGGTCGAGGGTTTAAATTGCGTACCGTCACTGTAGGATGTAGGACATGCTGAAAGTCTAGTTACCGCCAACTAAGTAAGTGAATCGAAGATGGCTTCATCATCGTCGCCCTCAGTGGACCTCTTCCGCATGCCCAGCTTGAGCCATTCCTTGGTATCGTTAATGAGTCTGTCGTGCGGCCCCAATGTTCATCCTCTCTTTAACAAGGAACTCGGGCCCGAGTTTTGGATTATGGACAAGCCACAGATGACGCTCTTCCGCGGCCGAAGTCTCCAGAAGTAGGGCAATACAACAGGTTGCGTCCCCCCACCGCCCCACCGGGTATTTAGATGGTAAAGGCGCTCCTCAAGGGCGCGAAGCTCAAATAATCGCGCGACTCTCAGGCAGCACTGCTCACCTTTGCGGCCGTAGTTCTTTCGGGAGGGTGATGAAAGTGGGTTTTTCTTAGGGCTGATGCGTGATGAACTAGTAGGCGGAGAAACACGGAGCCATTCTTCCTAGACGGTCAAGCAAACGGTCCGTGCTATACCTGACAAGCTGGACTGACAGCGGTATCTGCTCGATTCGTTGGTTGGAATGACATCGCAAATGACATGTATAAGCCCGCAATTTGGCCCCAATGCCGCTGAAGAGATACTCCGACGGGAGTTTCATATTGCTGCTGGCGAAACTTTAGGCCTGCAGGGAAATTGCGGCTGAGATGAAGCTGATCCACTAAATTCTTGCTGCTCAGTCTTGATTGGACTATACCAAACTGGCCAATTTGGGGGCTGATTGGAGAATAGTAAAAACGTTCTTTTTCAGACTCATTCCGCTAGTAAACAAATGGTATCGCATCTCTATCAAACAAAGGAAGTAAACAAAAGAATAAACCAAGCTGTAAAATATCAACGCTGAAGCCGAGTCATAAGATAAAACCACCAATCTAATCTATAGACAATTCCACTCCCGCTTAAACAGCATGACTCTCAGGCTGGTACCAGGTACGCGGGGGATCCGTCTGCGTAAGCGAAATCTCCGAATCCCCAGCAGCAGCCTTCTTGTAATCACCACCCTTGCCACGGGTCGACCAGACGGCCTGGTGCCACTGGGCCTTCCACACAAGACCCGGGTGGAAGAATGTCAAACAGAGAACCGCAATGGCAATCATAGCCGCCTCGAGGATCATAAAGGTGACTTCGTCGTTGGCGAGTTCGCCATCGAATCCCTCAGACAGCTCAGCGCATCGGAAGATCGATCGGACGATGATAACCAGTGTCGCAAGACCGAGTGCGTAAAGGGATGCCTTGAAGTATGGCTTTGCGCGCAGAGCGTCGAATTCCATGTTGAAGTGTGAGCCGGGGGCTTTCCGGACGCGCAGGAAGAAGTACGAGGACATGGCGGTGAAGATGAGCAGGCTGACGACCTGCCATGCCAGACCGGCGATCATGATGTTGATGCCGAGATCAGTCATGTCCTGGTCGTCGTCTGGGGCGGAGGATGCGATTCCACCGCCGAGAGCCTGGAGGACTAGTGCGATGATGTCGAAGGTGATGAAGGTGATGGTGTAGGTGCGAGGCTTGAAGTAGGAGATCTTTTCGCCGTAGGCGACCACGATGCGGGAAAGGGTGAGGTAGATGGCTGCCGTGAGGAAGGCCGGGGCGATGGTCAGGGCGACGAGGTATTGTAGGAAGGCGTCGCCGTTGAAGGGGTTGTCGTGCAGGCTGATGCGGCCGGCGTAGCCCACGGCTTCACCGATGAGGCCGAAGAACATGGCAATGCTGAAGGTCCATGTCTTGTACCGAATTCCCAGGCCGATATGGGCGATGAGCGCAGCGCCGAAGATGGCGATGAAGAGAATCTGGCCCCAGAGGACGGGGAGATAGCCGATTGTGGCCATACTCATGGGACATGTGTCGAGGGTGCAGAGGTGCTGCTCGTATAGGGTCATTGCGTCGGGGTACATTTTGTCTGCCATCTTGAAATTGCAATGCTAATTGAAGAGTAGAATGGATAAACTGTTGCTTGGGATGATGAATATGAAAATAAGGAAGAGAATACAGACCCTTAAATACTCCGTAAACATCTCATCTATACCCTGATCCAGGGAGTCAGCCTTGACATGGCAGTGCTGGATAGCAGCTCCATTGAAACTCCGCTACCTAATGTGCTGACACGCTGAATCCAGCGTTTGTCGGTGCGTTTGTCCGAACTAGTCAATTAAGCTCGTCTGCAGTGATCTGATTGGGCCGGTCGTAAAGTGAGCCCGCTATTAGTATCAGAGGGTGAGAGCTGCAGACCCGCTGGTGCCTTGACAACAAGGCTGTGCTAGCCTGGTCACCGCGCAGCCACTCACAGTCCTCTCTCTATTTTTACTCTTACGCCAGAGCCTATCAGACGGACTCATTTTGCCGATCGCACTATCTCGGTCTTGGTCGTTTCCTGACGAGATTCCTGCGACAGCTCTCAGCCCCCTGCCGGGTCGGGGTTGGGTTTGTCCTCCTGGTCCGTGGCCGACTTCGTATCTTATTCCTCTCGATGGCTTCAGGCTGCGACATTTCGGCCCCAATCGGCCCCCATTTTCCAATTACCGGTCGGGTTTAACACAATCTCGACCCGGTAGGCGTTGGTAATTTCACGAGTGGTCGATACAGGGAAGGCCAAGCCGATCGTTGTAAAAGCTCCCATGTGGTCTGCACGTACCGTGTAGTATTCATCTGCCTTGCCCTAACTCCCGACTCGCTCTTATCGATCTTCCCTCACACCGCTGATGGAGTATGACCTCAAGCTGTCGGCGTTTATTCCTACCAATAAGTGTAACTGGTCTAAACTTAACTGATGGTCTTGCTCGTCATCGGACATTAAGCTATCACCGAACCAGCGTAACTCCTGTATCTCCGGATACACCAGTTATAAATCAACACCACATCCATCATCCATCAACTATTCATCACAGCTCTTTACAATAAAATCAAGAAAATAACAAAATGTCCTTCTCCACCTGCTGCCTCAAAACCTTCAAATGGAACGGCACCCCAACAGGCCAAATCGGCACTCTCGCCAATAACCAGACCTACATCGCCAGCCCCCCTCCACCAAGCAGCGGCCCTAATTCCAACCCCGAATCCACAACCGCAATCCTAATAGTCCACGACCTCCTCGGCTGGTCATTCCCCAATGCCCGTCTCCTCGCAGACCACTACGCCGCCGAAGCAAATGCAACAGTCTACATCCCCGACTTCTTCGGCGGCGAGGTCCTCCCCTTTGAGCCCTTGATTGCGGGCCGATTCAACGAGGTTGACCTACCGGCCTTCAAGGAGCGCAATACACGCGAGATCCGCGAGCCCGAGATCTTCCAGTGCGCCCAGGCCCTGCGTGGAAGATACGACGTTGTTGTCGCCGTGGGGTTCTGTTATGGCGGCTGGGCGGTTTTCAGACTCGGTGCCCAGCGCGTCAACCTGGACCACAGTGGAGTAGAAGGGAGACCGCTTGTTGATGCCATTGCAGCCGCGCATCCGAGTCTCCTAACGAAGGAGGATATTGATGGTGTTAGCGTGCCCGTGCAGATTCTGGCGCCAGAGTTGGATCAGATCTTCACGCCGGAGTTGAAAGCGTATACGTTTGAGTCATTGCAAAGGAGAGGAGTGCCTTTTGACTGGCAGCATTTTCCGGGCGTTGAGCATGCCTGTATGACCCGCGGCGATGAGAATAAGCCTGGTGAGAGGAGGGCGCTGGAGAGAGGGAAGAATGCGGTTGTTGCTTGGGTGAAGCAGGTTGAGCAGGTTGAGCAGGCTTGATTTATGGCTTTCAATACATACTGAGTATAGGGATATAGAAATACTGATATAAATACGGATATAAACATTCCCGCCCTGTTGGAGACAATGCGGGGTCGAGTCGCCGAGTCGCCGAATCACGTCACACGCAAACCAACTGACCATCTTCATCGTCCACATCTTCCTGCATCATCGCAACTATCCAACGAGTCACCATGTCCGACACCTTCTCCTCAATCCCCATCATCGACTGGCGCCGCCTGCAGGATCCCGCCACGAAGCAGGCCGCCTTGGACGATCTGCGCGAGGCCATCTTCGTCGTGGGGTTCCTGTACCTGACGAATCATGGACTGGAGGTACTGACTTTCCATGGTATCCTGATGGAAAAAGCTGATAGGTTCAGGATCTCATTGCAAAAACACACGCGAAGCTCCCCGAGTTGTTTGATCTCCCTGCAGAAGTCAAAGAGAAGTGCGACATGATCAACTCACCATCCTTCGTGGGGTATACGCGTTTAGGAGCGGAGACTACAGCCACCAAGACGGATCTGCGAGAGGTACATTCCCACCTATATGGATATATTCACAGGCTAACAAAACAAGCAATACGACTTCGGCACACCCGGGATGAAGACCTGGAAAGAGGGCGACAAGATCTGGGAGCGGCTAGAGGGGAACAGCCAGGTACGACCGCCCCCCACATGATACCTATACCTAATCTGCGGATACGACACTTAACACATATCAACAGTATCCTGACGTCCCCGGCGTCCAAGAACTAGTCGAAACTTACATCACACAATCCGCTACCCTGTCGCAGCAATTCATGCGCTACGTCTCTGAATGTCTATCTCTCCCACCGGATACATTCGTCGACTTCAAGGGGAACATGGACCGGCTGAAGTTCGTCAAGTATCCGCAGGCCCCGCCGGGCTCGCAGGGCGTTGGTCCGCATAAGGACTCTACTGGTTTATTCACTTTCCTATCGCAGGACGATACAGGCGGTCTCCAGGTCCTGAATAAAAACGGCGAATGGATCGACGCGCCCCCGATTGGGGGGAGTCTAGTCGTAAATGTCCAGCAAGGGCTTGAAGCCATTACGGGCGGAATCTGTGCGGCGACTACGCATCGTGTTATTGTACGTTTGCTTTCTTCCCAAATTCCTTCTCTGGCTTTCTAGATACCACTGTGGTATACGAGACAGAGAGATGTATTAACAGCGCTTAACAGGCCCCAACAACCAAAACCCGCTACAGTATCCCCTTCTTCCTCGGCGTGCGGATGGATCTTACGCGCGACGAACTCCGCGACTCGGCTGCTCATATCGTCGCGCGTATCCCGGCGTCTGATGATAGGAAGAAACGCGCTGTTGATGTTCCGAGCGAGTTTCTATCGCCTTTGTATTCGTGTGTAGGTACCCTCCCTTCTCCTTCCTACAGTCTACCTATCGAGGTAGGGCATGGGCTGTGCTGATTGTGTGGATTAGTTTGGCGAGGCGTATCTGCGGAATCGCATCCTCAGCCATCCGGATGTTGGGAAGAAGTGGTATCCGGAGTTGTATGAGAAGTATTCAAGGCAGGTTCTTGCTTAGGGACCGCCGGGGTGCAAATTTGGTCGGATTTTCAGTATAGGAATGGCAGTTCAGGCACTTGCTGCCGTACAAACTCCAGAGAATCTAGCCAAGTACGGTACAGGCATGAAACATAATTGCACAAGCGGACAAGACATTTACTGTTGAAAACCCGTCAAACAACATCCTTAACCTCATCCTTCCGCACATCCCCAATCTCCACAACCTCATTCTCAAACGCCTGGTCGCCAAATAATGCCGCAATCTCCTCAAGCGAGTGGTTTGCAGTTTCCACGTAGTAGAAGTACACCAACCCAGCAGAAAACAGACAGAACCCGGCGATGATCACGTAAAAGTACCCATGAATACCGGCAAATGCATCCGGGGAGACCATGCCGATGATGAAATTGAACACCCAGTTGCTTGTTGTTGCCAGCGCCATGCCCTTGCTGCGTCCGCGGAGGGGGAATATCTCGGCGGGGAGGAGCCACGGCATAGGGCCCCAGGTGAATCCGTATACGATATTGTACAACATTACGAATGCGTATTGTCCGTCGGCTTTGGTTTGGATGCTGAGGTTGGCTTGTGTGAAGGCGCAGACGACTCCGAGGAGGATTGCCATTCCGAGACCTAGTTAGGAGAGCATGGTTAGTGTTTGCCTCGGAGGCGTTATCTTGGAACCTGTAGGCTGACCTCCTAAAATAAGCAGTGGCTTTCTTCCCCATTTATCTGCCAGCCACCAGGTAACAACAGTGGCGGCAGTATATGGAATCGCGTTGGCAGCGGTATACAGGAGTGACGTTCTATTATCGAAGCCGGCAGACGCGAGGGTACTCGGGAGGTAGAAGGAGACGATGTTGATTCCGTTGAGTTGAGCGAACATTTGCACGGTGATGCCGACGATTGTCCGTTTGCGATACCGAGTAAACATTTCCTGTCGACCCTGTCAGTTTTACCACAACTCTGCTTTATCCGATGGTGCTTACCGTCCAGCTAGACTTGCCCAGGTTGGTTTCGTAGATGACAGCTTCTTGGATCTCAAGAAAGACGTGCTGTACGTGCTGAGCATTGGTGTCGCCGTTAGAGTGCAGGTCCGCGACTGTCTGAAGGCTCTCCTCCATGAAGCCATTCTTCGCTAGCCAACGGGGAGTCTCTGGGAGGAAGAAAGACATGGCCAAGAGGATGAAAGACAGCCCAATTTGTACAATGAACGGCCCCCTCCACGACATCTCACTTGGTAGTAAGAAGTTAAACCCATAGTCAACCCAGCATGAAAGCATATACCCTGCTATCGATGTCGTATACTCAATTCCAACCATCAGCCCGCGGCGGTGCGGTGCTGCGATTTCGGTTTGGATGATAGGCACGGTCATAGACAGGAATCCGACTCCCAGTCCCTGAATGGTACGACCAGCCACGAATGTTCCGAATCCTGGCGCGAACATCTGAATAAAGGCGCTGAAGAAGTAAATGAACCCACCAAGACGAACACACTTCTTTCGGCCGATGATATCTCCAAGGCGTCCAGCAATGAGGGCACCGACGGCGGCTGATGCTTGCAAGCAGGCAACAGATATTCCGGTAATGGATGAATTGACCCCGGTTGTCGTTCCGTCGGCACCACCATAGTCTTTGAAGAAGCGAGCAACAAATGCCTCATTGACCAGCAGGCCGGACATAATTCCTACACAGTCAACACAGTCAGCATCAGTCAAGCCTCTTGATGGATGGATGCCGAGGGCGTACCGGAGTTGTACCCAAATAAGCCATCTCCCAGACTGCCAAAAGCGCAGGTCGCGTAGAGCAATGGGTTCCCTTTGAAGGGATATCTCGCCGAAACGGTCTTCGGCTTCAGTTTCTTCTCCAGCCAGCCTTGCTGCTCGGCGACCTGGTCGGCTATGGCGTGTGAGCGGCGCTGGATAACGGCATTCTGGGCCGGCTCTCGTGCAGAGACTTCACTGACACTCATGGCGCTATCAACTGCGGTCAACGAGTGTTGTCTTTCTCAACCAGGGCGGGCCATTGGGCTCTATTTCTACCCCGGAACGGCATCCCGTGGGGAAACTCCGGGTTTCTCCAAGTTGACGCTTGGTGTCTCCGAGTAACGGCGAACTCTGGTATGAAACCATCCACAGTGTGTGTTCTAGTGCCAGGATGGAGTTTTCTATACACACAGTCCGCCAATAGTTGCACGTTTGGGCCGAGGGTCGGAATGAAGGCCAATCACTGTCCCGGCCGGCGACCCCAGACGAGGCATTTTATGGGCTGACTCCCTCCGGTTCCGTGGGGAGAAACCCACCCGGTTCCGAGTAGGCAGTAAGTGCTCGCCGAAAGTTCATCCGCCGGAACCGTGAGGATCCAGACGGAACCGCTCGCAACTCCGTAGTATACGATCAGCCCGAAGAGAAGCGAGAGCTCGAACATTTTTAAATCCTTCACCACCGTGATTGCGTTATTTTGTCCAAGACACAAACTGCAGTCATGACTATCCCAAAAAACGACCCGGTTGGTTGTACGAAGCGATTATCTTGTTTCGCGTGCTTACTTAGTTCCCTATTAGGCTGTGAACCAAGCCTTTCTACTGTATCCCGGAGGTTCATTCGGATATGAGGAGCGTGATGTACCTACTCTGCGCTCAGAACGGGATGTCCTTGTTCGAGTGGTAGCAACGGGGCTTTGCGGATCAGATGTGTGCAACCCATTTTCACTGCGGCTAGCATGAAGAGTCAAAACTAACAATGACTTGTTCCATAGGTACACTACTGGCAACACGGCCGCATCGGACGATATGTCGTCGAGGCCCCCATCGTCCTTGGCCACGAATCATCCGGCATAGTGGTCGAATGTGGAAGTCAATCAGGCCTGACCGTGGGCGATCGTGTCGCACTCGAGCCCGGTATTGCATGCAACACCTGCCGTAATTGTCGCGCTGGTCGGTACAATCTCTGCCCGAAGATGCGTTTCGCTGCGACACCGCCGTACGACGGAACATTGGCGACATATTACCGCCTTCCCGCAGAGTGCTGCTATAAGCTGCCAGATCATGTATCGCTGCGCGACGGCGCGCTGATCGAGCCGCTTAGTGTTGCCGTTCACGCCTGTCGGCTGGCGGGGGATATGCAAGAAAAGTCGGTCATTGTTTTTGGCGCAGGGCCAGTCGGACTACTCTGCGCTGGGGTCGCGCGTGCATTCGGCGCCTCGACAGTCGTTGTGGTGGATGTCGTGCCTGCTCGGTTGCAATCTGCCCATAAGTACGGCGCAACGCACACGCACCAAACTGTGGCAGAGTCTGCCGAAGAGAACGCGCAAAATATACTAGATACAGCGGGTTTGGACGTGGGAGCAGACATCGTCTTCGATGCAACAGGTGCTGAGCCCTGCATGAACTGCGGTGTCCATGCCCTAGCCGGTGGGGGTACATATGTTCAGGTGGGCTTGGGTCGACCTAATCCATCCCTCCCAGTCGGCCAGATTTGTGACAAGGAGGTTGTGTTCAAAGGAAGCTTCCGATACGGACCAGGTGACTATGAGACGGCGGTGGGACTTCTTAACTCGCAGCGCATTCGACTCGGCAGTTTAGTTACCCACGAGTTCTCTTTCTCGCGGGCAGAAGAGGCATTCCAGAACGTCGCCAGTCGCCAGGGAATAAAGAGCGTCATCTACGGGCCTGGCGTAGACGAGAATATAGCCAACTCGACGTTAGCATTAACTGATTAAATTTGTCACATGTCAAGCCATCATGCGCGCTCTATGGCCGCAAAAACCAATTGCATGGCAATGGTTTCCGTGAGATCAGTAGGGTCCTAGAATTCCGGGCCATTCCAGGACATGTCCCATAGCCAATATAGTCCACGTTCGCCGTTCGGGTCTGTGCTGGGTTGGAAGGGTTCCAGGGGGATATGCGAGCCATTCCAGTCAACTTGATCAGATGATGGCCACGGATGACCCCCAGGTTCCTGGGCCGGACCCTCCATTTGGCGAGTGTCGGTACCGCCGTACCAGCCAAAAGAGCGTTCATCATTGCCGGACGGTACAACTAAGATAACCCCACAATTAATAATGGTGCCCAGATGTAGGGGTAGGAACAGGGAATTACCGTATTGCACCGAGGCCAAGCTTTCATTCAGACGAAGCGCATTGGTAACGTCTGGCCACGCCTGCCGGCGCATGGTAGTGTCGGATGCTTCCAGCGTCACGTCAAGAGGGAGCCGGAGGGTGTCTTCCACTGACATGAGCCCAGTGTTTGACAAATCGTACCCCTCTTCCTGATGGCCCCCTGCGATTGGCGCAAGGATGGCCTCAGATTCACGACGAAGAAGCAATGTGACCACATTTTTCAGAACAGTGGTGCTTTGCTTTGACAATGCAGAGCGCTGACCTAGAAGGTCTTGCAGCCGCAAGATGCGTGTAATCGTACGTTTCACGATCTGTGCGGTGTCCGACAGCGGATCTGAGAGAGCCATGACAGCTAACACAATTGCCGCGTTGAATACATTAATAGCTAAGAAGGCAACCAAATGGCTATCAGTCGCAAGTTGAGCAAGGACGGGCAATTCAGTCACCCGCGATGTCCTCAAGGCGGCGTTCCACCAATGTACGGAGCTCGCCACAGACGTATTCGGTGATAGTGCTTCAAAAGGTGAGTCCGGTTGGTTTGGCGTGACCGCGTTACGTTGGCGGCTGTGAGTCTCTAGTCCGCGGCTTTGGCCTGACTTGGAAGGATCCGTTGACAGATGATCAACTTGTCGCGCCAACAAAGGGCGGTGGAGGACGATTAAAATGTTGTCGTAGGTCAAATGAAGTGATAGTGATTGCAATGCATGTGCCTTTGCCTCTAGCCCACTGTCGGCCTGGAAGTCTCCATCGAGGTTCAAAACCAAGTTGCCAGGTAGCTCGTCCCGCCACTTCTGCAGATTCTGGGTGGCTTCTTTAACTAGCCCAAGGTACGCGTCGCCAGCCAATGCCTTGGATGAGCCCGAGGTGCGCGAGCCAAAGATAGCCTCCAAAGCGCTAGACGCCATGAGGTAAAGGCGGTTGAGCTCCCGTTGGTACGTAGAGTAGCAGACTGTATAACCCTGTTCTGATGCTGGCGCAGCGAAATGCGGATTCTCATGGATATCAGCTGGCATGCTGATATTGCAGTCCCGGTCATTGATCCCGAGTGGACGGCCGTATGTGATTGATGCGAACCGATCCCAAGTGTATATTGTCCACCAAACGCGTTTCCGTTCCTCTTTTTCTTCAAAGCTCCCCCTAGTTGGGTCACGGTGCAGCCCTGCGGCCTGGGAGATCCGGATTGTGGCACCTAGTAGGGAAAACGAAAGATTGGGCCGCCCGTGGTAGACGCAGTAAGATCCGAATAAAATGCAAATCTGAGCCGCCGTGACGGAAGGCTGGCCCATCAACTCGACAATATACGACTCGACTAGTTTTAGCAGCCCGGCACTCATTTGTCTCCATTCATTATCAGTAGCGGCAGCAGCCTTCCGCTGTGATCGGTACCATGCACCCATCCCCAGAACGACAGCCAAAAGGATTAAAAAGGGCTTTTGGGAGGAGTATGCCAAGCCGTCAGCGACAGAGAGGAGATTCTTGCGGAAAGTAGGCTCATAGATGACGAGCGAGAACCAATGGACGGCATCGAAGTAGTCGTCGAGTAAGGAATACATGGCATCCGTGGGTGGTAACGGCTGGCCTAATATCGAGGCAATTGGGAATCGCTGGCCGACAGCCGTGACGTGCCGGTCTGCAACACGGGTGCTAGCTTGATAGCCTGGGATGGCGGACGTAGCCTGCTCATCGATGAGTTGCCGGCCGAGTCCATAGATCTTCTGCGCAATACCCAATGTCGATTCCGCTTCCCCATACTCGACTGGTCTGGGCGGGCCATGCACATCTGCATGACTCTCATTCGCAGCATCGTTTGCTTCCTGAGCCCGACTTTCAGTGTCGCGGGGACTTCCCACAGCTGGACTAGCAGAAGCTGGTGATTGCGTCTCTCGTCGGCGACATCTCGCAACGGTCTTGGAACTGCTTCAGGTCAGGTTTGCTGAGCGGCTGTTAAACTCGATAGTTCACTTACTGTCGCGTGCTATCCCGGCGCGTCCGACTGATAGGGAGCGGTCTACAGTTCACTTGGGCTCTGACACACAGTGAACAAGGTCGGAATGGATCGCACTACATAGCCAATGCCGCAGCGCGAGAGTAATTAGCAACAGCCGGCAAAATCGGAGCAATGTGTGGTGCCTACTCGTGTTTTGTGGCGCCGACATCTCTCGCAGGCACTACTGACGCGCGTTGGTAACGGCGATCGCATATAGCTCGTGTTCCCCGTCAGCTCCGGTAAATTATCCGATGCATGGCTTGACATGGTCTTAGCTGATGATCGTGGGGATGCACTGGGGAGGAACAACCGCAGGATCCGGCGGGACCTGCAAAAAGCCGGGGGAGCACGTGCAGCGGAAGATATGCAAGTGTATTATTAATGCATATATTATCCACGGCTTCAGTCAAAGCTCTATAGACCGGCGCAACCACAGGTATATTATCTATTTGGCTCACTGATTTTGATTTTCTATATGTTAATTGGAGGTGAGGCGCTTTGTAAAGCCATTGACGAGCCATTTGCTTTGTCCTTGTGTCCGGACGGTTTGCCGACATTGCATCATGTTCCTGATATATATTTATCTTCTCGGCTACATACTACGCTTTTGCTAATGGTTATTAAAAGTGCAGGGCTCTGTACTCTATAAGTTGTCAACCCGGCATAACTTTCTTAACTTCCTTCTCAAGTATAAAGTGGAATAATTACTATAATTCCTGCAAGCCCTGGCATCTACACGCCCTACCAAAGCAGCCTCACTCTGGTGGATAAACAACAATCCGATCCAAATCAGCCCCTTTATAGTCCCAACCGTTAAACAATCCCCCGACGGTAATGGTATTGCGCCGTCCCTTCTTCAGCGTCAACTGCAGCGGCGTCGAGAGAATAATTCCCTTGTGCGTGTCGCGTTGGTACAGGGTCTCCACGTTCTGCGTGTCTCCGTTGACGACGACGCTGCTGATCCGGCGCAGCTGCCAGTCGCCGCCGATGCGGTCCGGTGTTCCGCCGGCTGTTTTGTTAGAGTTAGATGTGCTGTGAACTAACTATAAGGATGGGTACTTACGTTGGTCTCCGAAGCCCATATCGTCGATATCTGATGGAAGGTTAGACGATGGTACAGCAGTGGAAGGGGGTAGACTGACTCTGGTAGTAGAATGAAACCCACTGCGGCTTTCCAGTTCCTTCGATGTTGTGGAATGTCACCGTGCTGTCATTGCCGTAGATTCCAGTTAGGATGACTCCGTCGGTGGCGAAGTTCTGTTCAGTTAGATGGGATTGCATCGTTCAGGTGGACGCGGCTGGGACACGTACAGCTTCTTGCAGGTATGCGTCGCCGCTTGTCTTTGCATGCTTGGATGTGTACGTTTTGCCCTTGACGGGGTGCCATTCTCCGGTTTTACTGGACTGATTAGCAGATGCAGGCCGAGATGCAGACCGAGTGGCAGTAGTATACTTACACATTCAGATCGTAGACATCGTGCCATTGCACCTCCAGCGTCTTCTTGCGCTCGTCGATATCTACAGGAAGCCAGATGTAGCGACTCTCCCATAGCGAGTTGGAGTCCCACTGGTCACCGATATACAGGTACGTCGTCTTCTTCGTCCCGTCGATGCGGATCGAGAATCCAGACTGCGAGTTGAAAGTGCGCGTGTTGAGCGGCGACACAATAAACGGCTGGGACCATGGACCGCTGAGCTTGTCGGCGCGAAAGGCGACCACATCTACTGCTGTCAGTAATTCCTCGTGGCTATGGTGGCAGACATACTGTTAGGTCGGTATCCCGTCTTATGGCTCATCAGCGCCCAGTAACTATGGTCCGACTGGATGATGGTCGGGGCTTCGAGGTCGAACTTTGGGAATCGATGCACCACTTCATCCAAGGCAGTAACATTTGAGTTGAATCTGGTCAAGTAGACGTCACGGCCGTCGACGCTGTCCCCGTTCGAGTATAGAGCGTACGACCTGCCGTCCTTGCGATCCGTGAAGAGACCAAAGTCCTGCGACCAGTTCCCGAGAGGCGCGGTGGCGTCGACGAACTCGTATGGACCGGCGATGTTATCGGCTGTTGCTAAGCCCTGGAGAAGCCATCCGTAGGTGGAATTGTCTGCGTGCCACCACATCTGCTCAATTAGTATGGACCTGCTGCATGGGGCAGGGGGCATACATGGTACTGTCCGGTGCCTTCACTGTAGACGACCTTGGGGCGCTGGATGATGTGCTCGGGGGATATGTACTGGTGTCCTTCAATAGGCTCTAAAAAACACTCAATTAGCTAGGCCTTCACAGAGACCTGAGTCGTGGTACATACCCAATGCTAGACCGTGCGATTCCCATGTCCCCAGATCGTCGGAGCTGTACACCGAAACACCGCCTCCCTCCTCCTGCCCTTCGATCTTGTATTCCCCGAAAAGCCAGAATTTGGAACTCTCCTTGTCGAAGTAAATATTCCCGGCGTGGGCGTTGACCAGGTTTCCCTCCGTATCCTGCCATCGCCCACCAGGCACGATATACTTGGCCTGAGCGGATGCGACCAGAATCGCAGAAAGCGCCGTACCGAGCTTCATTTTGGCGTAAATAACTGAACTACTTCAATTGTCCTGGCGCGCATTCGGGAAATTATTAGAACTTATACAGATTATACTGCTATAGTGGAGATCGGCGACAGCTACCCCGAGCGTGCGGGGAGCGAAATGAAGCTCTCCACAAATTCTCCGGCGCAGTTCCCTCGCTTTTCTTTGCTGTCGATCGCGACTGGCTGTTTTCTGTCTGTGGGCTGTGGAGCTCTGGAATTTCTCCGTGCTAAGCCCGGTGGTTGTTGGGCAAGGGCCCTTTGATATATACCGGCGAATTGGCCAGCAGATTGAATGCTGGAAGGTTTATGCTACAATCTTGGCTCGGGCAATTAATCGGAGTGTTGAATTTGCATCACTGGGTTGTTTGGATGTCTCTTTTATTTCTTGTCAATTCCCATCAAAAGAACAGGAGAATAATTGTCTTGTCGACTCTCTTCTCCAGAGACTATGACTGGAATTATGAGATTCGCCAAGTGCACAGGGCTATTACGCAGGCAAACAATATAACGGCATTAATGCTGCAACCACTTTAGGCAACAAATCAACCCTCAACCACGGCCAGCTCCTTCTCCTGCAAATCCACGACACGCACATCACGATCCTGCCCTCCTCTCCTCTCCTCCCGCACAGTCATGGCCGTAATCCCAGCCGTCCACAGCGCCAGCGCAATCGAGCACGCAATCATCGCCCACATCCCCTTCGTAAACCGCGGCGCAAAGTCCGCCGAGTAGAAGAGGATACTCCACCACGCATTCACCGCATTACTGCCCATATTCATGCTCGCGATCACAACGGACCGCAGCCGCTCGTCCTTGTACCGCATTGCGTCGTTGCACCATGCGAAGAACGTTGCTTGGCATGCGTAGACGGCGCCCGCCCAGTAGTATGCGCCGAAGACGGTGGATGTTGAGTCGAAACACGTTAGTATGAGCGCTGAAGTGATGATCCCTGTTATGGCGATGAAGTAGCCGACGAGATACCGCTTCCCGCCCATGAAATCCGTCAGTGTTGCCCAGAATAGCGTCGATATGATCCCGACTGCGGGCACGCCGGTTGGGTAGTTGTTCAGCTGGGGCACGGAGTATGAGGCTGTTGGGTGTGACTGCATGTATAGCGCGAGCAGGGCGTTTGTGGAGAACGATTCGGTTTCTCCCGCGATGATCCACAGCATCACGAAGGCGTACCAGTACCATGTTGTGAAGATGCGTTTGAGAAAGGCCCAGTTTAGGGGTACTTTGACGGCGCCGGACTCGGGGATGCGTGCGACGGCGAGGGCTTTCTCTGCGGCTGTGAGGTAGCGTGCTTTGGTGGTGGTTGGGGTATCGGGGAAGACGAGGAAGCCGTATATCGCGATTGGGATCGTGATTAGGCCGTCAATCTGGTTTCATTAGATACTAATCTGGATGGTTATAAGTCAGGGACGTACGATGAATAACCACCGCCAGCCGGAAAGGCCTTGCATTCCGTCCATGGACGAGTGGATTCCTGTCTGGATGAATCCTCCAAACATTGTACCGGCGAGACCGCTGGCCGTGAAGATGCCACTGCGCTTTCCGAGCTCTCGCTCTGTATACCAGGAACCCAGAATATAGTGTGTTCCCACAAAGGTGCTCGACTCTGCAAGGCCGAGGAAGAAGCGGATTGCCATGATGCCCTGGGGATTGGACACCGCGGCCGTGATCATGGTGAGACCACCCCAGAGAACCATCATCGCAGGGAAGAACAGGCGCGGACGGAAGTAGGTCAAGGCAAGATTGGACGGGACTTGACCGATAATGTATCCCACCGTGAAGACGGTGTTGATCTGGTTGAGTTCATTCCCCTGGAAGTGCAGCTCTTCGCGCATTCCCGACACGTAGGCATTGTTTATATTCGTACGATCGAGATAATTAGCAAAGTAGCACAGACAGCAGAAAGACAGAATGAAGAGATCGAGCTTGCGCAGCAATTTGGCCTCGCCGGGCACGCTCTCCGGGCCCCGGATATAGGCGGCGAATCTGGCAAACATTCTGGGAATCAAAATCTGGGGTAGCCATGACTAACAGAAACAGGGTCTCTTCAGCGTCTCTTTATAACTATTCACTTTCTTGGTACTTGGCTTCTCCAATGTGACCTTGTGACTTCTTATCTCGTATCCTGCGGTTATCAGAGTTGGAGAATGGAGACCACTGCCGGCGTTCTGGCCGAGGTCGTTGTTGATATACGGGTAACTGATAGCCTCGGCGAAGTTAACCAATGCCTGGCTTACTGATAAGTGCTCTGGAGATTGAAATTGGAGATGGTGATGCTCCAACATATGGAGTACACTGGAGATCGATCGTCTGTCCTCCGGCTATCCGGCACTTCCCCCGCAGTACAAAGGGTGGAAATTCCTCTCTCCATCTCGGCCATAATCTACCATACTTTTGAATACACCGGTGTACAGCATGTCGTGGGAATCGATCGCCGCCAAAAAGCGCCAGGCCCTCAGGGATTCGATCCCAGCAGACTGGGTGATCCCTGCTGCGGTTCTTCCTCCTGCTGATCAGCTCGACGTCACAAGCTTTCCCAGAGAGTCGGGCTTCTTTACCGGTCGCGAGCTGGAAATCACTTCAACCCCTGCTCAGACAATTCTATCGCACATTTCCTCCGGATCATGGACAGCCGAGGAAGTCACCAAAGCGTTTTGCAAAGCCGCCGCCGCTGCTCAGCAGCTGGTACGTCCACCAACAGTTCCCCGAAGTCCATACTAATGATGTAACCAGACCAACTGCCTGTCGGAAATCCTGTTCGACAGAGCAATCGCCCAGGCAAAGGAACTAGACGCCTACTTCCAGCAAACCGGCAAGACGAAAGGCCCATTCCACGGTCTTCCCATTTCCATCAAGGACAACTTCAACCTGGTCGGTTATGACTCGACTATCGGGTTCGCCTCGCTGGTCGACGATCCCGCCACATACAACAGCACCCTCGTCGACCTGCTCCTCAATGCAGGCGCCGTCCTCTACTGCAAGACAAATGTGCCCACGGCCATGATGATCGCGGAATCAGTCAACAATGTCTTTGGTCGAACGGTCAACCCGCGAAATCGCAAGCTCACCTCGGGAGGTTCTTCTGGTGGCGAATCCGCCCTGATCGCCTTCGGAGCCAGCCGTATCGGCGTAGGGACTGACATTGGTGAGTCCACCTCTACTCCCAACAGCCCAAAAGTATGTACTAATAATGAGCAGGCGGGTCTCTCCGCATCCCAGCTGCCTGCACAGGGATCTTCACAATCAGACCCTCCTTCGGCCGCTTCCCCAACTTCCAAACCCGGTCCGGTCTCGCCGGCCAAGAGGCAGTCAACAGCGTCAACGGACCCATGGCCAAAACCCTCGACGAGGTCGTCTTCTGGGCTCGCACGGTCGTCGGTCAACAGCCCTGGCTGCGCGATCCGAAATGCCTCCCCATCCCCTGGCGCTCAGTCGAGGTCAAGAAGTCGCTGAAAATCGGTGTTCTTTGGCATGATGGCCTTGTCACGCCTACGCCCCCTGTTTCGCGTGCGCTGAATGAAACAGTCGCGAAATTAAAAGCCGCGGGCCATGAGGTCGTGACTTGGGCGCCGACCGAGCACAAGAGACTCCTGGAGACGCTGCGAACGATGTTTATCGCCGACGGCGGGAAATCCGTAAGGAAACTCCTCGAACCAACGGGGGAGCCATTCCGGCCTGAGATGAAGATGTATGAGACGGCGACGGACCTCGGCGTGCATGAGATGTGGCAGGTTCAGGTTGCCAGGAATACGCTCTGCAAGTCGTATCTGGATCGGTGGAATGAGGCGGGCATTGATGCTGTGCTTTGTATGGTTCCCACTTACTTCAATCACCGTTCTTCTTTTTCTTTGGCATACTAATGAGGTTATAGGCCCGACGTGCCCGTATAGCAGTGTCGAACATGGCAAGTTCGCGTACGTGGGATATACCGGTGCTTTCAATGTCCTGGACTACCCTGGCGTGTCATTCCCCTGTGGGGTTACAGCTGACAAGGGCCTTGATGGCTCGTATGTCGACCATAAACCGCTGAGCGATATTGATGCGCAGATTCAGAGTGATTGTATGTTCTCCTCTACCTCTACTTCTCGGTTTTAGGCATGTGCTGATATCGCCAGACTCCGCGGAGGCTGTTCACGGTATGCCTGTTAGTTTGCAGCTTGTTGGGAGGAGGCTTGAGGATGAGAGTGCCTTGGCTATTACTGGTGTGATTCTGAAGGCTCTTTCTGGTTCTGTGAACGGGACGAAGTAGGAAATACACGGGGTATATAGATGAGGTTAATAAACTGTTTATATAATAACCTGCCAAGCTATTACCTTGTCACTTTTACCCGTCAGCAGGAATATTACCCGACGGGCAATACCCAAGCTTGGAGTATAGACGGACCGTCGAGACAAGCAGTCCAGAACCGGTATTAATATCAAAATAGAATAGCCTCTGACTTGGTTAAGCTTTCTTTGGCGTTAATATTGCGTGACGGTGGCTGTGTAACGGTCTTGTGTTCAAAACCAAGCTGATGTTTGATGTAGATTGTGTTGCGAGACACGGGCCAGGCCTGTGCGGTGTAACGGCGGGTCGTGTGTAACCTCGATATCAGTGTAACAGTCCAAGAGTTGAAACCAAATAAATATTCAAACAGTGTCAGATTGGAGTAAACCAGCTGCAGTGATAGTCAACTTGTTTGTCGATATATCCAGTAGTATGGCTTAGTAATAATATAAGTTAACTGGACGACCTTCCCCATTGGGAAGGTGTACGCATCTACTAGGTTACTGTCAAAGTCAAGCCGAAGATCACCCGGAACAATAGCTCCTGCGTTACTTCGTCTTCTTGAGGTATCATTGGTATATATTGCTGATAGGCGACGGCCGACAGGCGAGTGCCCAGATCAAGATAGCGGACAACCGCATTGGGTACGGACAACGGACCGAGGACTCGCTTATTCGGGCAATCCGGCCCTATCTCCCTGTGTCTCGACAAGCCACCGCGCCTTATGCGGCCACTGCTGCTAATTTTCTTCTGCAGAGTCGGGCGGGCTGGCTGCCTTGGTTTTGGGCCAGCCAGCTGCACGGCGAGGCTTGAGACTATAATTCTCGTCCGTCCCGACCCCTCTTTAAGTCTTTTCCGTCCGACTCTCCGGTACTGCACGAGTGGTAAGATCTGAGATCCGGAAACCATGGGCTCGCTGGATACATGCGATTACTCATGGACGCAGGTCAGGCCGGGGCGCTGGGAACGGGAGATTGATGAGACGGAGCAGTTCTATACGTCCCTTGCGAAGACGTACGAAGGCAGTGGGCGCTGCTGCTTCGCGATTACGGCTTACGTTTCTTTCTCGGCGCAGGGAGCTGAACATGATGTTGAAGTAGCCTTGCGAAAGGCATGGCTGCGCTTGCGATACGAATGTCCGACTATTGCGTCGTGGGTTGAGTACAGCGAGCACAGTCGGACGTGCAGGAAGATCTATGAAATGGCGCATACCCCGGAGGCCCAGAATGCCTGGCTTGAGAGTACATTTCAGGTGGTTCGCACGAGAATGTCCGGTCTGCAGTGGTGCAATTCCGATCCTCCGGTGCCGGAGGTCCCGACTTTATTCATGATAAAGCGTGCGGGTCGCCCGAGTCCCACGGTCACTGCGGACTTGGTCCTTCGTTGTCGCCATGATATTATGGACGGCGTTGGGGCGTTGATGCTGTTGAATAGTTTGTTCGTGCATGCTGCGCGGGCCCTTGAGCAGGGTGATGCGTATCGACTCCCTGTCTTCGGCGACGAGTGCACGCGGTTGAGTCCGCCGTTTCGCGTTGCTGCCGGAGTTCCACCAAGTTTGAGTAAGAAGCAGCAATCTCGTCTGAATAAGACCGTTTCCATGAATGCCGCGTTAAAGGAGGTTGAGATTGCCGGCTTCCCTCGCCGGAAGGGTGCAACACAGCCTGGGAAGCACCAACGGGTCGCCATCACGCTGTCAACAGAATCGACGTATCGTCTGGTAAAAGCCTGCAAAGCATTAGGATTAAGTGTCACCCATGCATATCATACGGCCATCGGCATTGTACTGCGAGACGTTCAAAGGCGACAATCACGACCAAGGACGGTGCGATATATCAACTATAGTCTTCTTGACGAGCGACCGCAGTGCGAGGGGCCATACAACACCCCAGCTCATGCAGCATCAGTCTACCACTCTGTTTCTGGGGAGTGCCTGGCGGTCGATTTGACCGTCCCAGCCGCCTCCTTTGGTGCGCTTGAGCAGGTCCTCGACTACAGCATACCACGGCGAAACGAGTACATGAAAGTCGCTAGCGCAGTTCGGCGCTTCGACATACAAAACCGCAATGACAAGCAACGAGTCCAGATGGTACCCTCGTACTGGGGGATGATCACACCTCCTTACCCAGCGGATAATGCTACCCCGGCAGTGCCGCCGCCGTACAACAAACCGTCGATATCACTGTCGGACCTAGGCACCTTGGATAAGATTATCGCACCGTCACACAACGCATTCCAACTGGACAATCCGTGGGTGACGAGGGAGCATCTGGTTACCGGACTTGCGTTGTTTCTGGGAATCTGGGACGGGCGACTTACCTTGAGTGCGACGTATAACGATGCGTGGCACACGAGGGACGAGGCGTTGGTGTTCCTGGATCGGTGCAATGTCGTCACCATCCAAGCTCTTGGGGCTTGAGAGATGAAAAAGGGTGGAGGTTATTTCAGCTGAGAAATTCTGTCATTTGTACCTGTATTTGAGTCCTAACGGACAAGGAGGTTAATAGACGGCGTGGTATTCACGTGCCATGCCATAGACTGAGCGAATCGTCAATCATGCATGTTGTCTTCAGCGCACGCTACTTTTGTTTACACACTTGGTTATTAACAAACAATACACCGTAGAACTGCAAAATTTGTAGGACATACCCACTTTCAGGTGAGTAGTCGGGTAGAACTATGTACTAACGCAGCAACGCTGCTGTGGTATTAGTGTCCCAACAAGCGTTTGAAAATCCAATTTGACGTATAAAACGTAGGGAAGGAGCGTGTCCGGTGTCTCCGGCGTGCCTGCTTCTTGTATCGCCGTCTCCAAATGGAAGGAGCACTACGCATCCATGGGATTTCCGGCCTGGCCAACATTTCCGTTCAACCTCTCGAGTCTCAACCGCCAGAACACTTTTGAAATACAAGTTCTATTCTCCATACCAGGAAACACAAATATCCTATCTACTGACAAGAACCACCGGCGTTGGAAGAACATACCCCGCAAGGGCTCCCAAAACACGGTATTCATTGTCCTGCTCGCAGGAAGGTGTACCTTCAAACGCTGATGCTCTTTCTAGCCCCGTTGATATACTGGGCCCGACCACGATTCGCCCGTTATTATAACTGTCATCACAAATGATGGTCATACCACGACCGTCGCAGACAATGAACGCCACCAACAACCAGAAAGAGTTCAACCTGGGAGAGGTTCCAGATGCTCCGAACAACCATACCAAGAAGGCATCGTACCGTTCTTTGGTATTCTGGTTCATGGTAGGAATACAATCTGCTCTCACCCCGTTACTATGTCTTAGGGTCATGATCGTGGGCTGACGCCTGGTAGTCTCCCAGAGCAGTTCTTGGACGTTCAAGTATCAACCATTCTCCTCAATTCGACTTCGATATTTAACGAGCATCCGATTCCAGCCCCGCGCTAACAACAGGGGTCATCGCAAACCTCGACCACAATTCAACGGTTATTATCACTGTCATCACTTTACTAGTGTGCGGCACCACCGGCGAGTGTACATCTCCCACGTTGTCACGTTGGTTACTCTGGACTTACGTGATTGAAGGTATGCCCCGAAAAGGGCCTAATCACCGCTGGCCGATATTGAATTGGACAGGGCCACGTTTCGGGTGCATGGTTATGACCGGCCCTGGCACGGCTTTCTAAACAGACACGGGATAAAGAAGGTATGTATATCCTCTATCAACCTCCAGGAGTACTAATAATTGAGAATATAGCAACTATTTGAATGTGGAGGGCCTTAATAAGGGCCTACAACCGGGAGCTGAAACTACCAGCCCAGAAAACGTTACTACAAGAAACCGCCGAGGCACAGATACTGACGCAATAAATGCTTATACTTTGGATAACACGGTGGTAGATAATGATTTATACTGCTTACCTACTGTTCCTTCCCCATGACGAAGCATAATCACATCGATTCATAAATCATAGCATAGATACACCCTATCAACAAACTCAAGCGTAGTAATTGTCAACCTTCAGCCCCTTGAACTCAAACTGCGTATTCTCCCGTCGGTCAATCACCTTCTTATGGTGGACGTCCTTCACCCGCGCACGCACGTACTCTGTACCAGTCGGAGCAGGAATATTGGGATCCTTATCTTCGTCGGTGAGCAGACCAAGCCTATCCAACAGCGGCGACGGCACGGGCTTCATAATTGTGCTATCACCGGGTCGAACAAAGTACAGCAGGCCCAGACGGGGGATGTCAATCTGGTCCTTGGGCGGCGTCACCACGCGGTGGATGGTCGACTTGATGAATCCTATAATAGCCGTCAGTATCTGTCAATACAAACAGCATGAAAAGAACGAACCCTTCGTAAGGAAAGTCAACGTATCGGCCGCATTGCAAGTGATACCTCCCTCAACAGGCTTAACCCACTTCCACGCCCCCTCCGGCGTACGGATCTGCAACCCAGCAACCTGCTGCGAGAAAAGCAGTGTCAAGCTGCCAAAATCCGTATGTCCGCCCTTTGTATACCCCTGGGCGCGGTCCCACTCGTCCTGCGTGCGCACGTTGTAGATCATGTACCGGAGGTGGTCATCAGAGCGCTTGTCGTACTCGTGTGCATCTGCGAGGAACGTCTCTGGTAGTTCCAGGATTATGGACATGAGCACGAACAGCTTCCGCGCGACCTTGTCGAAGAGTTCGCGGTGGAAACTGGCGATTTCGGTGTAGTTTTCTTCTACGATTTTGTGGCGAGGGAGATCGGCCCAGTCGGGGATGTCCTTTGGGATGTTGAGCTGTACGTCGTTAGTTATATAGTCTAGTGTACTTGGTAGGGTGGTTGGTTCTGTACCATCTCAACATTGTCCTTGACGCCAGTATCGCCAATCCACCTCTCGTTCTCGCGGTATCCGAAGTACTCGCCCTGTGCGAAGTTGCAGGGGAACGTGCGCTTCTCTTCCAGGGGCTGTTTGAAGAAGGCATTGCCGAAGCTGAACTGCCGCAGGACGCGCTCGTCGTCGATACCGTGTCCGACGACGACCCAGAAACCAACTCGAGTCAGTGCATCGTACAGATCCCGGGCAAGAGCTTCCTTGCCGCCCGGCTGGTCGAATTTGGATAGGTCGATCTCAGGAAGGGGTGCCCAGTCTAGATTCTCCTTGGTGGGAGCGGGACGAGCCCATGGTTTTACCGGGACAGTTTGGATAGGGCCGGGCTCTTGGACGGCGGATGGAGCCATTTTACTAGGACTTATTCAGGCAAAGGTGTGTAAGAGCTTGCACTGACTGGGTTGCATAGCACTAGGGCCTTGCAGAGCACGGAGCCTTTATACCTCTCTCCTACTTCCCTGAACCCGGCCGCAAATGGCATCTTAACGCCGATATCCGACGCGAGTCATTCAATCAAGAAGGGCAGGATAATATTTGGAGAAATTCTGGCCTCGGTGCAGGAAGCGGGGTACGTGTTGAGTATCATTTTCCTGGTGGATTGCGTGATAGTGCTCCAAATCTGCGGCATAAGCACGGAGGGCGGGCATACTATTGGGCTTCTAGGCGTTGTAGGTTGGTATTACTGCTAGCATTTGTCGAGTATACTTTATTTCAAGGAAGTGATGGGCATATTGAGTGTCCAATGTATATTGCTTGCAGAGGGGTGCCGCTCGGCGATATCGACAGGAAGTGATAATGCAGAACAGGGTTTTGATGGCACAATCATAGCACAGTATGAGCAATGTGTTCGTCAGCCGGAGCAAAACATCGATGGGCAATAATCAAGCTTGTTTTGTTGAGTACTCCAATATCGTGATTGCCTCTATTATGGTATCACTTTGGCAGTCCCGCTTGCTCCGGCAAACTTTGATGCAACCGGCTATTACTATATAAGCGATGTTATACCACAGATACTCACAATTTCCCCAGCTGAGGCACCAGCGAGATGTCTTCGCATTCTATATCAGAGACGCCGCCTGAAAAGGGCCAGGCCGAAGTCACTGCCACCACTACCTCCACTTCCTTTGCTGGAACACCGGAAGGCGAATCGCCATCTCCCAAATATGACGCCGAGTTCGAAAAGCGTGTTATGCGAAAGATCGACCTCTGGCTGGTCGGCTTCTACTCCATCGTCTATATCTTCCGAGTCATCGACTCGGGCAACTACGCCAATGCTGCGATTATCAACCTCGAGGCAGGCGACGGTATAAAAGCAGAGCTCGGATTCAGCCCATCACAGTGGTCCTGGTCCCAGTCCATCTTCTCCTACAGCTACCTCTTCTTCGAACCGACAAACACGGTCCTGCTAAAACGATTCACGCCGTCTAAGTGGATGTTCATCCTCATCCTTGCCTGGGGCGTCTGCGCAACCAGCTCCGGCGCAACACAGGACTTCCCCGGCATGATGTGCGTTCGGTTTGCTATCGGTCTGGCAGAGGCAGGATTTTACCCCTCTGTCTTGTATCACTACGCCTTCTGGTATAAGCCCTCCGAGATGCCCTGGCGGATAGCTGTATTCTACTCCGTCGGCCAGCTGTCCAGTGCCCTAAGCGGCCTCCTCGCCTACGCAATCAGTTTCATGAATCGCCTCGGCGGCCTCTCGGGTTGGCGCTGGCTGTTTATCCTCGAGGGTCTCCCTGCGATTATTCTCGCATTTGTGGCCCTCTTCGTCCCTGATTATCCTGAGACTGCAAAGATGCTTACCCCTGAGGAACGGGAGTTTCTCTCCCATCGTCTTGCTAAGAATGCGCCCTCTGGGACGGATGCGCACTGGAGCTGGCGGAATGTAAAGGAGCTCTTCCGCAGCCCGACTGTGTATACCTTCTCTATCTACTGGATCGGGCATGGAATTGGTGGGTTCGGGGTCAATTATGCCCTGCCCACTGTCATTTATGAGCTTGGGTTCTCGGATACGGCCAATTCACAGTTGATGAATATCGTACGTCCTCCTTTCTTAACCACGGGGTCGCCAATACTGACTCTTGACTTATAGCCCCCGTATGTCGCCTGCTTCCTGTTTCTGAATACAGTCGGGCATTGTCTGCATAAGAAGTGGATTCGGCCGTGGACGACTGCTGTCGCAAGTATGTATATCTGCTGCTACAATTCTCTTTATGCGTGCTAATCCTGTCACAGTCGAAAGCACGATAATCATCTGCTACATAATTCTAATAACAGTCTCCAACGCGGTAGTCAAATATCTCGCCCTGATAGTCGCCACGGCCTGCGCAGGCTCCGCATACCCTGTCATCTGGCCCGAGCGGATCCGCGCGCTGGACGGCACAGTCGCGGCGGGCATTGGGATTGGGCTCACGAATGCGATGGCGCAGTTTAGTGGGATTGCCGGGCCGCATATCTACAGCACGACGTTTGGGCCGACGTATCGCGTCTCGTATATTATCTGTTTGAGCTTTTTGGTGCTTGCGATTAGTGGGGTTTTGGTCTCTTGGTTGTTGGTTTGGAGAAAGGATAGGAGGGTGGCTTTGGAGCGAGCAAGTGACATTGTCGAGGATAGGAAAGACGATCAGTTGGAGGCCAAAGTATAGCCAGTAAAAGGGTGGAGGTAACCAAAGCGATGTTTGAAGTTGCGATAAGCAATGATATATATAGATTCATACTCCAAGTGAGTTACAAGTTCACCATAGCCATATTTTTGACATACGCGGCAGTCCATACAACAGAGCTCCTAAGACAAAGAAAATAGATATCCATTTAGCATGGCAGTAATAATATATAAAACGTGTATTTATTTCCAGGCATATGAACTGGGAAGAGATCAGGATGTTTAAGCTGGTCAGGTGATCAGCATGACTCAGCATGCCATTGATTGGATTTTGTCCGACATCATCCGCGTCGAGTGTTTACAATTATCCTCTTGCAGTGCATGCTGCTAATATAATTGCCATTGGGAATGGAAAAGAGGGTACTGAATGTACCGGGGCGTTCATTGATGGTATAAACGGCCCAGCAATCATGGCGGGAAGTGACACTCAACCTTCGTCCCCGCGGGAATTAAATGCCATTGCTGTAAGTCTTTACGGATATAGGGCTATAAGATGATACCTAATTATTTGACAGTGCCGAAGATGTAGACAGAAAAAGGTACAGTCCCTGCAGCTTGACTTAAGTCAGGAGGATACCAAAGCACATGCGTGACTGCGATATGAATTTGTCAGTATCCGTGGAAAGCTGGTCATTAATATACCTGTTCTAGATTCGCTGTGACCGAGAAAAACCGGACTGCAAACGCTGTCATCAAGCGTCCGCTGAATGTCTATATGATCCTCGTCAGCCTCGTAAACGGACACCGAGGGCCGGTTCTGCTGTCCAAATCCAAAACTCACATCTTCTTCATATCATGCATCGTTTAGATGCTCTGGAGAATGGTGCTAGGAGCAATACCGAGACGCCTGTATTCTCACGGCGCTCTGCTGTTCCAAGTTGGTCTTCAATAAGCCCACACGAACTCCAGCCTACGCCTGGTACCGGTAGGTTCATACTTGACGATGCATTGGTTATACACAACTGAGTTACGATGATAGGACCTCCGAATACCCACACCAATCATCATCCAGGCGAAATAAATATCAAGGGATACCGGTTCCATGAGAGCGTATTAGAAGAGAAACTACCCATCTCCCCAGAAATCGCCAAATCATGGCTACAAAGTATGTCCTTCCGGACTCCACTCCAGCCCTTATTAACGCTACCAAGTGCTTTACGACAATCAAACCAGCCTAGGAATTTTATTACCCATCGCAAGGGATTTCATGCTCACGATACCGTCCATCGTCGACAACCCGTATGTCCAGATTGATGTCCGCGTGCTTATCCTCTACTACGGCGCTTTACATCAAGGGATGCTTCTGAGTCCTGGGATTGTTACGGACAAGAAAAGCGAATATTCCATTCTGCTATATCGCAGGGCTCTAAATCTTATGGAGAACTGGCAACTTCAGGATCAAATCAATGAACTGAGTCTGCATGTTGCATTTTGGATGGTGAGTCCTTGTTTCACAGGCCAGTCAAACTCGATAAACATTTAACTAAGGAGGGTAGACGTTTGAAACATATTCACAATCTGATTTCGACCTGTCGCATAGACTACATCGCTGCGCATGCGATATCGCACGCGGCCTTGGACTGCTTGAATTGGATGGCGTAGATGGGTCTGATATTCCTCGAGCCGCTAGCATTCGGCATGCTAATATGGATACTGTCTACCGGGGTGTGCACAGGATCTACTTCTGGCAGATTCTGATGCTGTACGACAACCTATTTCGAAACAACCTATACAGGCAAGGTAGTATTGAGACGGGTACGTGGAAAGTGAGTCTACCGGACCCATCTACGTGGCGCATCTTCAACGATGGCGACCGGGACACTCAGGTGTATTTTGAGGTCTGTCTCCGATTAGCACGTATGTCACTTGGACACTCCGAACTGCGGAGTAGTAAAGGTGAGGACGGGATGCTCGATACTTCCGGACAGGCGGAAGTGATGGATCTCGTGTTGGAGATTAGCAACATTCTTTCCCAGTGGAATATTGTACGTATACCTATCGGAATACTCTGTATTCACGTCAAATTGTGTTGGCTACTGATAGAGTTATAGGAGGCATTACTTATGCAAGCATCGTCCACAATCCATGCATACCTATACGCGAAGCTGATCTGGGACGGGTCGTCAATGATAATCTCATTCCTCCGCATTCAACCACAAAGCCCTACTTGGCCTTCAGACCATGGTGCTGAGCTGGAACTTGATGCCGCCCGGAGATCTATAACAGCTGTACAGCGTTTGTTCGAGCTTGATCCAGATGGACTTTGTTGGCACTTGTGGCACTTGGGGTAAGGGATATCTCTGCTGTGTTCGCCACTTTTCTTAGCTGACACTTGTAATTCGAATAGATACCTTAAAAGCTACATTACTCCCTGTATTGGGGTTATTTTCAAAAGTATCCTCACTGCGGACACAGAAGAAACAGCCATGTCGAATATAACTCTCACGCTCTGGATAGAGATGATGCTTACGGAGTGCGAAAAGATACG
The DNA here is from genome assembly GCF_001890705.1 of Aspergillus sydowii CBS 593.65. Taxonomy (NCBI): domain Eukaryota; kingdom Fungi; phylum Ascomycota; class Eurotiomycetes; order Eurotiales; family Aspergillaceae; genus Aspergillus; species Aspergillus sydowii. The sequence continues at coordinate 1,094,720 of NW_024467866.1, forward strand.
CAAGGAATTAAATTCCATGAAGAGATTGGTCCGAACATTAAGACGCTTCTCACACATATTTGTCCAACAAAAGTTTCGTGTTGGGCTGCAGCTAGATCACGATCATGAAGAGCCAAGCGCCTTATCCGAAGCAATGAGACGAGGAGTCGTGGAAGATATACTGGATGTTGCCTGGAAAACCAGCGAATCGACGAGTCCTTTACGGTCTCCAACCATTGAAGTTCTGGGTGAAGAAGAGCTACAGTTTTTGAACGAGCGAGGTGTTGACCTACAGCAACTATACAATGATCCCTGCCAGGCTATTCTGGAGTTGGAGAAGAGTTTATTGACTGAGCCTGATCCTCATCGTGCTTGGTGGACGTTTGACGTTTAGACACGTATTGTTTGCCAAAAGGTTGAATGGGAGTATTGGAAATTGTCATTGCATTAACAGCACTGTGACAGGCCTGCCATTGTCGAGATATATGACTGGCCACGTCCAACCGTGGGGAATTCTTCAACCAGTTCAACACAACACCATTGGCCGAGTCCGGTATGTCTATCTCCGATACCACATCCGCGTAACCCTGGTATGCCTCATCTTCTTCTGCAGCTGGAAGATCCCATACAGCAAAGCCTCCGGCGTAGGCGGACACCCAGGTACATAAACATCCACTGGAACAATCCTATCGACGCCCCGTACCACACTATAACTATAGTGATAGTACCCGCCCCCATTCGCGCAGCTGCCCATACTAATCACCCATTTCGGATCAGGCATCTGGTCGTAGCACTGCCGCAACGCAGGCGCCATTTTGTTCGTCACGGTCCCGGCTACGATCATCACGTCCGCTTGGCGGGGGGAGGCGCGGAAGATAATTCCCAGCCGGTCTTGGTCGTACCGCGGCATGGAGGTTTGCATCATTTCGATTGCGCAGCAAGCGAGACCGAAGCTGAGGGGCCATAGGGAGCCTTGACGGGCCCAGTTTACGATTTGGTCGAGGGATGTTCTATCGACATGGTCAGTTTTGAGCAACTGATTGGCAGTATTTCTGGGCTTACAGGACATAGTCTGCGGCGTTTGATTGTGGGTTTTCTGAGCGAGATATGGCTGTTTTGGGAGTAGGGAATTGCGTCGCCAGGGAGGTTCGGGCTTCATCGGCTGTTCGTGAGGTTGAATACTGGCGGGCCGTGATACAAGTAAAAGACCTTGCCGGGATGCGGAAGGCTATGAGATTATATTAGCAATAATAATAAAAGTCAAAGTCCTACAAAAACCATATACAAACCGGATGGAAGGGCCCTCACGGCCATGTCCTAAACATGCAGTGTCCAGGTTGCAAGAGTGGGGTAAACTTTTGTGAATTTTCTTAGGTCAAAGGGCATATTAATTTCCCTCTGGCGAGGAAATAGGCCCATTATTTAGCTGAAGACATACGCCCCATCGGGGCTCCTCTCTCATTGTCTCCGATATGTGCTCTCTACTGAGACCTCGCAGGATACTCAGGAGTATACGGACTCTCGGACTTTGCCAAGCTGCTATGAGTCCGGATGTTCCACCGAAAGGCAGACATATAGCGATTTTATTTGTCCAATAACGGCCCACAGTCGGTGCGCCGGACCTTCGGACTTTGCCAAGACGCAGTGCAGCCAACAGCAATGGCGATAAATGGGCCAGGCTTAGGCTCCCAGGGATTGCGCCCTAGAGACATTGGTAGCCGGTCATGCCGGTAGACTCTTTAACATTGATTATACCCAAAAATTCCACACACTGCCAAGGTTGAGCCAGTTAACTCGTATTATCAGGCCACTGGATAGAACAGGGCGAAGGGGAAGGCATTCCTGGCTTGATAGTCGAGTACGAAGTACAGAGGTAGCCTCATCATATTCACAGGTATCACAGGCATCTCTCCAAATGGGTCTAGTTTGTTACGAAGGACAGAACGTAGAAAAAAGCTTGTTAGTAGAGACAGGTTTATCATAGCTCAATCATATGATGAAATGATAATACAATTAAATTCCTATCAGTCTATTCGTCCTGCATGTACAGTGTAAGCCCTAACATACCAGCGAGCCAGCTAAGCAAGGGCGCGCGCGTCTGGACTCTGAAATGCGTCTTAGAATCCAAAATTCCTCGGACCCTCCCTTAAAAAACAGAACCACGAGGGGATGGAATGTGCACACTGCTTAGATTATTTATCTTGGTGCTGCGGTCGTCGTTGACCCGTAGTTAAAAGGGCTTAAAAAGAGATGCGGGTAACATGGCCCACGAAACTACCCCCCTGCTACACCCCGGTAATCACAAACACCAAGCCCACTGGGTTTTATTCCTCGTTTGCATCGTAATCGTCACAATCGACTTCGGCGGCGCTGTGTCCGCCGCCCCGCAGACCCAGATCCTAGAGGTCATCGTCTGTCGCGCTCTCCACCGCGATGCAGTCATCTCTGCATCAACATGCAAGGGCGCAGATGTCCAGAGCGAGCTCGCGCTGATCAACGGCTGGAAGGATACCTTCGATCAGATCCCGGGGATTATTCTCGCATTGCCATATGGCTTCATGGCTGATCGGGTCGGTCGCAGGCAAGTCGTGATGCTGAGCATGTTGGGGCTTACAATGCAGGAGGTTGCTGTGCGGATAATCTGTTGGTCTCTGTTTTTTTTCTCTCTTGTATTACAACAGTGAAACTAAATGTGTATAAATTCAGGCTGGAAAAGTCCAGCGATCCCTCCGCAAGCCATCTGGTTTACGTCTGTATTCCAGTTCTGTGGCGGCGGAGCTCAAATCGCAAGCTCGATGGTGTTTACCATTATGTCGGATATCTTTCCTGTCGAAACGCGGTTGGTTTACCCGATTACGTATTCTGTAGGAGTGTTATTGACATGATGCAGGACGAACAAGTTCTTCATGTTATACGCCGCCATGCTTGTGGCTGAGATCTTTGGTGGTCCGATTAGCGCATGGCTGATGGCTATATCGTCACCTTGGATACCTTATCTTCTTGGCCTGCTCTGTGAATTTGTTGGCTTGGCTGCTGTTCTGGCTATACCAGAGACACTGCCTGGGAGACTGGACATGGACCATTCGCATACAGCAGGCGATACAGACGAGGGTGAGAACAAGCCAAGGACTCAAGCGCTGTGGCCATTCATCCAACTCACAACGAAGCAAATACTACGCATAAAACAATTCATCTTGGGGAATAGAAACGTCCTCGCAATGACAGCGGCATTCTTCTCCGCAACTGCAGGCCAGCAGGCTCTGAAGTTGATCCTTCAGTACGCGTCAAAGAGATTCTCCTGGTCAATGGGGGAAGCAAGTCTCATTCTTTCACTAAAGGGAATTATAAACCTCGTGCTCCTTCTACTTATTCTACCCGCATTGTCTGGACAACTGCAAAGACGTCTTTCGCCGGCAAGAAAGGACCTCTTGATCGCGCAAGGAAGTGCTGCACTGCTTGTCCTTGGATTCACTACCATGGGGCTCGCCTCGTATCCAGCTCTATTCAGTATCGGAGTGTCAGTTCTCGCATTGGGCTGGGGATTCTACGCTACGCTCCGGAGTCTCGCCAGTGCCTTGGTGTCGGAGACGCAGATTGGGCTGCTGAGTACGACTATTGGCTTGGTTCAAGGTGTTGGGGGTCTCATTGCTGGTCCTGTACTTGCGGGGGCGTTTACTTATGGCATGGCACTTGGGGGGTCGTGGATTGGACTGCCTTACTTTGTTGCTGCTGGGTTGTTTGCAGCGGCTGGGTTGGGGGTTTGTGGGGTAGCTCTAGGCAATGTACCTGATGAAATGGTATAGATATATCTTGATTCGATAAACGTGCTTATAGACTGAATAGACTTCCCACACATCCTAACATATAGCTATTTACTATCTTGATACAGGTCCTGATCAAATCGCACCGAGGCATCATCCAGAGATACACGACATCACGTACCTTTGAGCGGAATATCTTGGCATCCAGATTCCTCCAATCCTTTCCAAAACGTCTTCTACTTCTCTTTTCACCCTCTGAGAATAAACCAATTGCGGTCCAGTTTCTGGTAGGCTTTTTCAACAACGCTCCCAATACTCAACCATGCCAGCCTTGAAAGGTACCCATCCAACCCCCGCTGCCAACACTGGAACACACCGACATTCGTATCCGGAGACGGAGCCTCGTTTTAGTAAACATCGGATTGGACGTTCAGGCCCTGGCGCTGCGCAGCTAAGCCAGCACTGCCACGTTCCGCCTCTACTTCAGCCTTTCGGGGCGCCCCCACGTGGGCCCGTCCCTACATGCCAATATATTGTCAAGTTAGCGGATCGCTTTCGGGCTTTCCGAGTGGCGGATGTAAAAGTTAATTGTTTTACTTGGAGTTGTGGATCTTAGTGTTTATTTTTTGTATTACAGCCGATGTCCAGAATGTTGTTTGATTTCTACGAAGCCTGAGCTAGTTCGATTCTCTTACGGAGCATGAGTATTGTACGGAGTAGTGGAGGTCGTCAAGTCGAATCCCGAAATATTAAATCCATTAGCGAATACTCTAAACGCATATACAACCATGACAATAACCATATCCATAACTAGGAAACTAATTAAGCGCATCAGCACAGTATTATTCCATCCCATCGTCCCTCATTCCTCATTTTTCATTTCTCATAATCACATCCTACACTACCAGTCCAACCACCATCGGGATAATACCCCAGTACATCGGCACCCCGTGCGACGAAGCAGCACCGGTGAAGATCGGCGGCGACGGGGTATCAGTCGGGGCAGAGCCGGTGGGAGACCCGCCTGGTATGATTGGGGTGGACGAGGTAGGAGCACCGGTCTGTGGGGGCGCGTTGGACGCCGTATCTGTATCTGTGCCTGTCGCTGTAGCGGAAGCAGAGTCAGAATCAGAATTGGAGTCAGAGCCAGACGAAGTAGCAGTAGAAGTAGGAGATGCAGAATCAGAGTCAGAGGACGAATCAGAATAACTTGAAGACGTTGAGGCAGAAGACGACTCAAAAGAAGTTGAATCAGAAGTGGCAGTCGCAGAGGCAGACGTAGCCGTAGACGCAGAATCACTGGTTGTCGAGCTGGGGCTACTAGACGTACTACTTGGTGACTCAGTCGTGGAGCTGTCTGTTGCTGTAGGCGAACTATCAGTGTCTGTCGTTGACGTTGAAGGAATCTGCGTAGTCTCACTCTCAGAATCCGAAGAAGTTGAAGTCGACGTCGACGTTGATGTCGAGCTGGGCGTGGTGATGGGCTCTCCAGTGGGAGCCGAATCGTCGCCTTGTTCCGCGCAATAGTTGATAAATTGCAAGAAGTCAGGGGGAATGAAGTTGGAATCATCGTCGCTGTCGGCATCATCCTCGTCGGCCCATCGTTTGTTACAGTCCGTGCACTGGCCTAGGAGGGTCGTGAACGCCGAATCCGCACCACAAAGGTCTAGATCCTTTCCGGTATTTTGGGCCTCCAGAGCCGCGCTGTTACAATCATCGTAGCAGACTTCGGGGAAGTCGGGATCTGTAATGACATCCTGCTGGCGTTGTAGAAGGCGCGACAGAAGCCCGCCACTGGAGATGGGGATGGCGGATTTCTTCTGACGCGCAGTGTATCCGCCATGACCGTCGGGGAACCGGAAGATGGAGTAGTTGAGGCCGAACTGTTCGGGGTTCAGGTTGAAGTAGTCCTGGGAGACATTCCAGGTTCCAACTTCGTCGGATACTACTGGCTCACCCCAGGTTTGGTCCTCGATATACGGATGGCTCTTGATACACTCTTCTGGTCGACAGACATAGCCTTCAGCAGGCAGTCCGGCCTCGATGTTACACTCGCCAGCAACGTCCAGACGCCGAGGCCTGCAGAGGTATCCTGGTGCACAACCCCAGGTGTAGTCAGTGGGGAGTGGGGCTGGGGGGGTGTAGGTTGGGTTGGAAACTAGAGGCGGACAGACGGAAGATGTGACTGTTGTTCCTGGTTCTATGGCATGTGAGTATAAAAAAGCGAAGGAAATACCCTAGGAAACGTACCGGTAACGGTTCCAGTAGTGCCGGGGTCGACATCAGTTAGAGTGACCGTGACGGTTGTACCAGGGCCTGACCTGTTAGCTGAGAAGTATATCAGAGAGTTAGTGTTATATGACTTACCCGTCTCAGTGCCAATGACAGTAGTGGTGATAACTTCAGTTACAACAACGGTTTCAATGCCAGTCGGCCCAGTCACTGTGGTGGTTCGAGTGACGGTCTCTCCAGGAACGGTAGTGACAGAGCCAGGTATGGTGGTGATGGATCCAGGTATAGTTGTCACAGAGCCGGGGATGGTAGTGACCGATCCCGATATCGTAGTTGTCTCACCTGGTAGGGTTGTCACCGATCCTGATATAGTAGTGACCGGCCCCGTAATGGTCGTCGTAACCGGGGGAAGCGTTGTGGTAACTGGAGGAAGAGTAGTCACCGATCCGGAGATGGTTGTGGTCTCTCCAGGCAGAGTGGTGACCGTTCCAGGGACTGTGATCGTGGTCTCTTCTCCAGGGACAGTAACAGTTGTCTCCTCGCCGGGTACAGTAATTGTTGTCTCTTCTCCAGGAACCGTAACAGTTGTCTCTTCTCCAGGGACAGTAACGGTTGTCCCCTCCCCGGGAACAGTAACTGTTGTACCGGGGACAGTAATGGTTGTCTCCTCTCCAGGAACCGTAACGGTTGTCCCTTCACCAGGGACAGTAATGGTTGTCTCTTCTCCAGGGACAGTAACGGTCGTCGGGTCCGGAGTGATAGTGACCGTAGTAGGCTCAGGAGTGACAGTCACCGTCACTGTCGACGGATGGTGTGGCCAGGGCCACGTTGGGTAGTGGTCATGGCCACCACCAAGACCAAGACCGAGAGTCACTGTCGCGGTGACAGTAACGCCTTCGGTCACAGTCACACCGGCACCGACTCCAACTCCAAGGCCAGAGTCGCCGTCAGTTACGGTGACCGTCTGAGCTGGGGGGTTGGCGGTCGCGCAGGTCTCGCCTTCGGTGATGGTAACTGTCTCTGTGTTTGTGTCTGTAATGGTAATAGTCACTCCAGCACCAACGCCAACTCCAATGCCGGAATCACTATATGTGAGTGCCCGTTCCTCAAAGACATGCGCCCACGCAGTCGACGGAAACGAGGACGCTGCCAGGAGCAGCAGGGTTGGGAAGTGGGAGACGCGCATGGCTATGGTCGCAGCAGCTTCAATTGTCAAGCAGTCATGAAGAATTGCTGCAGAAGAGAGTTGGAGAAGCTAAGCTGCGAGTGAGAGAGACGGAGCGGAAGAATTGCAGACTGGTGCAGGGATAATCACGTCCAAGTCACAGTCTCGGTCACAAACTCGGTCACCACTCACAGGAACGGGGATGGGGCGCTGCAGGGTCGCAGTGGCAGTGGGAGGACAAAGAAAATAAACAAGACCCGGCCATCCTTTGTCCGGGGGGGGAGTGGATCGGGTAAAGTGATTTATATTCGAGAAGAGAGGAGAATACGAGCGAGAGCCTCTTCGAGTGGGGGAGTCAGACATGAAGCCACCAGGGCAGCAACACAGCGACGACGTGGACGACGTAACGCGCCTGCAAGGTAGCGGAATGCGAGCAAGCAATGGCCAGTCTGCTGACGAGCTGAAGAGGCTGAGAGCCCGAATTGGCTAATGGAGCGATGCAGGCCGCGATGACAGGCTTTAGAGCCCTCTGGACTGGGATCGGCACGACAGGGATGCTGCTGGCCTTCACCGTTCGTCGTATCCATGAGGGGTCGCTTAGGGCTTCTCCGCGCCTGCATCCCGGCGGTTTCCAGCACAACCACGCCCAAGTTTGTCAGGGAAAAACTGCAGCCAGGTTATTCTGGTCCGGGCTGCGCCTGTTCCTGAAAAACGAATCTCTATTCTCCGTCCAGTCCTTTGTTGGCGGAGAATGGCACCTTTCTGCGCTTCCGGTTGTTTGCTCCGCCCAGCCGCTACCGCTGCAGCCCGTGCTAGTGCTGCGCCTCTAGCGGGCTAGTCCATGCGACGAACCTCGCAGGCCCGAGCAGTGCACCTCACGAATCCCTCCGCCTTGCTGTGAATGGCTGTAAGGGTCCAGCCTGGCCAGCCGCGCTCGTATCAGCCCGGGCTCCCCCACCATCAATGGTGGCCGAGGGGCGGGGCGTGCCCTCTGTGTTGGTTCAACGATGAATGGCGTAATAAATGTAAGCCGCTCAGGCGCCCGATCGAGATTGGAGGGAAAAATTCTAAACTATTGCCATGAGTTGGCTGCATTTGTCACGGCTGTTCTGACCTGAAAGGACAAGAGTGACCAGAGCCCCCCCAGTGGCCGTGTCTTACTTTATTTTTGATATTCTGCCCAGAGGAACGTGTCAGCCACTCGCTATCGCTTGACTATCGCTTTCTTTGTCTGCTGTCCTGTCCTTGGTTGCACAAGGCTCTAAATCGGGCTCGCTGCCCAACAAAGAAAGAGAAAGCGCAGCAATCGAAAAGGGGCACGGTGCGCCACGGTCTGCGAAAAGAAACACCACGGGTTGCGCTGCGATGAAGCGACTCTCGTTATAGCGACGAACGGCAATAACGATAATGCCCGATAGATGGAGACTGGCGCTGTTGGCGGCCCTTGTAGGGTCGTCGCAGGCGCAGTTGGTTCAGAACGGCAGTTCTATATGCAGCTGGGGACAGCTCAGAGGTACGTCGCATAGCTCGAGGAACAGCCGCAGAGAGATAATAATAACTTTCGCAGCAAACATCGTCCGCGACACCGTTTATCTGGATGGAGGCGAACTGTACAAGGAGATGTGAGTCGGCAGCCCTACCTCGACCGGCCACACTTATACTGACCGCGATCGCGCAGAGTCTTTAGCGACGGCCACACGATGGCTACTAACAGGAATAATCCGGAATCCATAACCTACTACCTGAACCTATCCTCGAAATTCAACACCCAAACCGAGAATCTCACCGCGCTATTCGGCCAGCTCGAAAAGACCGGTGGTATAGTGGGTAGCAACCTGGCCCCCGACTACAACGACGGAGTCATGTTCGCGAACGACGGCATGTTCATTCTTTATGGGTAAGACCAGTGGCTCGTAGTCATTGCCATCATAAGGTTAACACTGGACATCACAGCGGCTATCTTCCGCCGTCAGACAGCGCGGACTACCCACCATCGGGCCAAACCATCGCATACGAGAAGTACCAATACGGGCCAGAAATCAGCGATTTCTCGCCCACAATCAAGCAAATCACAATGGAAGATGTGAGCTGGCACATCACCAACGGCGCTGGCGTCTCGTCGCCCAGCGAGTACTTGGGCTTCTACATTAGCGGCGTGCATGCACCGGGCTGGGGCCCAACCTTGGACAACGGTAACTCGACACAGCTATCCCAGCGGATGATCACAGTGGACACGTCCAAGATGTTGGATCCTAAGTTCTCCAATTCCTCCATTCCTAGCTATATCAAGCCACGCACAAATGCGGAGGCCGTGTGGGTTCCCGTCGCGGACAGGGGAATCGTCGTCCTCATCGGCGGCGTCACTTACCCCGAGAAACTCTACTCTGGGGGATTGTCCGAAGATCAGGAGAAGGAAAGCCGAGATAACGATCCGGTGTTCATGGAGACTGTCTCCATATACGACATCGCCGACAACAAATGGTGGGATCCGTCTCCGCCACTACCCTACCCAAATGAACTTGCCATGCTGACCATCACTCAGGTACTTGCAAAACACGACCGGAGACGTCCCACCCCAGCTCTCCTCATTCTGCTCCGTGTACGCGAGTTCTCCGGACGGCTCCTCACAGAACATCTACATCTATGGCGGGTACGACGGCGTGACCCCGAAAAACACGACCTGGGACGACGTATACGTGCTCTCACTGCCTTCATTCGAATGGATCAAGCTCTACGAAGGCGACAGCGAGAATAGCGGCCGCAAACAGCACAAGTGCGCTAAACCGTATCCTGACAAGATGCTTGTTCTAGGTGGGACCCAGAATTCCCCCGTGGACTGTATTGAGCCCATCCGCGTGTTCAATTTGAATACCGGGCGCTTCCAGGATACGTATGATCCGGAAGACTGGGAGGAGTATAAAGTGCCTGATCTGGTTTCCGGCCGGATTGGAGGAGAGTAAGTCATTTACATACCACAGAGGTAGTGCAGTCTAACGTGGATAGTGCGGATGGCGGCGCGACCAAGACCGAGCCTGACAGCTGGACCAACAGCTCCCTGGCCGACGTCTTCGAGAAGAAGTATAGCAATACTATCGAAACTTATTATCCCTACGAAACCAGCGCCACCCCAACGACTACATCGGTCTCCGGCGGCGGCGGAGGCGGCTTCCCAGGCTGGGCAGGCGCAATCATCGGCGTCGTACTCGGAGTGCTTTTAATCGCCGGCATACTCGCATTCTTCTTCATCCGGCGTCGCAGAAAGAGAGGCGCGCGCCGCCAGAGCGAAGTGTCTGGTATTACCTCCCGGGTCACGAACTGGATGAACGCCGGCGCATTCGGGCCTGCATCTAAGGATCCGGAGAACTCGACGATTGTGTCAGGCGATATGACAAATATTACAAGCGGGAGCACGGCTGTTGGGCCTGAGTCGTCGATTAATGCGCCTCCTATGGCCCAGACTACGCAGGAGGTTGCGGGTGATCCTGTTTACGAAATGCATGGTATGTTCACCCTGTCTACTTCCCTACCGCAGTATACTAAAAAACGACCAGCCCATAGCGCCACACCTGGACAGCACGCGGCGTTCGCCGTTGAGTTGCCTACTCCTTTCAACCGGGATACGGCGAATCCGGTGTCGCCGTCTGCGACGCTTCCTGTCGGGTATACCTCGCCTGTGTCGCCCCAGGTGCGACAGGAAAAAGACGGCGATGAGCCATCGCGGCCGGGACATCAGCGGAACGTGTCGAGTCTATCCAGCGTGCCGTCGTATGACCCAGCACTAGGTGAGGAGTCGGACAGTGTCGCGCAACGGCCGCGGTATGTTTCTGGAGTATCGGAGGCGAGTGTCAGTTCTGCGGGGACGAGGGCTGAAGGGACGGGAACATCGTTCAGTAACAGGGGGCTTGGGTTGGAGGATATACCTGATGAGGACCACCGGGAGCGGTGACGGTTATGTGAATATGATAATGTGAATTTATAGTTAATGATTATAGTGAATGATACTGCTGTTTAAAAGTCACACATGCTAAAGTTTTAATCAAGTTTGATTGGCGAGCTCTGTTGCCACATGACGACGCCAAGTTAGTGTGAGTTCATCTGCTCCAGCCGCTGCTCTCGCCTCCTCATCCCTTCAACCACCACAATGCGCATTGCTGCTGCCCACAAATACTACAATCTCGGCCACTTCGAGCGCCCTGTCAGCACAAATAACCCCGACGCGCAGACTTGGTTCAACCGAGGGCTCATCTGGGTTTACTCTTTCAACCACGAGGAGGCGGCGAAATGCTTCGACCAGGCCATCGCCCATGACCCTTTGTGTGCCATGGCCTACTGGGGTCTGGCCTACGCAGTTGGTCCAAACTACAATAAACCCTGGGATCGCTTTGATAAGCGCGATCTGCGCATCTCGACGCGGCGGGGTTATGATGCGTCCAGGAAAGCGAAGGAGCTGGCAAATACGAGTCCCCGGCCTGTTGCTGCATGGGAACATGCCGTCATTGAGGCGATGCAGTGTCGCTTCGACCGTGGGAGTCCTCCGACCGAGCCAAATGTGCTGAATCGGAATTATGCTGCTGCGATGGAGCGCGTCTACCGGGATTTCGGCGAGGATATTGAAATCGCTGTCCTCTATGCTGATGCTTTGATGAATGTTACCCCGTGGGCGCTGTGGAATCTGTTCACTGGAGAGCCTGCGCCTAATGCGCCGACGTTGCTTGTGAAGGATGTCCTCGAGTATGCGCTTACTCTGGATAAGGCCTATCAGCATCCAGGGCTATTGCATCTCTATATCCACTTTATTGAAATGTCGCCGACTCCCGAGTTGGGCATCAACGTCGCCGATCGCCTGCGCGATCTGGTTCCAGACGCTGGGCACATACACCACATGCCCACGCATCTTGATATCCTAGTTGGCGACTGGAGACGATCTATCACATCCAACTATAACGCCACGTTAGCTGACGACAAGTATCTCGCCCAAGTAGGGCCCTACAACCTCTACACCTTCTACCGCCTCCACAACTACCACTCTTTAATATACGCAGCCATGTTCGCAGGCCAACGCAAGACAGCACTGGATGCAGTCGCGCGCATGGAGGATTCCGTACCAGAGGGCGTGCTACGCATGGTCTCGCCGCCCATGGCAGACTGGCTCGAGAACTTCCTCGCAACGCGTCTACACATCATGATCCGCTTCGGGATGTGGCAGGACCTCATCCAGACCGACCTCCCAACAGACCAAACCCTGTACTGCGTAACAACAGCAACAACACACTACGCCAAAGGCCTTGCCTATGCAGCCACCGGCCAGGTCGGCAAGGCAGAGGAACAACGCGGTCTATTCCAACAAGCCCGCGCCCGTGTCCCGCACTCCCGACGCGCATATAACAGTAAAGCCTCAGAGACACTAGCCGTGGCATCCACGATGCTAGACGGTGAACTTGCGTACCGCGTGCAAGACTACGACGCAGCATGGTCCCACTTCCGCAAATCTACCGAACTGGACGATAAACTCCCCTACAGCGAACCCTGGGCGTGGATGCAACCCAGCAGACATGCATACGCTGCTCTACTCCTTGAGCAAGGTCACCTTGATGAGGCAGCAAGGCAATACCGGGCGGACCTAGGTCTCGACCAGACGCTTATCCGCCCGCGTCGGCATCCGAAGAATGTCTGGTCGCTGCAGGGGTATCATGAGTGTTTGACGCGGATGGGACGGGCTCAGGAGGCGGCGACCATTGAGCCGGCGCTGAGACTTGCTGTTGCGGTGGCGGATGTTCCTATTAAAGCTTCTTGTTTTTGTCGGTTGGATACGACGCAGGCGTCGGTGGTTATGGGTGGGGAGAGAAGACATAGTCGGATATAATACATGTTATTACAATACGAGGATCTCTACTTTAATTTTGGTCATTTACATTTATATTATCAAGTACTTGCTATGTTAGTCAGTCCAAGATATAATTTATTTGCCAAGGTAGGTGTCTAAAGCTATCGGTGGTTATATATGTATCCACCTTGCAGTCGGTCCTTTCACTACATATTACTTTAAGATACAGCTGCACTGGACCAGAAATATACAGAGATCAAATGTACCATGAAGGTACAGATAACAGCTAGCTAGAGAGTGAGCGATCAAAGGCAGAACAAATTGATGCTGTTCAATTCGGGGACCCACGGCAATTTTCGACCACAGCCTGAAGCAACTCGAAGAGGACATCAAAGTCGACGAATTTCCAATAATAATATCCGGGGTAACTCGATAATGAAGGCAAATGTGTAGATAAGTAAGACTCCGTCATTTTACCCTTTATCTAGTGACTTGAATATTTCCATTCCCGCCGTACTAAAATGCCCACGCAAGGCCAAGAGATTGTCCGCGATGTCTGGAAGGACAACCTCTTCAGTAAGGACATCGTTCAGTATTATGAGGGTCAGAATTGACAACTCGCCCAGGTCGAAAAAGTAGTCTTATGCCCAGGCGGCGCAGGGACTATATGCACCGTTAAAGCTACGATAACTGCCCCCACTGCCTGGGCGAGTGGGTTGGCACGTGTGGGTACATTGCAAAATCATGCGGGGAACTTCCTTTCACACCTTGCTCTTCTTTCAGCTGCCACTCCTCCCGCGCAAGAATGGATATGACAAGGGACCTTGATGATTGTTCCATTCTACCAGGGAGCGTCTCAGAGCGCGCCACCAAGCGATCTCGGAGAAAGGCACCGAAGTCCCGACACGGCTGTTCACAATGCAAGAAGAGACGAGTTAGTCGGATCTCTGCTCCTGCTCCCCTTAATCAAAATTTTAACAACAACAGATTAAATGCGATGAGAATCACCCGGCTTGCAACAACTGCATAAACCTGGGCTATCAGTGCCCGGGGTTCCAACCGGTATTGCGCTGGTCAGAAAAGCACGAGCGGGCTGGGAAATCCTCATCTATTGGCATCCTAGACCGAAACTTGAATTGTTCTCCGGCAGTTACATCCTCAGTACAACAAGCCGACTACGTGAACAATGAGCCTGAGTCTACTGTACAAACCAATTACAACTCCTGGAGTGTTAACACTGATTCATGCATGCTACCCTTTTTCTCGGACTCTAGCATATTTCTGAATCGTACTGGCGATTTAGAAACAGGCAACGCCACGTCAGATAGTATCCTTGCTGACCTAGATCCACCTAATTTGGATGTGACAACAAGCCTGGGAATGCTACGGACTCCTACTCATCTGCCGACGATGTTAATCGAGCATTGGTTTGAGTACATTTGCCCCATGTGGTCAGCCTTTGACTCTGCAGTTAGTTATAGTCGCCAGCTGGCTTGGAGCTCTTGGGGCTCCTCGAAAGCTGTCTCCTATACAATGCAGGCCATGTCGGCAGCCTATCTCGCGGTTACCATGCCACGCTTTTACGAGTCTCTATCCTCGCTAACCTCCTTGGCTGTTGCAGCTATTAATGAAGATATTTGCATTATATACAGTTCGCAGACGCCAAAAGTCAAATACGATCTCATTTATGCGATATTCACACTAGGAAACTCGTTGCATTCCACCGCTTCGACTATTTCCGAGAACCCATGGCTTGAATCTGCTCGCGAGCTGCTATCATTATGGACGCTGAACATGTCAGCCTCAGATATGCCAATACATTCATATTTCAGCCAAGCCTTGACTTACTGGGAAATGCTCCTTGCTGCAAGGGGCTGTGGTTCTGTTCCCGGCAAGTTGGCAAAGAAGCGACAGCGCTATTACGCCAAGATTCAACAGGCCATGGGCTTTGCCGATTACAACAACGACATTGTTCCCCATGAGTCACCTCTTTACGGGCTTTGGCAAGCTACGCTAGGAACTGGGACTCGACCCAACTCATGGTCTGGCGTCTCGAATGAGGTGATTGATGTGTTTGGTCAGGTCCTCGCTTTATGTCATAATGCGCATCATCATCATCATTGCTACCAGAACCAAAGTCGCTTCAACGCCGAGAGCGCAACCGTAGGTCTTTGTGATATATCATTGGCACGTGAACTGCAAAGGGACCTGTTGAATATGGATTTCGAATCCCTCATTCTCATGGACGAAGTCCAAGGATTTCCCGTCCAAACAGAAGACGAGAATACACCAACCGCCCATTTGCTTCAAACTGCCGAGGCATATCGCCAGGCTGCCTTGTTACAGCTGCATTTGTCATTCCACGATCTGGAAACGACACCGAATAACACGTTCCCTTCATCGACGGGTACTTACCCTCGGAATATGTGTCATATGGCTGTGGCAAACGGGCAATCGCGAAACGAACATATTCTTTCAATAGCGCTGAACTTGGTCAATATCCTAGAGCGGATTCCTAACCAGTCAGGCTCGAGGTCCATTCATCTCATGCTATATCTTTCCGCCGCGACAGGCCTGAAAGTTGAACCATTCGTCGAATATCAAGGAAGCCATGACGTCGCTAGTGTGGATACAGTCGTTCCACGAACAGCTTTGGAAGTGTCTAGAGCAAGACAATTCGTGCTTGCGCGACTTAGTGGCCTCCGACAGACACTTCCTCATAGAAGGCTGGACAGTACTATTGAACTCGTGGAAAATATTTGGAGACAATATGATACTCAAGGGTCGCCGCCTTGCACTCTCGTTTATTGGCTAGATACCATGACCAAGAATGGGTCTGCAGTGACACTCTGGTGATTTTCATCGAATTATTCTCCTAGAATACACTTTCTTATTAAATGTCTTCTACCAATAGTCTAATCCAATGTCTGATGAGGTCCCAAGCTCTTTGTGCATTGCTGAGGTCAGGGTTATTGGAAATAGTAATAACTCTAAACACAGTACAAACCTAGCCTGTGTTCATTCTGTGGCTTAAGGAAGAACTCTTAAGCTCTTTAAAAGACACGATCAGAGATCAAAGAATTAACAGCGAAAACAAAAAAAGAAAGGAATCGAGCGCATAAGAGAAGGGTAAGAGAAGGTACAGAACTAGCATGTGTTGATACACCAAAATGACATTTGGGTGCACACCCAGAATCGATAGCACCCGCACGAGACCGATGATCGGGAGATGACACTACGTAGACCATCAAGATAAGGAGCAAGGCTCTTAGTATAAGGCTTTCAAGATTATTCTTAGTATCGGATGGTCTTTTCTTCCTGTATCTTAAAGGTTCCATGTAGGGTGTAAGACCCTCCAGAACCTTGTCAGTTCCGATGTTCCCCTTTGCTCATATATTCCTCAAGCTGGAAGTCTGGCTGGCCTTCCCAGTATAGAGTTTCAGGGTCACTGGAATTCTCGAACGTATATCTTGCGCTGTCGTCCGGGATGTACACCTTTTGCAGGCCATTTGCTTCGGCAGCCTCGGCAAGCAGCTGGCACTGACAGGCACGCTCCATGAGGGTCATCAAGAAGCATGCCTCCGAGACCGTGGAACCTACTGTTAGAAGACCATGGTTTTGTAGAATCATGCCTTTCCCTTTCTCTCCTAATAATAAACGAAATTATCAGTGAGGCTGTGCTTAAGCTGGACTTCGGTAACTTACCTAGCGCAAGGCCAATTTTATTGCCCTCGTTTTCTGTGAGCACAACGCCTCCGAAGTCCTACAGACGTTAGATTGGAAACTAGAACCGTCATTACAAAAGGTACCTTGTAAACAGCCTGTGCATCACCATAGAGGTAAGCGGCGTCTTGCGTTAACATTTCCAGAGGCCGTCCGAAAGCACTCCATGCCATTCCATGGGGACTATGAGTATGACAAGCGGCATCGACGTCGGGCCTAGCCTTATGCATAGCGCTGTGAATGAGGAAGCCGGCAGCATTAGCTGGTCGGCTCATGTTCCCTTCAAAAATCCCATATTTAGTACGTGGTCGGATTGAAACGAGAAGGATCACATTACCGCCAATTGGGACGCCCTCATAGTTGACTAGGATCATATCGCTTGCCTTCAATATTCCAAAATGCACAGCTAATGGGTTCTAAAGCCAGTAAGCTTTTCTGAATAGCGAATGTCGGTTTTTGATTTCCTTACTGTCCAGAATGTATGAGGATTCTCTGGATCGCGGACAGAAATGTGACCAGCCATCCCATCAGTATAGCCGTTTCGCGCAAAAACCCGGAATGCAAGCGCCATTTGCTCCAGGATCCATTTCCTCTGAGCAGTGAAAGTTGGGTGTCTTGGGATTCCGGGAAGGCTAGCTCCTTGGGAAATTAACTGCAAAGGCGTCTTCCGCGTTTTTGGGGCGTCAGCCAGCTCAGTGTCGGGAGACTTCAATGTTTGTATCTCTGTGGCGGACATTTTATGAGGCGTGATGAAAACAATAATGACTCTACAGAATTTTGCGAGGTGGGCAAGTGCACATATTATACTCAAACAACCCAGAATTGCACCTGCCTTTAACAGGCGCTTTCAGCAATGCTCTTACGCCTGTCCATGGTACAAACCCCCAAGCCTTTCTGACGATCACTTGTGGGTATCTCAGAGCGCCTCACAGCCAATGGTTTCCGCGCTGCAATGTGCCCCTCATAATATCGTATAATTTTGCGCACGACAGCCTAGTGGTATTGGTTGGCCCCTAGGAAAACCCCATTAGGCAAGTAAATACGTGTGGGTCTTCCCAACTCTACTGGAACCCATACCCACCTATCTCAATGAAGATGATGAGGTGAATAGATTATGTTGCATTTCGTTCCATTTATCATAGCCGTGGCCTCACCCGTAATGCCAAGATATCCACATGCAATCCGTATATATTGTACAAATCAAGTTAGATGTATCGGTTTTCTGTCGGAAAAGCGTTTGGATTATGTTTAGGATATCCGCGGATATCTATCATACATCAACTATTAATACGTCGTTCCAGTCATTGTAGTAATTTGGCTTCAATAAGTTCCCTCAGTTATTTCTCGCAATATGCAATTGTTCCGCCTTGCAAATCTCGCTGGGCGTAGATACGGATATAGGCCATATGGCCGATCAATTTCCACCTTGCATCAGCAGTCAACTACACATGGCAGAAATGCTCACGATTCCCAGCGAATAATTCCCAAGGTGATTAGGCTCCTTTCCTATCTTCAGTTAGTATACCATCAGACTGACACCCAGCGTCAAAGCCTTTAATGAGGATAAGAGGACGTGCTGGAAAGTATCCTCATTTCTCACGATCATTCTCGTCGATAAATATTCGCCGGGACCAGCGTACTGATATTTCTACGGAGCATGTATCCGCAACGAGCCCGCTCTCACCTAGAGTATCCATACCTGTGAATGGAGACGTTGTCGAGTTTTCGCCCGTGTTGCTTCGCGACGCCTGCGCGTGTCCAGCATGCGTACACGAGTTTACCAGGCAAAGACTATTTTCCGCCGCCGACATACCTGGTGATATTGAAGCCCGTGCAGTTGAAGTCGACACGCCATCTGATTCTGTGAAAATCACCTGGAACAATGATTTGTCGGGATATGGAGAGGAGCATGCCACGACGCTGAAACTTACAGCGCTGCAAGATATGATACAGTCGGGTTGTACTCCTGGCTCCCACAGAGATACATTTCCACCCAATGTTTTATGGACCGAAAAGCACCTGGATCTACCAGACTACGACTATAAACACTATATGGAAGACGACAGCGTCCTATATGAGCTTGTCAGGCAGCTTCGAACTGATGGACTTGCTTTCGTTACTAATGTGCCTGGTCTCGAAGAGTCTCTGGCCAAAATTGCAACGCGTATTGGGCCGGTGAAGGATACATTTTACGGCCACACCTGGGACGGTACGTTATAAAATGCCAGGGCATCCATCACTTTCGAGCTCAGCTAATATGGAGTCCTCAAAGTGCGCACTGTCCCGGAAGCGATCAACGCCGCCTACACGTCGCATGATTTGGGCTTCCACACTGACTTACTTTATTTTCACCAGCCACCGCATGTCCAGCTTCTGCATTGCATTCAATCTGCCTCTTCGGGAGGCGCGAGCGTGTTTGCCGATGCATATAAGGCGGCAGTTGACCTGTTTCACACGGATATAGATGCATTTGATACCCTCGCATCTATTCCGGTGAACTACCATTATAACCACCCCGACTCGAACGTATACCATACAACAAAGCCCGTCATTGACCTCTGTCCTCTGCAGATTGGCAGTGTTGTTTATACTCGCTTCCGGGATTTCATGGAGGCGATGGAACCCCATTGTATTGGTAGTGGCCAAGGGGATGAATGGAGGACGACCCTACTGGCTAAATGCTTGCAAAAGATCAATTGGGGCCCGCCATTTCTGGCTCCATTCTCAAACCACGATAGCCTAGCAATGGACGTGAGAGGCTCGACGCAGTCGCCCCTTTCAGCATTAAATGAAAAAGCCGACCAATGGCACCAGGCTGCTTGCAAATTTAACGCTCTCTTACAACGGCCAGAGTATTTATACGAGCGCAAAATGAACCCCGGCGAGTGTGTTTTGTTTGACAACACAAGAACACTGCATTCTCGGCGGGCTTTTGACATGGCGGATGTTGGAAAACCGAGGTGGTTGAGAGGTACCTATGTAGACAAGGATCCCTACCTTAGCAAACTCCGTGTTTTGCAGGCCAGGTTTGGATAAGTGGATAGGGCAAGGTTATCTCGATAGACATAAATGTTCCAAGCTACCCAAGGTTGTTGACACCAGAACGGTAGCTGTCAAGTCAATCCGGCGTGTAATATGGAAGAGTCGCGGCTTATATACGATTCTTCTACTAAAAAATCTATTCCCTTATTCGATGTGTTCTCGTGGCACCAAAACAGTAAATGTTCCTATTAAAGCTTCTTGTTTTTGTCGGTTGGATACGACGCAGGCGTCGGTGGTTATGGGGCTTGGGGAGGGAAGACGTAGTCGGTTATAGTTTATAATTACTCTCGCCCGACAGTCAGTCAATAGTTAGAATTCCACTCCGTGTAGCCCGCCTACCCATTAGTTTAACAATATAAATCTAAGGTATACAATTCCCAGTCCAACTATTCAGACATGAACATAGTCAAAGGGTATAAAACCCATAATCAACCCCGATGGTCACCTCTGTAATCACTGGCACCGCCGAAAGTCGGCCGGGCTTTAATCGGCTGGTATATCTGAGGAAGCAGTACTAGACAGTTGAGATGATAAAGATGAATTTATCGACGAGACGCTAGGCAGCTACACCAAAAACCCTGCAAGGCTGGTCGCTAGCCATTTATCTCCAACATTTATTCCTGGTAGGGCGGTAGTGTCAGTAGTAATGCTGTTTCTGGTAAAAGCCCACGCAGGGCGAGTATCTATGTTATTTACGAGAAATATAAGAAGGCTAATCTTCCAGAACTTAAATTTAAGATCTAGTATATTATAATTCTCTTTAATATTCTGGTTCAGCTCTTTTTTTTTTATAATACTCTTATATTTAATATACTACTTATTTCTATATAAATTATTTATATTATAGTTAAAAAGCTTTTTTTTTGGTGTTGTGGTGGGAGGAAAAATCAGGCGTCAGGTAGGACCGGGCGTCAGATGATCACCGACGGTATTGGTTCTGCTTGGCCATGACCGGAATTCCGAATCTGACTTCCGATCTGACGCACCATTCCGCAGGAGTCCAGATTCAACTTCCGAGGCGCATGTGTCATGATGACAATGGTGAAGCTCGTCTGTGGATTATGATAATGTATTATAATCTTTCTGTTTTGGTTCCTACTCATCATTTCTTCTCCTCTTTGTCTTCTTCTCCTTTATTTGTACTGATGCCTTATGGATTGAGCATAATCACAGCTTGGCTATATATATTTCTACTTTGACCGGCATAAAATTGTAAATGTTCTTCAATTTTCAATGGCTCCCAGTTACATACCCAAGCTGGGTACCGCTCCCAACGTCCCTCGTGATGCTAAAGAGACCTATAACACCCTTAAACGTGGTGGTGTTGCCATCATCCCAACCGATGTTGGCTACGCACTCTTGACAAGCACACAGGCTGGAATCCAGCGGATTTTCTCAGCAAAAGACCGTCGGGAAGGCCATAACATAGGTATTATCGGGACATACAAACAACACCGCGAAATTCATGTACTCCCCGAGGCCAAGTTTGAGATGACACGGGTCCTGATAGAAGATATGGCAATGATTGTTGGGGTCATTGCTAAGTATGATACTAAAAACCTTCACCCACGTTTGGCAACACTTGATCCCGCTACGCTATCCCAGGTTACTGATGGTGATACGGTTAGTATCGCAGTTCCCGAGGGTCCATTTCTACGGGAACTCGGTCGCCTTTGCGATGATGACCCCGAGGGCATGTTAATGTTCGGGACTTCGGCCAATCTGACCGGCCAGGGACAACGATTCCGTGTTGAAGATATTGAGTCAAGAGTGATTGACGCGGTGGATTTAGTGGTGGATTACGGTTTACAGAAATGGCAGGTGTACAGGCGTGGTGGCGTGAATTTCGATGCAGAGAACATGAAGGTTCTACGGAAGGGAGCCGGGTACGAGGTCTTTCGCGACCGAATGCTGAGATGGTTCCCTAATTTACTGAAGGATGCCGGTGTTAGCATTGAGGAGGATCCTGATTTCCAGACTAGCGAGCCTGGAGTTCGTGCGAACTAAACTAATCTCGTCCGCTAATTGATCATGCACATTGAGGTGAATGAGATGTTCTAGCGAGAACAAAGGAGATTGGAAGACATGAGAACATAGCCTCAAGATGTTGGCATTCACGGGTATCTTTTGCTTGCTTTGAGGATGTTGTGTACTTGAACCCTCTCTCTCTGATTTGTCTTCCTTTGATTCTTTTCTCTCTCAGTCTTGATACCTTTGTCGAATGGTACAGTTTGATCCTGGACCTTTCTCTTGACCCATAACACATATAATGTAAGGGAGAAGATGAACCACTAAGCCAGATCGGGTCAATGAAACACCCAAGGCTAGGTAAAAGATGTCAACAGGGCAATAGAAAATAATTAAGTGTAATTTTAATTCGAGTCGATAGAGTAGTAGGGGCTAATAACTGATTCTTGGGTTCCAGGAAGTCCCTTTGGATATAAACAGGATTAGCAACCGATCTCCTGAGCCTTTAAATAATCTTCACGTTTGCAGACAACGTCAACCAGGTCAAAGTGGCTCACAAACACCACATTCGTTGAACACCGTTTATACTTGAAATGACTAGCCTTTTGGGTCGGCTCTTTGCATCCCTGGAAACAGGAATCCGGGATCTAGATAAAAGGCAGAGATTTCGACGCTTCCAGCATCGGATATCTGGCCTAAATGAGCGGCAATGGGCGGCCCTCGAGACTAAGCACAGTAAACGAGAGCAAGCCAGATGTGGTTTCGTGTCCTGCAAAGGGTTAACGAAGAATGAACCAAGGGCCGAACCCGCACCGCTGCGCCTTACCTGCAACAAGGAATGTAAGCATATTACATAGCGCTGATCCAACGACATACCGCAGTTCGACGAGTGAGGGAGGAAGGGCGTTCTGGAAGCGTTGTCATTGCATAGCTCGTGGCAGAGCTTTTGGCTGGCAACGAAAATTGTTTCCGTGCCTAGGACCTGGAGCTTGGAAATCTCACCGTCGCGGGTGACAAGGTGCTCGAACGACTGGTTAGGACTGCGAAAGTCTACATTGTGGATGTTGCCGAGCAAGGGGAGTATAGGAGGTTGAGGGATTGACTCTGACATGTTAGTGGCGTGTTCTGGCGAAGGCTGAACTCGTGCTTCACTCACTTAGGAGGGGCAATATCCCTGATATCAGACTTCGCCGTTCCACCACCGGAATCGACCCGCCCGCGCAGTCTCATCCCATCTCGTACTCGGGAGCTGTCCGGTATGGGCAACAAACTATCCAAACCCAGCGGCGACAGCCTCAGTGACACAAGCTCCCGGTTGGAACCGTGTTGTATGTCGGGGATGTTCCGGTGGCAACAGAACATACCCCGGAATTGGCGAAGGGATGGCTGATCCTGGGCATTGCAACATTCTTCTTGAAGCACTAAATCCAACGGTTTATGCGTCAATGGTACAGGCTCAGCCAGGGAAATTGGACCGTCCGAACAGGCAAGGACGTGCCTCAGGAGCGTTCCAACAGTGCCGAAAGCAGAAGACTCTTTTCGTTAAAACGAGTGTCCTGGCATCAAGTCTCGGATGACAGATATCTGGAAATGCAACGGACAGACATTTTCAATATGCTGTACAGATGGCGGGAGGCCAAAAGCCAATCCGGTTGGTATCCGCTGGCCAGCAACTGATAAGTTCACATTGACCGTTCATGTACTCGGTTCCTTTCCGGTGGTCTCTTTATGGACCGGTTGCAATCCGGCTCCGTGCAGGTTTTAGCCATCGGCAGGTCAGGTCTTCCGGGCTTGTTCCTCGCTGGCTGTTGCCTTTATATTAGCGAGGCGTTACTCTACACTATTTGTCAATGTTTCTGCAGCCCAGCGATGGGGCAGAACTGGCTACCCATACAGAGCCAAAGCTTGATTTAGATCCACGACCGGGATACTTCCCTGCTGTCCAGTCCTCAGCCTTGCCCTTGCCGGGGCGGCACCGAGGAGAAAATCAGTTCAGTGTCCAATTTCCCTCCCATCCTTTGAAGCTATGTGAATTCTGGTTGGAGTCGGACCCTGGAAGGCCATGTGGTGATCTCAATCCCCCGCGGGTGGCCTCCGCAACCGGTTGAATGCGAATGCCGTTGGGACCCCTATCATGAGCTACCAAAATATTAAATATGGTTGTATCTCGCCCTTAGCTCGGAATCCAATTGTATAGTGGCCGTAACCTGCGCGATCTCGGTACTCATTCTTTCCTTCTTTTCATTGTTGCTATCGGTTGCTTCGGTCTCTATAGTCGACCGTTTACTGTCTTTACCTGAAATATGCGTATATCGAACAGCCTTCTTTTTGCATCCCTTCTGAGTGGCCTGCCAGAAAATTGCCATGCTCATGGTACCAAGCACCGCCACGAGCTCCGCGACGCGTGGCACTTGGCAGATACACACATCCATGTGCTTCCTCCGTTCTACGTTGCCGCAGTGGCCGAAGCTGGTGGTGATCCCTCCGGATACCCAACCCCCGAGTGGTCTCTGGAAGGCACGTTGCACAGCATGGAGAGTGTCGGGTCGGAGAAGGCCGTCCTATCGCTGTCAGCCCCTGGGGCTCCTGTCGCTGGAACTGGGAAAAAGGCACGCACCCTCTGTCGCAACATCAATGACTTCCTGGGGAACCTTACACAGGAAGCTCCCACTCGTATAGAATTCTTCGGGGCCCTTCCTGACTGGCGAGATGTCAACGGAACTCTAGCGGAAATGGACTATATCTTCAAGACGCAAAAGGCCGCTGTTGGTGTTGGGATGTNCACTGGATACGGGGACATGTTGCCCGGTGATCCGACCTTTGATCCTATCTGGGAGAGGCTTAACACATACGAGGCATTAGTCTTCATGCATCCGGGAGTCATGGATGTGAATCCCTTATTTCTGGCTGGGTTCTTGCCACAGCCTGTTGTTGACTACCCCCAGCAGACCACTCGTGCAGCTGTTGACCTAGTTCTTCGCGGGGTTCGCACACGCACGCCGGACATAGACCTTATTCTATCTCATGCAGGCGGTACTCTCCCCTACCTATCTGCTCGCGCATCCGAGAGTCTTGTGGTACCGGAAATCTCGAGTGTGGCGAATGTGACCGCAGCCCAGGCCAAGGCTGAATTTCGCCGCTTCTACTACGACATTGCCCTCAGTACCACCAAGACCCAACTTACCGGGCTTTTGGAAAATACGGATCCATCGCATGTGCTGTACGGGTCTGATTATCCCTACGCTCCGGCTGTGGGGATTAAAGCTGCCAAGGCCAGCTACATCTCTTTTGCAGACGACCATCCGGAACTGGGCCCCGACGTCCTCTCGAAAAATGCTAAAGATCTACTCCGGAAGCACAGACTATCGGCAGGCTCGAGTGATTAGGTTCACTCATCCTACCGTATCAAATCTCCATCTACAGCTGATTCGCAAGCATTGGCGGAAAGCAATATGGCACTTTTGTCTTCTTCCAACTGTCTATAATATTTTATTTCTATTGATTGCCTCACTGGCACGCTAAGGTTTACCTGATTCAATTAATTCTTTAGAGTATACCATTTCGGCATTCCATATTGTAGTATACCATGCAAGTACGGAATTGTCAACAGTTCCAGCCAGCCCCCATGCTGATCATGGCGTGGCACAAACAGCTATAAGAGCCCCGACCCTGTGCTACTTCATTGATTCTGTAAGGGAAGGAGTGCATGTTTGGCTGGTTGCTGAACCCTAATTTAGGGTGGGGTATCGCATCCCGGAACCATGCCGGCGCCTTCCAGAAGGGCGCGGGTCCGGTCCCCCATTCCCAAGTCGCTACATAACCCGGAGACGTATGTACCTACACCTGCCTGCGCGAACTATGCGCTTGCCATCATGAATATCTTTCCAAAACTCATTCAAGCAGATTTTGAGGGCCGTGCCCTGCCCGCCGAGAGACTCTGGGAACATGCCCCCACGCCGCCATCCACGAAATTTAACAACAACAAAACCGCATCCCCGCGAGAATTCAGTGCATCTTCTTCAAACTCCAACAGGCTCAATTGGGGCTCTGACATGTGCTTCCAACCTAACGCCAACTACACCGTACCCGAGTACGAGTCCAGTGAAGAAGCGGTCCTGGCGAGGCTGTTCGAAAATCTCAGGTGGCTTATCCTTCATTTGAAGGATATGGGCCTATACCAGCAAGAACCAAAACAGCCCCAACAGCAGCAGAAGCAACAGCAACAGCAACAGCCTCAACCACGTAGGTCAAAAACCAGCCGGAGAGCCAGGTCGGTTAGGCTTCACGATGCACGAAAGCCGAAAAGACCACTTGCAGCGTCGCTTCAAAGGCAAGCTGCACATATTCGGTCGGAGCAGAAGCGAAGAAGTCTGGTGAATAATATGTTTGACGAGGTGAGGCTTCTAGTGCCTGGGCTGAGGGGGGAGAGCTTCTCGAAGAGCCAAACCCTCAGGACGGTGTGTGATTACGTTGAGGAGTTATCCCGAGTAAATGAGGCTTTGAAGGAGCAGTTAGCGGAGCTGGAGGATGGCTCGGACTTCCTTGCCATCGCATGGTGATGGGAGTTACTATGTAGTATATAGCCTTGCCATTTCAGGGTTTTTTTTTTTTTTTTTTTTTTTTTTTTTTTTTTTTTTTTTTTTTTTTTGGGTTGTTTCCTTGTCCGAAATAATGGACTCATTGGTTGGATACGTCCATGTACTATCGGTGGTTTCAACCGCGGCAGAACATTTACCTTTTTGTAGGACATACAAGGTTTCCAAGTATAATGCCAGTGTGGTTCAAAAGCTCTTTATTAATCCCAAGATAAATGAAGCTACCAAACAAGCACTGGCTTTACAGTAGCACCAGTCTTCATATCCGCGAGTGCCTCTTGGAATTTATCCATCTGCGAAAACAGCAGATCAGTTTTATCCAAGTAAACTAGCGCGAGGAAGGTGGACATACTGGGTACAACTTGATCAGTTTCTCAATAGGAAGCTTTCCCTCTCGGTACCAATTAATCATTTTCGGAATATACTGGAACATCGTTAGCTGTCATGATATCTATCAGAAAGAATGTTTATTACCTTAGATG
Organism: Aspergillus sydowii CBS 593.65; assembly: GCF_001890705.1. Lineage (NCBI taxonomy): Eukaryota > Fungi > Ascomycota > Eurotiomycetes > Eurotiales > Aspergillaceae > Aspergillus > Aspergillus sydowii. The sequence goes on from NW_024467866.1 coordinate 1,121,491, forward strand.
GGGTTGCATCACCCTCAATGCTACCGCGGATAATCTTTCCGGTCTTTGAACGTTAGAACTGTCTAGATAATTAGATTCCGTACTCACCTGCATGAACTGGATGAGATGGACGTCAAGCTGAGCGTCTGGAGCCGGCACTCCGACTAGGATTATCTGCCCTCTATTCGTTGTCCATTGTACCGCCTGGCGGATCAGGTCCAGGCTCCCTGTCGTGTCTATCGTCACAGAGGCGCCCTCGCCGTTGGTCAGTTCTGTTAGTTCCTCTGCGATGTTGACGTCTTTGGTGAGCGTATTGATAACCCCCGTTGCTCCGAGCTCTTTGGCCAATTCTAGCCTTTCGGGCAGTCTGTCTATTCCTATGATGGCTTTACAGCCTTTCAGCTTGGCGGCCTAGATTCAAAATTGGTATAAGCATTCCAATCTGTTACAACGAAAACATACCATGATGGATAACAATCCCACACCACCCAACCCAAGAACAACAACTGTATCGTTCTCGCCAGCCCCCGCAACATTATCAACAGTCCCCATACCAGTTTGGAATCCACACCCCATCGGCGCAAAGATCTTAAGCTCCTCCTCATTTTGAATAGACCCAGAAACATTCACGACCGAACTCTCCTTGACAATGGCAAGTTGTGCAAAAGACGACTGTCCAAAGAAGGCACCGCGCAGTTCCTTACTCTCCGACGTGGTATATGCACTCCCGTCACCGGCGTAGTTTAACTCTCCAAATCTGTCGCAGAAGGACGGGTGCGAGGCTTTGCAGTTCCTGCATGTCCTGCAGCACTGGAAGGATAATAGGACGGGATCTCCGGTTCTTGCATTGCGCACGTCGGTGCCTGCCTGAAGTACTATCCCGGAGCCTGACTCAGTTAATACGATATGCGACATTCATTATCGCAGCTTAGGAGGCTGACCTTCATGCCCTAACACCTTTGGGTACGGGATCTGATCGGCCGGCCACATTCCGAAGACGATATCTGTGTGGCATATGCCGACTGCCACGATCCGGACGAGTAGTTCGTCGTTTTTGAGTTCGCGGAGGTGGACGTCTTCTAGGCTCCAGTTTAATTGGCCGTTTGAGGGTTCGTGGGCGACAAGGGCGCGAGTGGTGTTGGACTTGGTCATGGTGATTAAGTGCAGTTTCTTATTTCAAGATCTTGCAAAACAATGAAAAGATGCATACCCCGGTTCTCACAGGGAAATCGGGCGAATAAGAATAGATAAGGTTTGGGGGGAATTACCCCGCAAAGTATCGGCTGAAATATTTGGACCGATACAGCCATATCCACCTCGGCCGGCCTTTCTCGGGTGCTCAACGGGAGGTACAGTTGTGGGAGAGTCCGAGTAATGAAGCAGGTCGTGTTCCTACTGTTACTTATAGGAATACTACAATATAACCGTGTGGATGGCCGGTAGACAAGCAGGGTTCTAATCAAAATATGCCTGCATTAGTCTCAGGAATGGTTGATAATACGACAAGTTCTTTAGCCGTGTATTCAACACATGCATTCGATTCAGTATTCAATTCGGTATTGTAGAACAAGTCTCATTGATCATTCAATTATCATGACTACCACTCAGTAGTATACCATAAGGCATGACATTAGAGGCAAAGTGCATACACATTCACCAGACAAGGAAAAAAACAAACATTATTCAGTACATAGGATACTCGTAAATACCGTACTCATAAAACCGGATTCGCAACAGAACAATTAAACCACTAAACTTGGGTCTCCATTTTTATTAGAGATTCCCAAGGATACCCGTCAGCGCAGGCAGAAGCTCCGCGGCAGTCGAGATAATCTCAGTGGTGTTCTGCACGAACGGCTTCGTCAGAAGGCCAGCGGCATTCGACAGCAGACCCTGGATCTCCTTGATGGAAGACGGCTCGAGCAGCTCCTTAATCTGGGGCATCGACTCGTCGAGGTCTCCAAGCAGACCCTTCAAGCTCTTCGCGAGCTCGGGGGTGAGCAGGTCGTCTGCGGAATCGATCAGGTCCCTGGTCTCGTCGACGAACTTGGTGTCCAGTAGGTTGGTGGCGTTGCCGAGCACAGAGTATAGGCCTTCTAGGGTGGTTTCGTTGAGGAAGTCCTTCTTGATGGTGGGGACGACGGGGACGAGGCCGCTGAGGAGATCCTCGAGGCCGCCGAGGATGTAGGGGCTCAGCAGGTCGGTGGCGCCGTCGATGAGGCTGCGGGTCTCGTTCACGAACTTGTGGTCCAGAAGATCGTGGGCGTTCGTGAGGATATCGCCAAGGGAGGTGATGACGGATGGCTTGAGCAGCTTCTCGAGCTCGGGGAGGAGCGGCTCGACCTGGCCGAGAATGCCCTTGAGAGACTTGACCAGGGACGGGGTGAGCAGGTCGCTGGCGGACCCGACGAGGCTCTGTGTCTCGTTGACGAAGTCGTGCGTGAGGAGTGCACTGGCTTCGGTGAGCAGACCGCCGAGCTCCTTGATGGTCTCGGGCTTGAGCAAACTCTTGAGCTCGGGCATGAGCGGTGGAAGGGCCGTGAGGAGGGTCTTGAGAGCCGAGACGGTCTTCTCAGTGAGCAAGCTGGAGGCCTGGGTAAGGAGGTTCTGGAGCTCCTTGAAGGTCTCGGGGGTGAGCAGACCCTTGAGCTCGGGCATGATGCCGTTGACGGAGTCCAGGAGAGTCTCAATGGAGTTGACATTCTTCTTGGTGAGCAAGCTGGAGGCCTGGGTGAGGAGGTTCTGGAGTTCCTTGAAGGTCTCGGGGGTGAGCAGACCCTTGAGCTCGGGCATGATGCCGTTCACGGATTCCAGGAGGGTCTCAATGGAGTTGACGTTCTTCTTGGTGAGCAGACTGCTGGCAGAAGAAAGCAGACCCTTGAGTTCATCGATGGTGGCCTTGGTCAACAGACCCTTGAGCGATGGCATCAAGTCACTGACGGCCGTCAGGAGGGTCTTCAGACTATCAACAGTCTTGTCGGTGAGCAGGCTGGAGGCCTGGTTCAGAAGGTTGCCGAGTTGAGAGAAGGTCTCCTTGGTCAGGAAGCTCTTGAGCTCGGGCAGGATTCCGTTGACGGCCTCGAGGAGAGTCTCGATGGAGTTGGTCGTCTTAGGAGTCAACAGGCCAGAAGCAGAGTCGATCAGACCATCAGTCTTCTTGACGAAGGACGGCGTCAGCAGGCTGTCGGCGTTCTCAACAACGTTGTTGACCTTGTCGATGTTGTTGAGCAGTTTCTCCAGGTTGTTCAGGTTCTTGTCGCTCAATAGACCATCAGCCTTGCCCAGGATGTTGGACAGAGTCTGAGTGTTCTTCTCGTTGAGCAGTTTGCCGGCGTTGCTGATGACATTGTTAAGAGTCTTGGTGTTCTCGTTGGAGAGCAGAACACGCAGGTTCGTGTCGACAGGGGGCGCAAGACCAGTGGACAGATACTCGAAAGTGTCCGTGATCTGGCTCAGCAGCTTGGGGTTCAGAAGCCCACCAACGCCATCGAGCAGATCCCCGAGGGGGCCCAGGCCGTCTAATCCTAACCCTCCACTGCTAGAGTCGTCGGACTTGGTTGACTCAGATTCGGAGGCCGTGCTGGACTGGGTGGGCTGGGGCTTGGGCGTTGTGCTTTGATCAGCCTCAGCCTGGCTGGTCTGTGCCGGGGGCGTAGTATCCGTTGACTCGGAGGTGAAGCCATCGGCGATGCTGTCGATGATATTGGGCTGCTTGGTCTCGGTTGCGGTGTTTTCCGCCGTGCTTTCCGCAGTGCTTTCCGCAGCGTTCTGGTTGGCAGTGTTCTCGTTCGCTACCTCTGTGCCCGTGGTGGCAGGAGCCTGAGTGGGCTCGTCTTCTTTCTCCGTTTCAGACTGCTGGCTTGTAGCGGTGGTCTCGGCAGTGCTGGCCTCGAAGATGTTGGGAAAAAAGTCCGCTGAGGTCTGGGTTGCCTCCTTGGGCTCCACGTCGGTTGTCGCGCTGGACGCCGCAGGGGATGTCGGCGAGGCGCCCACGACGGTCGTCACCGCGAGGAGAGCAGCTCCGCTGAGGAAGAAACGCATGTTTGTGGTGGCTTAATGGGGTTGTCTGGCTCGAAGGTTGGGTTGTCGGCGCTCTGCCTGGATCCGGCTGAGGCTCAGGGGTTGAGAACGGTGCACAAGGAAAACAACACGAACACGGTCGAAGAAGACAGAAGGAGACCACGGTGGGTGCAATGGGTCTTTATCTTGGTCGCGCCGCCCCCAGAATCAAATCTCCTCGGTTCAATTCGCCCGGGGCAGTATCTCCATCTAGCTCTAGCTTGTGAAAAATCTTGTAGCTCGAACCCCCAGATATTCTCGCGCAGCCCGCGAATAAGGCCTCTGAGTCGAGAGCCAAGTGCGCCAACTGGAGAACCCCGCAAGATGGCAAAAGGGGCCCCGTGTTGGCCGCCGGAAGCTGGGTCAGGCCAGGGCAGAGGCGATCAACGCGGCCGCTGTAAACACCAACTATATGGATCCGGGATCAAGGACGCCATTGGCTGCCGTGGGTTTAGCGACATTGCGAGAGTCGTGCTTCAATCAGGAACCAATCACAAACACCGCGGTCCGACCAGGTGGGGCTGCAATTGGTGCTTGTTCAGGTGAGAGCCCGCACAAGATTCGGCCGCGACGTTTACCCAAATTGTGCTGTGTTGGTGCTGATCGCAGACTCGGTCTTAAATAGTTCGCTTAGTCCCTCCGATCCCTGCCCAAAACAACGTGGATTGACATTAATCTCACCACCCACGGCGCGAGTCGTCCATATTGTGGCGGAGTTCACCAAGGAAGTACCGTCGCTCCGGCAGTTGAAAAGAGTTATGACTGGCTCGTTTAATTGACTGTGATGTCAGCGAAAAGGGGTTGCACTCGTTCCCTCGTTATATTTGCATCCTGATCACGAGCGACGTCGACACGGATGACGTACAGACGCGAGACACCGTTGGGAGTCAGACAATCTGAAACCGCCAATATCCACATCATTCGCAGAAGTCCAGTCGCATCCATCCGATATGCAACCATTTTCTTGTAGCTCGGCAGATGGCAGATCTTGCAGTGGCGTCGGGGCTTTTCCAGTCGATATGAGGACCGACAATAGCCAGACCAACCTTTGCGGCGTATGCCTAATACTGTATGGGCCTTGATCGCGCTATTTTGCGAATTTTTGAGGGTCCCATCGCGGAATGAGCGGAATAACGGTCGCAGTGTTAAGCTTGCTAGCTGCGGTTATTATGCCAATGCCGGTCTCGACAATAATAGTAACTATGTACTCCGGAGTAGAGTAACAAGCAGCCCGGACCCAAGAGAGCCGCTCCAGTAATCCTGGTCTGCAGACTCCCACAAGTTCCAGACGATCGCCCTTGGCAGAATGCCAGAGGCAAAATCACATGCAGAGCAAAGACGCTGTATACAGATGCAGTGGAAGTAGCGAGGAAGACTCAACAGCTGCCATCCCCTCTGGATTGGAGAAATGGGAAACGGGAGGCATACATGGGTTTGATAAATCATGTCATAAGCCTAATGGTAAGGGTGACTATGATGGCTAGAAACAAATGATCCTCTGCGATCTCACAACCGTGACCCGCAGTATCGTTATGACAATCGAGATCTTCCCTTCCATGCATGTTAATATATATATATCTCGCAGTCAGAAACACTGTATCATAGCTAGTGGGTGTGTTTACTTTTCCACCGGTATGATTCCGATAATGCTTTGGGGATGTATGTAGAAGATCCCTCTTTATTCTTCTTGCCAATGCCGTATATTATCCCCGTTAAAGTAGATATGGACATGGCAATATTCAGTCCCTAAACACATTAGTACATCGGTTTTACTTTGGAGTATGTTCATACATTCTCAACTGACATATCCGTTGCGACACCTGCCATTTGGTACCTCCTGCTGCAGAATTAGCACCCCCGTCAGGTAAGCTTGGACCCTGCATCAAGATGGCTTGGGAGTACGACATCTAGACTCATGACTGTCTCCAGCGAGCCGACTTCCTCGGCATCATGTTGGAGGCTAATCATGGCGGGGTATAGCATCCTCGTCCACGTCACTACCTCTTTTCGTGGCGGGCCTCGTATAAACAGCCATAGCCTGTGAAATATACCTATGAAATTTTATGATATTTCTCAAACTCATATCTCTTGAACCAGCTCTCTCTCGTACCTGCATTGGAAGTAATCACTAATCACAGCAATATGTGCTCCTAGTCACTGCCAACAATGCTAGTTACTATGAACATGCAAACCAACCTACAGTAACTTACCAGACGCAATCCCCAAACATCCAAGTTATGGGCAAGATGGGCAGCGTCATAGCAAATTCCCTCCCTCGTATCCGTACTGCGTATTTTCGACCCCCTCTTGGCAGCCCCGGCCGAGGTGGAACTGCGGGCGAAATCCACCGGGCCAAGCCAACAGCCAGCAAGATCGCCGAGGACTCGGTGCACTGAGTCGGTGGACTGTCTCTGCGGGGGTGGATTTACACGAGATTGCATTTCGGCTTGAATTGTATTATGTGAATATGACCTTTACGTATCTCGATGACTCGATGTTTAGTCTAGCACAGTCACTGCATTAGATGATTCCCAAGTAGCTCCATTCCCGACTATACATTTAGTAAATACTTCTTGGATGTCAAATACCGCCGATTCGGAAAATTCATATACAGATTAATGACTAAATGCGACTATTAACGTACAGATCTTGATCCTCTCCCACAGTCACACCATTCGACAGCTTCAACCCGAATGGCAGGCCTCTGGTGAATTTCTGCGTAAACGGAATGCCTCTCTTGGAAGCAAGCAATTCCTCAACATCCTTGTACATGTCGTAACTAGGCGTCGTTAGTGCCCACCAGAACATGGAACTAATAGAAATAGGAACGCAGGTGACTCACCCGTTCATCTCCTCAATCGTCAATTTCTTCTTCTCGTCCTCCACCTTGTAGTATTTCGTGTTCGTGGTGTTACTCGAGAAACCTGCATTTATTAGCCACCCTGGCCTTGTCAACGTCGGTTAGGTACTCACCAATCCGCTCATTGATGTTGTATGCTGCCTTGGCCGAGGCGGCCTGGACTTTCGTGGCTCGCGGCAGACGAATCTCCTGGTAATAGCGCAGCGTCTCTGCGACGTCGCCGGAAAAGTGTTCCTTGTTGAACAGGATCCCAAGCGCGGCGGCATCTTCGATCGCCATGCAGGCGCCTTGACTCTGGTGAGGCATCATCTAGAACTTATGCGTTAGCTCGTGTATGATAGCCGAGACCGTTCGCGACATACCGGGTGTCCTGCGTCACCTAGGAGGCAGACATTGTTGCGGCTGATATACGGGTACGGTTGGCTAGTTGAATTAGCATGCATGATTCGTATCATGTATAGTACAGATTTTGGGTAACGTACTGCACCCACAGCCGCCACGGCCGGACCTCAATCCCAATCGCCAGATGCGAACGCACCTGCTCGTCCAGCTCTAGATACGGCGCCAACAACTCTTCCACGGGGCGGTCCTCGCCACCCCAGGTATGGCTTGTATAATCTCCCTGCTCGCGCGGGAAGAAGCAGTAGTAAGAGAGCAGTTTGCCGCCGTTACACGGGGACAGCACGATCTTGTCCCATTTACCCTCTTGGCCGCCCCAGTACTCCAGCGCGGAGTCCTGCGAGTAGTCGACTAGCCCTAGACGTACGGCGTCTTCGGTCATGACGTTCGCGTGGAGACAGCTTGAGGGCGCGGGCTTCTTTTCGGGGTTTAGGCCGATGAGGCGGCGGACGATGGAGCCGATGCCGTCTGCGCCAACGATGAGGTCGTGCTGTGCGGTGGTGCCGTCTTCGAATGTAATTTCGCCGCTTTGGAGATTGATATCTTTGCACTGTACGAGTCAGCTATTGGGGCGGAGACTGGAATGAGCAGACATACAGGATGGTTCACTAGCAGTGTAACAGGGGTCCCCTCGCCCTCCTCTTGCAGAGCGCAGTCCTTCAACATGGAATGCATATACTGCCGATGGAACATATTATAGACATACCCCCAGCGCTCCTCATAGTCGTCAAGATCATAGACACTAACAGGCTCCCCGGTCTTCCAGTCCCGGTTGATCAGTTTCCGGAGTAAGACGGGGTCTCCCTTTTCGATGTCGACTCCCCACTCATGCAGCCAGCGCGTACCGTTCGCCGCACAGGAGATGGACGCGCCGACCTCGCCTGCAAAGTCATGTCGTTCGTAGATCGTTACGTTGTGTCCGGCGCGGCGGAGGGATATAGACGCGGCGAGACCGCCTATACCGCCGCCGACGATGGCGACGTTTAAGCGTTTCCAGCCGGAGATGGGGCCCATGTTTGATGTGGATGATGAGAGTGAGAAGCGTGAGGATGTATCTGATGAGGACATGATGAGGACATGATGCTGGGATCCTTTGCCTACATTATATGCTTCTCAGGATATCGGAGAGTGACCTGCGCTTGCGGTCGGTCATATCTACAGGGCGCGGGCCGCACACCAGAGTGCATCATCCGCCATATCGGTGGTGTGGTTCCGCTATCTTGTTCATTGCGGATGATGATAGTTGTTGGCCAATCATTGCAGGGACCGGTGTGGGGACGGATAGGATCCGGGTGAGGACGACGGATCGCGGTATGTCGGACTGGGTGATGTCGATGAAGTCAAAGCACAGCGGTTGAGTCCGGCGCCTCAGGCATAAGCAGGCAGCGAATAGCTCGGCCTTGGTGCCTGAGGCAGTATATTCCGCTGAGTGCTGTAGATTCATTAATAATTAATCACTGTTGATGATTTGTGTCGAACGGGAGCATGTTTATTAGAGAAACATTCGTTCCATGTTCTAACACAAGGGTACGGTAAACTGATGGTGGTGGCTATTTGTGACAAGTCAGACATAAATTGCACAACAACATATATTTGCCTCCATGACATTCCCCACACACGAGCAACATCTACAAACTAACAACAAGCTTCTTCCCACTAACACTCGCCAACATCCCCAATCCAGTCCTAATCGCCTCAAACCCCTTGCCAACAACTTCAACCCTCACCGGAAGCTCATACTGTCCCGACTCAACCAATCCAGCAAGCGCCGACATAACCTCCTGCCCCCCAGGAACACCAAGAATATGGTGACCCGAAACAACGCTCCCGTTGACTCCCTCGGGGACAGTAGTTCGTCCCCCGGTGTCAACCTCTGAATATAACTTTGGTCCGGCGGGATCAAGCGCGTCAAATACAGCGGGCTGATGTGCCGCGGCGCCCACGGCGTCGATTATTGCCTCGACGCCGGAGTTGTTCGGTGTGACTGCCTGAATAACGGATGGGTTTTCTTGGGCGGAGCGTTCGAAGCATTGCGTTGCGCCGAGCGAGATGAGGCGGGGATGGTGCTGTTTAGAGCTGGTTGTGAGAATTGTTGCAGTGGGTATAGCGAGTCGCAGGAGTTGAATCGCTGCTGCACCGACTGCGGAGCTGCCGCCGAGTACGAGGATGGACTTCAAGGTCCTATCTTGATTTTCACTGGAACCGAGATGAGGTAATGGCACCTGTAACCCGACTGCTATTGCAGCTGCGGCGGTGATATGGCAGATGCTGAACATGTCAGTGAGACGTATTTAGAGGTGTATTGAGGGCTCATACGGGAGTGACGTGGCTTCTTCAAAACTAAGTCTCGCCGGCTTCTTTGCCATATACCGAGCGTTAACGGTAATGACCTCCTGAAATGCAGCAGATCGATTCCCCATGCCACAGAACCCGAAGACTTCATCCCCCGGTCGGAAATCCTGGACGGACTCGCCGACCGACTCGACGATGCCAGAAGCATCGACTCCGAGAACAGCGGGCCAGAATTGCACGAGTAGCCCGTGGGCATATTGCTCTGCATCCAGTGGGTTCAGAGCTACTGCTTTGGTGCGGATGCATATTTCGTTAGGGCCGGGGATGGGTCGTGGGACGGCGACCTGGGTGAATTGGCCTTTTGGGGGGGATAGCTGGAATTGGACTGCCGTTCTTGACATGGTGCTTGAAAGAAGTTGAAATGTTGAGAAGGACAGGAGAATACGATGTGATATACTTTATCGTTGTTGCACAGCAGGAGATACTGCGGAGATACTACGGAGTTAACATGCCACCCCGAGACTCGTTTATTGATCTGCTTTATTGGTTTGTGGATGCAAAGTTACATGCACAGGAACAAGCTCGATTATCACTGTCTAGCAACTGTGTAGCATTGAGTCAGCATAAATACGCAATGTATTGAACCCTATTGGTCCTGTGGAATTCTATGCTTTTGGTATAGGCTCGACTTGCTTTTGGAAGGGCTTTCATGACAAAAGCTCAGCCCGGGTTTCGTTCTCCGCAAGCACTTGAAACAGAGGCTAGGTGGCTCTAACCCTATCATTTGCAAACTGAAGTCCTATAGAAGGTTTGGATGTTGTTACAGTCACCCGTCAGCGCGCAGGTGTCTCCTGGTTGATAAAGATAGTGACGGGGGATTCCATTCATGCTGAAGCACTGGAATGCCAGAGGAAACCGCCAGCTCACGGCCGAGTGTGGAATAAATGTAAAGCCATAGTTCATCCACTTCGTTCGGTATCAGTCGAGTTTGGTCATTATGGCTGGTACGTGCTTACGCTCGTAATGACAATTCCAGAGATATTCGTGACCAGCTGCAAAGCGATGAGTTTACCACGATCTTTCGGCCGCGCGGTTTCTGTCTGCCAGATCGGTATAGCGTTATACTCTAATGATAATATCATCCAGCCCTGGGATCTTAGCAGAGGTAACCTATATCGGGCCTTTAGGAGTCATTGGCCTCTAATACATAGATGGATAGTTAATATCTAATAATAGTTAAACCTCTTTCATGGGCTTTCCTATATTTTCTTAGGTCTTAGCCGAGCTCTACTACTGAATATAGGTTCCTTCATTATTATTAATAAAGGCTTTCTGGCTTTAGTGTATCAGTCACTTTCTGTTGAAATCCAGGTGCTAGAAGATGAGCGAATTCCAATAGATATGTATTATAATTACACTTATTCAACTATCAACTCCTGTCTCGCGGATATCCTAACACTGTGGAAAAATTAATGGATTGACAACTCAATCCTGCGAGCTCCTATGATACATCACATCAATGCTGTGGCCTCTTCAAAGACCGCATAGAAAGCAACTTTGGTGCAAAGTGCCCTGAAATGAACGAAGTGAGAGAGGGACCCCCTAACGCATAGTCCCTGTAGACACAATCAATGTCCCAGATACGAGAAAAAAGACAGATTACCTGTGTGGTGAGTGTTCAAATCATGCCTAGACCTAATTCGAATAGCTAGATTTGGAACGAGGGCTCATTTTTACCAGCCACCGAGACTCGTCATCCTTATGGCGAGCGATGGCAGCATACGGATTGTATGGACATGTCTCTCGACACCAGCGCGAACCATACTCGTCAAAAATGTCACAATAGGGTTTGTCCCATCGTTCCTTCAGCTTGTGGAGCTCCCCATTGGTACAGTACCGAATTTTACCGCCTTCATACCGTGAATAGCACCTCTGGACCGTCTCATGGTAGGGAAAACAGTCAAGCCGGTAATTTTCCGGCAGCTTCGCGCATGTATCAGGTTCAGGTTCGTCGTCGCCGACATCCGAGATGTCTGTGATAATCGGAGGGAGGGACGAGTCACCGAGATCCTGATTATCAGCCTCAGCTTGAGGACGACAGAGAGGCCGGGGAGGAACACAGTAACCCGGTCCGTACACCCACGTGCGGCCAACCCTGGTTGCCTGCTGAGGACTCCGTTCCTTGGACTTACACGAGCCTCTGGAGCAGGACGAGTGTCCCTTTTGACTGCCGATGTTGAAGCATTTGGCAACGCATTGTCTGCGGCTCGTCACCTTGCCGTACTTATCGCATGCGGGCGCCTTTTTGCACAGGAAACTACCGTCACAATCCGTGTCTGTTGAACATTTCTTGCCGTCAACGCTGCTGATTGGCCTCCCACGTGCTAGAATATCGTTGGCTGGGTCGTTTGGGTAGTAGTCATCCTGATCGGTGTCTTGTTCCCCGGTCGATTGTTGTGGAGGGCTGCTGCTGCTGTTATCGGGACGAGTGGTGTCCACCTGGTAGGGCGTTGGATGCCGCTTTGTGTAGTTGCTTGTTGCCTTTGCAATGCAAAGCGCGGGATTGTGCCAAGCGGCCTCCGCTGCATAATTCCAAAGATTGGTGTAGTTGTACCACGTCTTGGGGGTGAAGAAGATCCGGCAGTCTGCGGCCTCGTATCTGAACTGCAGCGGCGTGTTGGACGGATCGTCGCGGCGAATCTGGTCTCGGAGGTTGACGTTGGCAGAGTAAAGATAGAAGTCGAGTCTGCGGTCCGGGAGGAAAGGGGGCGTCGCATTGTTGATCAGCAGCGCATTATAGATATCAAGATCCATCTGTCGAATGTTATAAGATGCTGCTCCGCGTGTTCCGGCTGGGGCCTGCATGGGAGTGTAGTCTGGTCTGCCTCCCACGGCGACTGTTCGCACTTGGGCTTCGTGGTGCATCAGCTCCATGAAAATGGCACACGCGGACGAGCATAGTCCATCGCTCAGAATGATAATATCCTGGGCTGCATATGGTGGACTGTCGGAGCCATCCAGATGTTTGATGTCGATTCCACTTGCTTCGCGAATGAATTCGTGGTCTGTTGGATTGTATTGTTCGACCCTTGTAAAGTTATCACCCCTGTAAGCGGCGGTTGATCGAAAATAGCCCTCCCATGAGGCGAACTTATCCCCAGTCTCCCCGTCTAATCGATTCCGTATGACCCACTCATTAGTGGAAAGAAATCTCCGGTCGTCGGCACGAGAAGGCGGGAGCGCTTCCCAGTAGGACGTGAAAGAATCGCCGAGGACATCAGCCACTTTATGGGCACGTCTGCGGCTTCCTGCAAACGGCTCGACCGTGGGAAAGAACTAAGAGAAATTGATCAGCAGGGGCCGGCGCAACGCGTGCCTGAACACTCACTAGCTTGAATGTTTCGATTGCCAGAAAGGCCAGTCCACCGCGGTTCTGCTGCACGTCGACAACGACCTTCTTCAGACCGGCTTCCTTGCTGCGTCGAAGGAAAGTATTGACTGTGCGCAGAAACTCCTGTGGGTTGTCCTCATATGCCGCAAAATCCGTGATACTCAGAACAGCCACGGAAGAGTCGTTCAAAAAGAACGCTCGTGGCAGCGTCGTGTCGTGAGGGTCCCGCCCTGGCAATATCGGCTCAGGAGTCGGATATGCTGCGTCCCATGGCGGGGCTGTAGTCGAGACCACTGTGGAAGGAGAGGGAGTAGGGGAAGGAGTGCGAATGGGCGTACTCGATGCAGTTTTGTCTCCCAGGCGTACTCGATGCAGTTTTGTCTCCCAGGCGTCCCTCGGAGCCCTCCCCAGGGACGTAAGATGCAGGGTAGAGGCCCAGGACAAAGAAATTGTAGAAGTCTCCTCCTGTTTGAAGCGGACCCGTGTCGCCGGGACTCAGATAGATAGCCTGCCATGGTTCTGGCCCTACTACCGTGCCGTTCTCAAAGGTCAAGGTAATCATATCACCAGGATAAATGGTAGCACCTCCAAAGAAGACTTCCAAGAACCCCTGAGTCTCCAAGGCCCCGCTTCTCATCAACATGTTCCAGTCCGCGTGCGGCTCGAGCTTGCCGATGGAATTTTGAGCTGCGAACTCCTCCAGGTACTCGACCACGCCTTGACCGTTAATCGCGGAAATCGCCGAAGGTTGCCAGGTTAGAGCGTGCGACTCGTTGGCCAACAGGTCATCTGCGGAAGGTAAGATCATACATTAGCTCTGGCGTCTCTAAGGTGTGATACGCTATACGGGCTTTTCCGAACGTCATACCTGGGATATAGACCTTTGGCTGTTCTGTTCCATCAACGGATACGGACACGATATCCCACGGGGCTCCGTAGACAAACGTCGAGAGGATACCTCCGGTGGCCGTGAGATGGTCATCATGGGCAGCAGTGAGGAGTCTATGCAGGGCAGTCTCAAAATCATGCTCGTTGGCGAACATGCCATTATTGATCCCGCGTTGTATCCCAGCAAGCCCAGCGAGTAGATCGACGGCCGGCTGCTGATAGCCGAGAGGAGGCTCCGCGAGGTAGGCAAGGGTGCTGTGGAACTGGATCGTGTCGTTCACGTACTGGAGAAGTTGGTTCGCAACCGCCGGATTAAAGGGAACGCTTTTCAGGCAATTATAGGCTTGCGTCGCGTTCAATATTTTGAGCCCTCCTGGATCTATGATATGCGTCAGTCAAACCTGTCTGGCGTCAGGGTCGAAATGGTACCTGCCTCCGTTCACGATATCGCCACATGCAGTTGGGTTCGGGACTGATGCTGTTGTCGTGGATGACCCAGATGGCTGCTGTGATGACGCTATGAGGGCCTGCGTCAGGACCAGCAGAGGGACGGCGGTGTTGACCTTCATTTTGATTTGTTGATCCGGTTCTGACTGTTGTCACAGGGACATGTACCATCAGAACCAACGCAGCGTGTCTTTATAGACTGGAAGTCGGGATAGTATGATAGTAAGGAGTAAAGTATTACTCGAATTAAAATATGGATATCCCTTGTCGAGTACTCAGGCCTCTCGATTTGCTTTTTCCGGGGTTCCGCCATACTCTCCTTGTCAGACGCAGTGCATTTGCAATATTTGGATAGCGGAATTGATAGATACGAGAAGCTTGAAACCTCGAAGGAAAAGCCGAGAGCTGATCTGTTTCACTTTCCTTCGATATCTTTCCATAACTAGCAAATCCTCACAAAGAACTATGCAAGGCCTCAACCTGACAGGCCGAGACATTGTGTAACAGTGGCTGTCGAACTCTGCCAGGCTGATTTCCCGCCGCCCACTCACGTAGACCATGCGTGACGCTGGTTCGCCATCGCATGCACTGCCCGGCGCAGGCACGGGGGTATTCATCAGGGATATGCTGAGAACGCTGGTCAGCTGGGAGCCGGGGCTAGGGCAAGACTGTCTTTTTTGGCAGCATCTCCGCCTCATCATTCGAGGCGCATGCACATTCCCCTGCATCCTGCATAGAACACGAGCCTCTCGCGTCAGCCCGTGGATGGGTAAGCGTAGCATCACAGCACTTGCGTGACGTGTCTCTCAAGCTGACGACAGCGGGCCTCTTTCTGCTGCTTTTTCCCTCAGCCCCTGTCTGCAGAGCCGCATCGTTGTTCAAATTCCATCCCCTGAGAAAAACAGCCTCCTTGCTACAAGCTTTCCCCCAACCAACACCGCCCTGGATAACAATATCGTGATGGCTTTGTCAAACCGCGTTAGTCTTCTTGTAGGCGCCTACACAGTTGGCTGGGTATGCGTTACAGACCCCGAACTCGCCGCTGCTCGAGTTCTTCTAGACGAAAAGCACGTCGCTCCTCATACCGACAACGATTATATCTACCACGTCGGCCGGATGGGAGAGCACAATGTCGCCATCACGAGGCCTACCAGTGCAGGAAGATCTGCAGCCTCTGAGGCCGCCACTACCCTCGTTCACGCATTCCCCAAGATTCGCTTCGTGCTGATGGTCGGTGTCGGCGGGGGCGCGACAGACGCTCCCAGCCGAGCTGGTTCACTCAAGCCAACTGAAGACATCTTCCTCGGGGATGTTGTTGTCGGTATCCCCCATGGTAATGAGGGTGAGTGGTTTCCAAAAGTTTATGGTCTCCAAATTGGGGCTGCGGGACTTCGTTGTAGGCTAATGAGTCGGACTCGTCTGGTGTCTAGGGGGAGTATTGCAGTATGACATGGGTGTTCAGCACCCAGGAAGATACGAGACACGATCACATCTGAACAAGCCCGGAAAACTCCTGATCCAAGCCGCACAAGACCTGCAAACGAGCCACGGATTGGCGGAAGGCAACATGCACGACTACATCCGCCAGGCCACTCTTGATCTGGAGCAAATCGGCAGGACGGAGTTCCAATGCCCTGGCCCCGAGCATGATTTCCTTTTCAAGCCCGAATACTACCACCAGGGAACAGACACGAACGCATTCTGCGATGGCTGCGATCCAGCTCAGCTGGTGAAGAGGACGCGGCCAGATACCCCTCGTGTTCACTACGGGCTGATAGGATCGGCCGACACGGTCATGCAGGACGGACACCTGCGTGATAGGATGCGCCAATCGAACAAGGTGCTATGTTTTGAAATGGAGGCGGCGGGCCTCATGGACTCGTTTCCATGTCTTGTTATTCGCGGCATCTCGGACTACGCCGACACCCATAAGAACAAAGTGTGGCAACCGTATGCTGCTTTGACTGCAGCCGCGTATGCAAAGGATCTGCTGTCCGTCATCAAGGCGCGGAAAGTTGAAGATGCTGATCCGGCGTGGACAATATGTAGGTCTTCGTCAGAGGGGCAGGCCCGGCGTCAATTGGCAATTATGGGGAATGGTGCTGATCATGTCCTTTTGAGAGCCAGTGGACAAAGTCAAAGGAGTTGTTGATGAACTTAAATTGAATGTCGAAGACCGTGAGCGCAACGAGATAGTAAATTGGCTTACTCCTCTTGATTTCCAAACCGAACAGAAAAGGCTATTCGAGAAGTGCGTAGTGGCCTGGGGGAAACATGTGATAGAGTCCGAAGAATTCCAGCGCTGGGTCAAGGGCGCACCCTGGCAACTACGTTGTTATGGAGCAGCGGGCGTCGGCAAGGTGGGTATATATTAAGGGCTACCTGTGCTTCAATATAACGTGAGCTGATCTGGTGCGTTTCCTGAATCAGACCCATCTCTGCTCTGTGATAGTGGACCACCTTCAGCAGACTTTCCCAGGGACCAGCCCCCAGCGACCGGTCATCTACATCTACTTGAGTGATGAAAAGAGTAAACGGGAATCTCAAACACGGGAGAACGTCCTAGGAAGTCTAGTGAAGCAGTTGATCCTATTCGATGACTCCGTCCGCATACCGTCCGATCTCAGAAAGGCATCCAAGAACCAATTCCCCCGCGAAGCTGCACTTAAGCACGCATTTGAAAAGTTACTTGGGACGTACAAGCGCACCTACCTCGTTGTTGACGGCTTCTACCAATGCTCCTCCGATGTTTTGCAAATCCTCAAGGACTATCCCCTCGAGCTTATCAGGAAGGGCGTCCCACTGAGCCTTCTCACAACGTCCCCCGGCTACCGAAAGGCAGCATGCGTGATTGATTGTGACGGGTGCGAGGAGACAGACCTCAAAATATTCTTCAATTGCCATTGCAATGACAACGACTTTGATCGGTGTCTCAAATGCAAGGATAAGGGAATTGGTTGCTTAAATAGCCACCACACAGGAAAGGAGACCTACGACACGGTCCGCGTCGAAGTATGCCCTACAGAAGAGGAAATCGTCCAGTTCTGTGACGACAGGCTCTCACTCGCTTCCAGCGCTGGTCCTGGACTATGGGATAAGCGCATCCACCCTGAACCGCCCTTTAAACTCTCCCATACAGCGCGTTATCTGTACGACAACCCGGGACTGAAGGAAGCCATTGCAAAGAAAATCGCCGAAAAAGCACAGGGGAACTTCCTCGTTGCAGATGCCTGGCTTGAGTTCTTGTTAAATGCGAAGAAGCCAACACAAGACTGCGCCGCCTTACTTAACAAGATGGAAAAGAAGGCGTTCAAAGTACTCAAAGAATACTACACCAAGAAGATTGAATGTATTAAGGGCTACAACATGGGACAGGCATTAGCATTCCAGGTCTTTCGCGTGCTCATGACAGCGTGTCGACCGATCAATATCTTGACTCTGCAGCACGCCTTGGCCCTCGAGAGCGATTCGTGCGTGGATGAGGAAAATTTAGAGCATCGAGTATCCATACTAAGAGCGACAAATGGACTGGTAACGATCGACAAAGCGGACGACCTGAACTCTATTGTGCGATTCTTTCACGGGACTCTGAAGAAGGTCCTTGGTGAGAGCGACTGGGACCCATCCCTGAGGCTTGCGGAGACAAAGATGGCCTCGCTCTGTCTAAGCTATCTCAAACATGAGGATTATGAAGAGCACTCGGCAAATCTCGCGACGCACCCTTTCCTTGCTTATACTCTACAGCATTGGGGAGACCACGTTCGAAGGGCGTGCGAGAAGCATGATTCTATGATCAAGGACGAGGCTTTTGAGTTTTTGAGCGATTCTGATAACGTCAAGGCAATAGCTCGAGAGGCTGGGAAAGTGCTGCCACCAGAATGGATTCACGAAGGTATTAGCGCCGTCCATTTTTGCGCTTGGTTCGGTTTATCCACAATTATGAAGGACCTATATCATGCCGACCACAGTATCACAGAACCGGATAGAGAGCACGGACGGACCCCTCTCCAATATGCATGCAGACAGGGTCATACAGCCATAGTCAAGGCATTTCTGGATCTGAATGCGCCCCCAAGTGACGCGCTAATCATGGACGCCGTTGTCGGATTCCCTAACATGGACCGTGATGAGGATGAGCGAGTAAAGATCGCAAAGCTCCTGTTAAGCGGTCGTTCGCTAAATTCGGGTATCGACGCACTCGGTACAACAGTCCTCATGTTTGCAGTAAAGCATGGCTATTACGACTTCGTGGACATCCTGTTGCAGGATCAGTCGGATCAGTCAATAGACGTCAATATTACGGATAGTAACGGCCACACCGCGCTATGGTTTGCTGTCGACTCGCAGCCGGCACCGCTCGTTCCTCTCAAAACAGATCTACCTGATGGTATCGTCGGACTGCTGCTGCGCAAAGGAGCAGACCCGAATATTCGGTGTCGAAAGAGCGGAAAGTCGGTTTTGGATCATGCAAGATCATCGCGGCGCTCAGCTGCTATTGCCGCCTTACATAAATGCGATAGACTCGAAGTACCAGCAGGGGTATTGCTGGAAATTACAGATGCAAGTCTCTCGTCCGGTCTACGTGCAAATTTCAGTATAGATCTCAGTGCTGGTCATCGCAAGCGCAGATTATCTGTTACAGAAGAGGAGGAGAAGAGGGGAGACAAGCAAATCAAGGTACAATAAGACAAGGTATCACTCTGGCGCTCATTCGCGATAGTTCAAGAAGTATTTTCTCGATCGCTTCTTGCAACTCTTGAACATAAGTATATGTATCCATTATCGTTATTGGAAGTATCAATGGCATGTAATAATAATTATATCATATTATACAGCGTATCAGGAAGCCATGCTGGAAACGGCAATTCAATCACTGCACTCCAAGCACTGTTACCGTCACCTTTATTACTGTTGAATTTGTCTTAAGGACTATCTGGATCAAACAGAGAATATAACAGTCACATTACATAGGCATAAGACCGAGATCCATCCATCCGACCAGCGGATTCTCAGCAATCATGAACTCCGGAAACGAAGTCCAGGGCAGCATGTCGTCCGTCACAGGGAGATCCAACCCGCCGGACATATCGTTCATGCCGAATTGCGCTGGCGCTGGTGCTGGTGGCGGGTAATTAACAGGGATGTTAGTATTAACAGTTGGTGCAGAGCCAGTACCAGTGCCAGAGCCAGTACCAGTGCCAGTGCCAGTACCAGTGCCAGTACCGGTATCAGCATCATCATCAGACACTGCAGATGAGCCAGGGGCAGACACCTCCCGCTGTCGAGAAGTGTATCCGTGATAGTGCCGGCCAAACCACTCCTCGACGTACTGCAGCCACCCCGTGTAATCGAAACCGGTCCTGCGGGACTCTGAGCGCGGCTGCTGTGACTGCTGCCGCACGACGCACACCCGGAGCACATGGCCTATATCCAGCTCGTTGCAGAGGGACTGGATTTGAGGGTGGTTGGTGCGGAGCGTTTCGTCGGAGACGGCCATGAGGGATAGCTTGCAGGAGAGGATCAGGCTGAAGCCCGACTGGAGCCATTCGGAGTAGCTCATGCGGCGCTCTGTGCCCATGGGGAGCAGGGCGAGGGATTCGAAGGAGGCCTTTGCGGCGATGAGGCCGTGGCCGAGGATCTCTGCGCGGAAAGTCGAGGGGAGCTGGGAGGAGGTGGGCATTCTGTCGAAGAGACTGACTTGACAGAGATAGAGGCTGACGGTGTGGAGTTGGGATGCGAGGAGGACTGACAATGATTAGCTGGGCCTTTGAACACAGGGATGGCACTTACAGTTGCCGCCTGCTACTTGTTGGGAGATTTGGTTCGCGTAGTCTTGCAGTTGTGACTTGAAGGTCCTGAATGTTCGCTGGAAAGCTGTGCCGGACGTGCTCGTGTCTAGGGAGTCTGGTTCTGTGGATATCTTGTCCATCTCCTCGAAGATGTGCTGCAGGCGGACCAGATGCATGATGGCCCGGTCACTGTCGTAGTCTGGATCCTGCGCCAGCTCGATAGCAAAGCGTTCCATATGGGCAGTCCACGGCAGAGTCACCGTTATCTGCGTGATGATTCCGCAACTGCAAGAGTCAGTGGATTCGATATACGCTGTGGGAACTGGTCAGGTCACCCACCATGAAGAGAGAAAAGAGCAGCCAAGAACAGCCCTCTTCTCGGCTTTCGACACAGCGGGAGGCCGTGGCTCGCTGTGTGTTTCGTGGACATTCATGCGGCCAGTGCATTTACGCACTTCAACTGGGCGATCCAGTCCCAGGTCTACCACGAGCCCGATGGCGAGATGCAGGTACGTGGAGAAATTCCGCGGCGCGGTTCGCCGTGAGGCCTGGTGCTGGGACCTGGGTCTGTTAATGATGGTCAAACAGAGTTGAACATCTAACTCACCATGCGAGGACTACTAGCAGACCCTCCACTGTTTCCAGAGATGGCGGTTTGTCCAGCAGCACCGTTCGCTCGGCCGTGGCAGCCTTCACCTCGTCGTCTAGGGCTCGCTTCAGGGCCCGGTCGTCCATCACGGAGACAGACAGAATGGCCAGGAACAGGAATGGTTTCTGCTCGCGAAGCTCTCCAACTGTTGCTCGCCCAGGGAGGGCAACGAAGGGGAAGTGCGGCATCATATACTGCAGGTAATAGTCAAGAAGAGCTGCAGCGTCGTCCAGCGAGAGGATGCCTTTGTCAATGACATCTCCGGTGCTTTCATCCGGAGAGCCATGGCTTTGCGACGGCTGGCCCAGCAGCTGGTCTACTCTTCTCTCCAGAGACTCGAGGCGTCTGCCAGGTCAGCGAGGAACTGTAACTGCAACAACTACAACAGGGTGCCTACGTCTCTTTCTTGGGCCAAGTCTGCCGCACTCGGGAAGGGCGGAAATAGCACGGTTTATTGAGTCTCGCGCAGCTGGATTGGCCGTCAGCAAGCAGGTTCCTTTACAGGCTTAAGCTCAGTCCCACCGGTCGCAGCTGGCGGCCCCAGACGACCGGACGCAGCGGATCTTGGCCGTCGCGCAGGTCTCGCACGTTTTGACGCGGGCAGTCATGATGGGTATCGATAGATGAGAAGACACGGACACGGACACGGTCGGAAGAGGAAGATATACCTGGCTGCAGGTGTCTGGCTGTCAGCAGCACAGCCCCAGCTGAACGGACGGAGTCGGAGTCGGACACGGAGTCCGCCTTGGCGCTATACAACTATACACTATACAACTATACAACAGGCAGCGTCAATATTGCTATAAAGGTAACAAGTATAAAGTTGATGATGTTGCAGTCAATATAATCAATCAAGACAATTAATTGCAGTAACATGAGTCCCGAGGATTGTACACTCGAAACCTGCTCCCTCGAGGATGCATACATGCACTACCAGCCCTCCATCCCCGGCTGCATCGTCTACATCGCCGTCTATGGCCTTCTTCTCGTCGCCCAAATCATTCAATGCCCGGTATACCGCATGTGGGGATTCTCCGGGTCGATGGTTATAGGCCTCATCCTGGACATTATCGGATACGTCGCCCGCATTCTGTTCCACAGCGACCCCTTCAACTTTGACTATTTCCTAATGTACGAACCCTGCCTGAGGTAGTAAGCTTAAGTTTATACTGACTTCATAGGAACCTCATCTGTCTCTCCCTCGCTCCAATCTTCTACTGCGCCGCCCTGTACTTCCTGCTCGGCCGTGTCGTGACCGTCTACAGCGGAGAGGACATCTCGCGTCTGAAACCCCGGAACTACGCCATCGTCTTCGTCTCGTGTGATGTTTTCGCGCTGATTTTGCAGGCTGCCGGCGGGGTTATTACTTCCATTGCCCCCGATGACGATCCTGGTCTGCGAGACACCGGCGTCAACATTATGATTGCCGGGTTGGCGTTCCAGGTCGCCACGTTGACTCTGTTTATTTCGTTTGCTGTCGACTTTGCTTATCGCCTGTTCCGGCGTGAACGGGGGACATCGTCAGTGCAGAATGAGGAGTCTAGAAAGGATGAATATGTCGCTCTTCGAGGCGGGAAACGTTGGAAAGGATTCATACTCGGTATGTCTTCTTCTAGCTGGTTAACTGTGTTTTGTGTCTGTCTAACAATGGCAGCCCTTGTTCTCGCGACCGTTACCGTCTATATCCGGTCCATCTATCGCGTCGTCGAGCTGAACGGCGGGTTTGATAGCGCGGTGGCCAACGATGAAGTCGCGTTTATGGTGCTAGAAGGGGCCATGGTCTCGATTACGTGCATTTGCTTGACGGTCATGCATCCAGGGATGGCATTGCGGATGCGAAAACAAAGCAAAGATGAATTATGATAGATGATTGATAGATACGGATGGGTAATTAGACTGGGTGGGAGAGACGGAGGTATACGTATGTGTGGATATATATTCTGTTTGAACATCATACAATACACCACCAGCAAGTTAGCATCGCACTTTGGCAACGTTTGTTTATTAATAGCGATCAGCATCACTATATTATTATTGACCAACAATTCCTGGAATCGTCCAGAAATACGTAATAAATGAGTCTAGATTTTAACGGTGGATATACTGCGCTTTCCCGACATTTTATTCCCGACCGGAAATGACACTATATCACCGTCATTTTTTCAATCGCCCATTCTCAATTCTATATTTCATTCTATATTCTCTATTTCCTATTCAAAAATGATTGCCAAAATATCCGACCCCTACAGCTTCCTAGACGACTACAGCGAGGGCGCTCATCCCAGCCTGCTGGAAGCCCTCCTGCGCACCAATGCCACCCAACAGACCGGCTATGGCAGCGACGAGTATACACGAGAAGCCAAAAAGCTGCTCTTTTCACAATTAGAGGCATCAGAAGATGAAGTCGCCATCCACTTTGTCCCCAGCGGGACGGCAGCGAATCTGATCTCAATTGCGAGCTGTTTACGGCCGTACGAGGCTGTTCTGGCCGTGCAGACCGGGCATATTATTGATAAAGAGGCCGGGGCAATTGAAGCTACAGGACACAAGATTATCCCCGTTCCTGGGGTAAGGGGCAAGATGACGCCGGAGAATCTGGAGACGGTGCTGGATCAGAATACATTCTTCCCTCATATGGCCAAGCCGAGGCTGGTTTACATCTCCAATGCGACGGAGGTTGGGACGATATATTCAAAAGAAGAGCTGCGCAGATTGTCTGCGACGTGTCGACGGCGAGACCTGCTGCTGCTGGTTGACGGGGCGAGACTTGGGGTTGCATTGACGGCGGAGACGAACGATGTGACACTGCGCGACATGGTCGACTACACGGACATCTTCTGGATAGGAGGCACCAAGATGGGAGCTCTACTGGGCGAGGCGATTGTTGTGCGACGCACGCTGGCGGAGGGTTTCGAGTTCCACATGAAGCAGCGAGGAGCACTGCTCGGCAAGTCGCGCGTCATGGGCGTGCAGTTCCGCGGGTTATTCCAGAACGGCCTGTATTTCGAGCTGGCTCGACATGCAAATGGGATGGCAAGGCGGATTGCAGCCCAGGTTGTGCGCAAGGGGTGGCAGCTGGCGGCGGAGACTGAGACAAACCAGGTGTTTGTTGTCGTCCCGAACACGGTGCTGCCATTGCTGGAGGAAAGAATCCGGTTCTACGCGTGGGAAAAGAGGACAGACGCAACAGTAGTCCGCATTGTGACTTCGTGGGCGACGCAGGAGGAGCAGGTCGAGCGGTTGTGTGGCTGGATCGAGGCCTTAAACCCTATCTTTGCCGAGTAATTAATTAATATCTTTATCATTCCCGATCCTGACTCTTATCTCTTCCCGTATATTCCCGCCAATTATTCTCCGCATTTCCCGTATTCCAACATGCGCCTGTCCATCTCCTGCCATCACTGCAGGCAGTCCAAGGTCAAATGCGTCCACGATGGCCATCCCCCCTGTCGTCGCTGTCTGCGCCTCAACCGCAGTCCCTGCCTGCTCACTGACCCTCGCTCTCCTCGCTCTCCTCACTCGCCCTCGACACCGTCGCGCAGAGCTCGACCTCGACCTGCCAGAACCCCACGCGATGATCCAGAAGATCCCCCGGATGTAACAAGGGCCAGTTCTGCGACTGCGACAAACCCAGCCAGCCTCCCCCCCTCAACCCTCATCGCCGCCTGCGACCTCTACCGCAAAAAATTCCCCGTCGTCAACTTCCTGCACTACCCCTCGCTCATCGCCGACCTCTCGCGCGATGTCCACTCCGTCGAGCCCGTCTTCCTCGCCGCCCTGCTCTCCCTCTGCGCCCGCTTCATGACAGCAACAGACCCCAACCTCGCCCCCTCCGACTCCTACGCCGAATACGCCCGCTCCCAGCTCGCCCGTCGCGCCTTCGAGTCCCCCTCCCTGCCCCTCGCCCAGTCCCTCGTCATGATCTCCCTGTACGAATGGGGGTCCGGCCGCCCGTACCGCGCCTGGATGTACAGCGGCATGGCAACATACATGATCCAGAGCCTGCTGAAGAGCGCCGACGATTATATGGAGCATGAGCACGCGCCCGAGGAATTCGAATTCCACGCCCAGACGCAGACGCAGTCCCAGACGCAGATCGCGTACGAGCAGCTGGTGCGCACGTACTGGTGCTGCTTTGCGCAGGACTGCGAGCTGAGTTCGGGCGCGCGCCAGCACTTTGCGCTTTCGTTTCGGCAGATTTCGGTGCCGTTGCCTATTGGCGATTCGGATTTTACGTTTGGACGTCTTACGCGGAGGCTGACGCCGAGGGATATTCAGGGTATTAATGTTGGTGTTGGTGGTGGTAGTGTTGGGTTGAGGTTGGGGATTGAGCATGGGCTGACGATTGTCACGCGCGGGTTTGATATCTTTGTGAGGATTCTGCGCTTTGCGAATGAGAGTCGGCGTGATCGTGATCGTGATCGTGATCGGGCGAGGGATGTGCTGCATGCTTCGTCCTCGTCGGCGGCTTGGATGGCACTGAAGGAGGAGCTGGATGAGTGGCGGGCGCTGCAGGATGTTATTGTGCGGTATCCGGAGACGAGTGCGCATGCTCATGTTGCGCTTGGGTATGGCGAGTTGTTTGCCTATATTAATCTGGTCTATTTTATGAGGTATGTCTTTTGTCCATCAGTGATATAATTGGTATTGATGGTGTAGTATCCTCTTCCTCTATCGCGATCGGTTTCTTGCCAGCCCAAAGGCCCACGACGGCGATGAGAACGATCCTGATGAGACGATCGATCGACTTTTTTCTACCGCCCAGCATATCGGTGCTATCCTTTCTTCATTAGAAAGCTGCGCGACGCCAGTCATCACCCCGTATGCCGGATTCAGTGTCTTCGTTGCGGCTCATATCAACATGTATGGGACAGTGTCCCCCATGCGCTATCCTGGTGGTCTGGAACGGGCAGAGCAGGAAAAAAAATCGAACCTGGAGTATCTTGAACGATTGTGCGGGTTCTGGGATGTAGGAACTAGCTGGGTATGTCGAACGAATATTCCTCCTTAACAATAACTGACATGGTATAGTGGCAAACACTCCAGGAAGCAAACCGGTTCTACGAGAGCGCGCGCTCGCAACAAGGCCTGGGTCAAGACCATCTCACCCTGGCAGGGACATTCGACGAGTACGGTGATATTCGCATCTCTCGACCAGATCCGACTGCATCCCAGGGCCGGACGACGCCTGTTCAGAATACGACGAACAGGCGGACCTCGATCTCGATGGACGCGGACCATACGGCATCCTACGACCTGGAGGCGGAAATGATGCAGTGGCCATTCTTGGATGAGACCTGGTCGGTTGGGTTTGCTACGGGGTTTGAGACTACGTGGCCTGGTTTGGGATGAACGGATGAACTTTTGATTGATATAGACATAAGACGTACATCATGAACTTGACTATTGAGCAGGCCTATGATCCAGTCTTGTAGCCATCATGGACTCTATCTCGTCGACATCAGACGGCTTCACAATGCCCCTCTTCATGAGTTCCGTGACGACACTGAACGTCCACCGTTCCGTGGCCCTGTTCTCCCCGTCTGCGCTGGAAATGCATGGCTCGCCGTCTGCGACCTCGCGTACAGTCGCGGCCTCGTCGTGCGTTATAGCGCGGACCACGTACATCGAGTGTGGGATGCTGTCGTCCAGCTTTGCTGACTCTGTGGGTGGGTTGTATTGCATGTATTTTCCGCCGCTGTCTGTGATGCCGTATTCCAGCCCCAGCGGCCCTCTTTCGCTAGTGCGTACGAAGATGGACCATCTATCGTAGCCGCCTGGTTGTCGTGTGTAGTAACGGATCACGGCGAGATATAGGGGTTCTTCTTTGGTCGAGGGGATTGGCCCGTGGATTTCGATTGCCATTTTGGTGATGGGGACTGAATGGAGTGTGGTAGATGAAGTAAAGTATTATATATTATAAATGAGACAGTACTTCAGGAGACAGAGACAGAGAGAGAGGAATATAAAGCTGTACAATGCTGAAAGTGCCACATCTTATAACCGACGAAGCAATTGTGAAGCTGGAGACAGTGAAGACAGTTCACACGGCCACAAAGGGTAAGTAGTGAATATAAGTAAGTAATATGTCTAATCTAGAAGTAATAAAGTAGACTCGTTACATTCATTCATCTAACAATGCCAATCAAGGCGACCGATTCCCACTCCCTTCTGAATGACTATGCGCCGACATCACCGAAATCTCAACCTGTTTCGTGATGCCCCTGCGCAACTCTCGATTGCGTTCTGCCGTCTCTGCATCCTGCAGGATTCTCTCGATACTATCTGTCTCCTCGGGCAGGTCCTCCTCGTACGCCTGGTTTTCATTATCGGAGCGCCGACTGGAATGGTTATTCGGTGACGTCCTGGACTGAACGGCCTTATTCCCCGAGAAGGGTCCACTGAGTTCATAAGACCGTGACCGTGCTGCACTGGACAATTTCCGCACAGACGATATCAACAGCGGCCGGATACAAGGCACGGACGAGGTGATGATGATGATCAGGTTTTCGGCGTACCCCCAGCGGATGAGCTCGATGCCGCCGTGGGAGCCCAGGTTTGTGATGCCCGGGATGTCGTCGTATTTGGTGGACTTGATGATCACGGCAATCATGGCCAGGATGCCCAGGCTCATTAGGATGATTAGACTGATTTTGATCCGCAGGCGCAGGTTTAGGTTCCAGAAGATCACTGTGGGGAAGACGGCGAGGAAGAGGTCGGCTGCTGCGTTGACGGCTATATCATTTAGTTAGTATATATGATATATACCCGTGGGTAAAGGGTAGGTGAAGTACCAGATGAGAAGTAGGCGAATTTTATAACGGCCGCGCTGTCGCCGCATGTTGTTTTGATGTTTGGATTCCACAGGATGCGTGCGTCCCGACAGATACTCAGTGGCAGGACACCAGATACAATGTTCCCCGCGAGCTGGAGCAGCATGACGCTCCACAAGGCGATGGTGTATGAGCGTTTATTCCCCAGGATCGCGATGATATACAGGGCAAAGGCAGAGCGAGCGAAGCCAGTGCCAATCGTGACGAGGGGGATCTCGATCGCGATCGCCTTCAGCACGACCTTGAGATCGGGGTACTCCAGTTTCCTGAGATCGGTGCCGAAGCCGTGATTGACGGACATTTGCAGCAGCACGGTCGCTGCGAGGGTCATGGCCTAGTAGTAGTAGAAGTGGTTAGTGATACTAGTACTGCGATAGTCTGGGGAAGTGCGGGTTGGGGGAGATCGCAATACCCAGGACACGATCATCAGCACATCGTCGAAGCGGAACTGGCGCAGCTTGACCTTTGCAAAGACCCGTAAGATGAGGATGAACGCGGAGATGGCGATGGCAGCCCACATGCCCCGGACCAGGGCAAAGCCTGCGCCGTTGTTGGAAGTATCAAACGTCATCTGCAGACAAACTGTGTCGATTCCAACCTCTCTTTCTGCAGTCTGCAGGCAACGGGATAGCTTTCATCATATTTAAGGCATGCAGAAGCAGGAACCAAAATAATAGACTTTGGCCAGGGTTGCGGCGAGTTGGCGAACCCTGGCTCCAGCTTGGTATTGTTGTAGCCATGGCGCACAAGCGTCGAAATTATTAGGCCCGGCAGTGGGCAGGATCGAGCAGAGCCGTGTCTCAGGCATCTCACTGGCCGTGCAGCCAGGCCTAAGCAGATAGTCTGTGGGGATTCACGAGCAAGGTTCCATGGCTCCGGACCTAAGCCTACGCCACCGGTTAGGGCTCACCGAGAACCACGTGGAATCGAAAAAAGAAGCCTGCAGACGCAGAGAACGCTCGATTTTTCGGCGCGGGCTGAGCCTGCCAAAATTCAAGAACAATGCCTTGTGAAGTTGTGAGTTGGCGCGTCGATCTGGATCGTCGCTGCGATCGCTGATGATGCGGAGGCACCAGCCCAAGGCAACGACCCGGTCGATTAAACCAAGGATGCTCGTCCGATCCGGCGATTCCGATCGGGCGCAGGCTGGCTCCGGCTGAATCTGCGTCCACTGCGATTTGCGAGTCAGCAGGCCCACTCGCTCCGGTGGTGGCCAGTGTCCTGGCTCCTTACTGCTTCGTCCTTGACGCCGTCGGCTCAGTGCCAGCCGACGCATAACCAGCGAGCCACCACACTACCAGTTACCCTCACCCCATCTCACTTAGCCGCATAAATCTCACCTGGCCAGGAGTGGACCTGGTCTGACCAGTTAACGCCTTAACGGCTTTGGGGAACTCCTCCGACCACGTGGCGGAGGTTGTCTCCGGCCGGCGCAGTTGCACAGGTTTATAAGATATCGAGCTGTTCGCCCCTTTTGACACCTGACAGTCTCTCACCCCATCCCAATCTCCACCATGAAGGCCGTCTGGACCGCTGCTGCTGCTGCTCTGCTGCTCGCTGGCTCAGCCTCTGCGGCTAGCGACTGCCACTGCCTGCCGGGCGACGACTGCTGGCCCGCCGCCAGTCAATGGGACGCGCTCAACAGCACCGTCGGTGGGCGTCTGATTGCGACAGTGCCCGTGGGATCCCCGTGCCATGAGCCGACCTACGATGCGACCGCCTGCGCACAGCTGAAGGAGGACTGGAATCTCCCGCAGACCCAGTAAGGATTCCTGAACTGACCAACCCCCCTTGCCGCTGTGGAATGCTGACTTGCGCGCGCACCTGCAGCTATGTCTCCTCTTCGTCGGTCATGCAGCAATTCTTTGCGAACCGGAGCTGCGACCCTTTCACTGACAAGTCGACCCCGTGTGAGCTTGGAAACTACGTGAGCTATGCGGTTGATGTTGCCTCGAGCGACGACGTCGTTGCGGCGATCAGGTTTGCGCAGGACAACAATGTCCGCTTCGTCATCAAGAACACCGGTCATGAGTAAGTCCTCGAAATATGGTATGTCAGACGGCGCTGACGGGCCCTGCAGCTACCTAGGTCGTTCTACCGGTGCCGGCGCGCTCTCCGTCTGGACGCATAACCTCAAGGATATCGAATACGTCGACTGGGCCGAGGACTCTTATACCGGCCCCGCATACAAGCTGGGCAGTGGCGTGCAGGGATTTGACGTTTTGGAGACCACCCACGCCAAGGGCCATGTTGTTGTCGGCGGCGAGTGCCCAACTGTTGGCCTGGCTGGAGGATACCTGCAGGGCGGAGGACACTCGGCGCTGAGCACCAGCTTTGGTCTCGGTGCCGACCAGGCTCTGGCCTTTGAGGTTGTCACCGCTTCTGGAGAGGTTATCACGGCCTCGCGAACGGAGAACACCGACCTCTACTGGGCTCTCAGTGGTGGCGGTGCCGGCAACTGGGCCGTCGTGCTGTCTGTCACTGTGAAGGCGTACCAGAACGAGATCGTCTCCGGGGCGACTGTTACATTTAAAACTTCGGATCTGTCCAAGGAGATCTTCACCGACGCCGTGGATCACTTCCACCGTCTCCTCCCTGACATGATTGACGCTGGTACTACGGTCATCTACCAGATGCTCCCTGGCTATTTCCTCATCAAGCCCCTGACTGCGTTCAACATGACCAGCTCGCAGGTTAAGGACGTCCTTGCCCCTTTCCTCTCCGAACTCGACGGCCTCAGTATCAAGTACCAGGCCAACTACACCCAGTACGACTCCTACTACGACCACTACCAGAAATACATGGGACCCCTGCCCAACGGCAACCTTGGAGTCGGCGAATTCACCTACGGCGGCCGCCTCCTCCCACGGTCGGTACTGCAGTCGAACCCGACTGATTTGGCTACTGCATTGTACGACATCACCTCGCAGGGCATTGTTGCCGTTGGCGTCGGCCTGGACGTGTCCAAGACCAACGACGTCGACAATGCCATCTTCACACACTGGCGAGAGGCCGCTGTTACGATGCAGATCGGTATCAGCTACAACGACACTGCCTCTTGGTCCCAGCTCCTCGCTGAGCAGCAGAAGATGACCGAGGAGATCAACCCGCTGCTGGAAGCCGTGACGCCTGGCGGTGGGACGTACGAGAACGAGTCCAACTTCCTGCAGCCGAACTGGAAGGAAGTCTTCTTTGGCGATAACTACTCCAAGCTCGAGCAGATCAAGAGCAAGTGGGATCCGGACCACTTCTTCTACGTGCTCAAGGGGGTGGGAAGCGATTACTGGAGTGTTGCTGAGGATGGGCGCATGTGTAGAGCCCAGAAGAGGTCTCTCCCTCCTGCGTGCAAGGCTTGATTTTGTCGTATATCGAGTTCGAGTATTGAGCGTGTTTGTGTCTCTGATTACCATAGATTAAGATGCTACCTTAGAATACGAATACCCCATAGACGAATGTTACGGAGCTATCAAATTCTACTATCATATTCTACACTAGCGTAGGTATAATAACAAAATCCACTAAATAATAGGTATAATAATAACATATCCACTAGGATAATGAACAATGGCATGAAAAGAAGAAAATTTGACTGTGGAGTCATCACCCACGTGGACTTGAAAGATTTACAGAAGGAAATATTTACCGAAGCGAGTCAGTACAATATTGACTAGACTATCGTGCAATCCAAGAGACGGCCAGATTCGTCGTGTTTCCATCGTATATCCAAGGTGGGTCAGATCACCAGGAACAGAATCCAATTCCCCGAAGTCGACCCGGGTATTTCCCAAGGGGACTAGCCCAGCGCGCTGTCGTTCCAGGGATTGGTCTTGTCTCGCTCCATAATATCCGTTGGAGACGTGCACGTTGGATTTCGGAGTTTGGATCCAGGCCCACAGTTTGTCATTTTTTTATTTTTTAATCTTTCGCCGTCGGCTCCGGGCCCTGAAAGGTACCGGGCCCGATGGTTCGCGTCGGATCTGGGACTGTGACCTCGGTTTCTCTTTCTCGGTGGGCTGCCCCGCTAAGCTTTGGCTGTTATTTGGTGTGTCTATGCGTTGCTGTGGTTCATGTTGAATTTGGGACGGACTCGTAGATCGTCGATGATTCAGTGTGGACGTCCCTGGCAGTACCAGGCAGATACCGGTATGGACATAGCCTTTATTTTTATTTTTATTTTCTTCTTCTTCCCAGGAACTACGAAAAGATACGAAAATTCTAGCGTGAAGTTTGTTGACTCGTGCATAATGTGGCTTATTCTCGGCCATGGCCGAACCCACTCTATTCTATCTGGATATAGATATAACCATCCTGTCTGACTCGCTTCAATATACGTTGACAAACAGATTTCAAAAGCTGGAGCAGTTTCCAGTAGCCGAACAAATCTAGAACTAATTCTAGTGTCTGGGCTGACAATGGTCCATGCTCAATCACCGCCAGTACGTCGGCGCATCCCCCTTTGCTCTCTGCCACGCCTGATCCAAAGCCTCCACAACCGCTGGAAGCAGGGGACCCTTTTCACGCGCTTCGACATTCTGCACCAGCTGAGCAGACAAACTAATTCCGAGGATGACGCCATCACAGTTTGCTATGGTGGGTGCCGTGGTGCCGACTTCAACAAGTGGGTTCCCGTGCTCTTTCGCCACGGCCTCAATGATGGATAGTGCTTCCATTGTAGATGGTTTGTAATGTCGAGCTGTGTATATTGCGCCCAGATTTCCCCTGTCGCTGAATTGTCCCTCGACAGACTTTTCTAGGCTGGTGTATTTCCCTGAGAAGAGGCCGCTGTGAGTGCGTTGACTTGAGTATGAGAGACTGAAACGAGGCAGGGAAGCCGTTTCGTGTAGTATGCAGTATTCAAACTAGATATACTGATGTCCAAGGAATCGCTAAATATCCAAAGAATCACTCCTCCCGCTCAAATAACGCCAAAATGTTGTCTTGACCATAAGCCATAGCAACATCCAAAGCACTAAGCCCCTTGTTATTCTCCTGTCTGGCATCGACCCCCCGTGCCAGCAGATCCTGAAACAGCCGTACAGTATCCTCATCCCATCTACGTTCGGTCTCCTCTCTGGTTGCTATTACATGCAGCAGCGTATCGCCATCATTGTTCATCGCAAAGACATCATGCGTGTCAAACATCTCTCGAACGTCCTCTTCTGCAGGGGGCTTGGAATTGCAGACTTCGTTTTCCTCCTTCAGCTCCTGCACATACGGGAAGAGAGGGGTGTTGCCCTGCTTATCTCGCGCATTACGATCGCAGCCCCTGTCAGTAAAGGTCTTATACAACGCTTTGTATTCCGCGAGATAGTCCAAGCCATCGCAACACTGCTGTTCGCGCTCGTAGGACCCCACTGGGCTAAACTGCAGCAGCGACGGGGCGAGGATATGCAGTGCGTTTTCACCACTCGGGCCTGTGAATAGCGGGTCTGCCCCGGCTGCGAGGAGAGACTTCGTCATGCGTAAGGAGACCCAGATCCTGCAATATTTCATGGCATAGTACAACGGGGTGAGTCCTGCGTTGTCCTTCGCTGAGACATGCGCGCCTTTCTCAATAAGCAATGAGAGCGTATCGCAGAGTCCAGCTTTAGCGGCCATATGCAAAGCACTTGAGCCCTCGAGACTAACTGCGTGGATGTTGGCCCCTGCATTGATCAGCTTGATGGGAACTGACTCCTTTGTTAGATAGTAGTTGGATGGCTTTTGTTGCACGCACGACGCGAGAAGAGGCGTCTGGCCGGCCGCGTTGGTCTTCTCCAAGTCAATGCCAATCTCGAGAAACGGCGACAAGGTGCCGTGGTCGTGGCAGATCTCATGAAAAACAGTGGTGCTGGTGGTGGCCGTGCCCTCGCCGGGAAGTTCAAAAAAGGGGTCAGCTCCACGTCGAAGAAGCATGGATATCAAGTCGTAGTCGTAGGAGTTCTTTCTAGCAGCGGCAAGAAGCGGCGTTTTCCGGTTGTGAAGAGTGTTCACATTAGCCCCGGCGTCGAGTATGGCCTCGCAGGCTCCGATACTCCCGCTCTGGACAGCGGCATGGATGGCTGGAATGCGGCCCATATTGATATCAGCACCGTTGTGCAGGAGCCGCTTGATCATGGGAACTCCCCAGTTATATTCTATAGCGAGCTGCAGCGCCGTCCCGTTGATGCCCACCCCATTTCCTAGGATTATCTCCAATGTGTCCTGTTGCCAGGGGCCGTGGCGGACAGAGGCGCCGCCCGACGTAAGAGCGCACTGCAGGACTGTTCGCCCGTGAGAGTCAACGGCTTCGAGGTCAGCTCCGGCTTTGCAGAGGGACTGAAGCGCCATGATATGCCACCAATGTTCTCCGCCAACGACCATGTGGACTGCGTTAAGGCCTGGCGCCCAGGCTGTCCAGGTTTCCTTGTCCATAGGGGTTCGGAAGTAGGCGTTGACATTGGCGCCGAGGTTCAACAGGAGGTCAACCATTTGGATATTCGACTGCTGTGGACAGAGGGCCGCATGGAGCAGCGGCGGGTTGATAGAATTCAAATCTTTTATATAGCGTGTCATCACCTTCATCACGGAAACCATACCCCAGAAGGCAACGTAATGGACTGGTGCCAGCCCGTCGGGCCCAGGGACAGTTGCATCTACTCCAGCGTCCAGGAGAGCCACTATCAGGGATTCGTTTCGCTCCGAGAGTGCCAAGTGGAGGACAATGTAGGGATCGCAGCTGGCGACATCGAGTTCCGCAACGATTTTATGGGCATCAAACCCTTTAAGAAAATGCCAGCGGAATGGAACGGACGTGCTCTGGCCACCGCCGTTCTCCGATGAGGACTCTAGGATAGCTGCCACGTCTCCCCGGTCCAGGTAGACAGCGAGGTCAAGGGCCGTGTACCCAGACCTATCACGCAGACTTTGATCAGCCCCCGCAGAGAGCAGCAGGCGCACAGAATCTTGAACCATCTGTACTTCCTCCACGGCGGCAACAGCAGCCCTCACGGCCTCCGGGGCCTTATGAATAGGACTATCGCGCCTTGTGTCCATCAATCGCTGAAGACCATCATCCCAAAGGCTGCCGCCGCGCTTGCAATACGGGAACCCGGCTTTCCTGCGGGCCTGTCTCACCGCGACAAGGTCGATCTGGTACTCGATCGTGGCATGCAGTGGCGTCAGTCCCTGACGGTCCTGTACGTTGACAACCGACCCGGCCTGGAGGAGATAGAAGACGCATTCAGAGCTTCCAGATGCAGCAGCGTAGTGCAATGGAGATCGGCCATTCTCGTCTCGGTGGTCGATATCCCATCCGTGGTCCGTGTACAGCTTGCACAAAAGTCCGAGGGCACTGGCCTGCCCAGCACCGGCTGCGAGATGTAATGCATTGCAGCGACTGTCTATGCGACTCTGGGGGTCTGCACCAGCCTCCACGAGCTTCAAGACATTGCGATCTGCTGCAGCTGCAGCGCAATGAATGGGCATGAACCCTTGGTTATCTCGGGCATGGAGGTCAAGGCTTATTTCAGCTTTTTGAAGCCATTCAAAGCGGCGTACAAAGTGCGCTGCAGGAAGAGAAGAGATCTTATGCAGAACCGTCCGTCCCTGGTTGTCTGCTGTGTTGGGATTCGCACCCAGTTCGAGGAGAGCCCCAGCGTTCGCCCGCAGCGACACGAAGCAGTCGTCTGTTTTAATGGCGTCGTGGAAGGCTGTGTTTCCATAGTTGTCAACGGCGTGGACATCCCCTCCAGCTTCTATAAAACGAGATATTACATTAACTACGGCTTCGCGATCTTTCCTACCGTAGTCGCTTCTGGCCAGCTCTACTTGTCCCAAGATGTGTAAACCTATCTCCGTCAACAAGCGAATCTAAAAGAATAGGGAAAAGGAGCAATATTGGCATACAGGTCTTATTCTCAAAGTCAGTCGCCGTCGGAGACGCCCCGTGCTGCAACAAGGCCGTCATAAGTTCCTGCTGGCCCTTCTCACAAGCCGCCAGCAAGACCGTTCGCCCTCTCCGATCGCGCGACTCGAGATCCAGGCCCTGGTCAAGAAAAACCTGAACGCGCTCGTATCCATCGTTGTCGACCCGCAGGTTATATAGGCAGGTCTGGCCTGCGTTGTTGCGAACTGTGGGGTCCGCCAACTGTACCCATTCTCGCAACATCGTCAAACTTTTCACGCTCTTGCTGCAAATCCAATGCAGTGCTGTATTCCCATCTGCGTCTTGCAGGTTCGTGTCAGCACCAAGCTCAATGAACATTTTTTCGACAATTGACCGGTCTCTTGTATGCGCGATCAGGGGCGTCGCGCCGTCCGACTTCCGCGCGTGGTTGATATCTGCCCCGGCGTCGATGAGGAGGCGAATCGTCTCGTCAGGCTCCTTATACGGGACTCTTTCGTGCAAAACAGTGCTTCCATCATTGTCAAGTGCCCGGGCATTGGCGCCATGCCGAAGTAGAATGGAAGCAGTGCGCACGCCGGAGTACTCAATCATGCTCCAGTAGAACAACGGCGTCTTGCCCTTGTAATCGCGCGCTTCAATGTCGCTTCCTGCCTTGATCAGAAGCTCGCCCACTCGCTCAAGTTCGTCCTTACTGGCTTTTCTCCGGCCGTACCATGACTGCTGCGCGTCTGCCCACACCTGAAGCGCCGTCCACTGACCCCTCGGTTCTAAAGTGCTGCGTTTGAACATGAAGCCTACGGAGCGAGCATGCACGTCGACACCATTCTTAAGCAGCAGGTCGACTGTTGGAGCGGAGCCACTGCACGTTGCAAGATACAGCGCCGTGTTTCCGTCGCTGTCTTTGACATTGAGATTGTCTCTGATCTCCGGGTGTTCTAGGAGAGCACGCAAGGTCTTCTCTTGGCCCTTAGCTGCAGCCCAATGCGGCAGAACGCGGCAGCGCGTCGCTCCGTCGATATACTGGAGCAGCAAAGTCACTGCCTCTGTATGCCCGCCTTCACATGCGAACTCAACCGGCGTTTTACCGGGTTTGCGCCATCGCCACCCAGTGCTAGGACCGTGGGGAGATAACGGATCAGCCCCAGCATCTAGTAATCGTTGCAAGACATCAACGTAGCCGCCGTCCGCCGCCTGATGGATGGGCGCTGAGCCGGTGTTGTCCAAGTCGGTGAAGCCTGCTTGAGCATCGAGGAGCACATCCAGTGTATCTGCGTTGCCATTCATAGCCGCGATCCAGACGGGTGTCTCGCAATCTTTATTGCAGACATTTGGGTCTTCGCCCTTTGCAATGAGATGTGCCATGTACTGTGAAAGCCCAGCATGTGCGGNCACATGGATAGGCTTGAAGTCTTCAATGATCCGCCGAGCCATCGAAGCGAACCAGAAATTCAGCCAGGCTTTGTAGGTGTCAGTACCGAGATCGAACAGACGATCGAGTTCTCGCATGAGCTCCGGATCGTCAACATCGCAGCTCTGTACATGGTCGATCAGGCCCTGAACGGCATACTGCAAGAAGGGGAACCGGACAATCACGGCATGATGTTCTTTCCGAAGGCCAGATTCGGTAAACCTGGTATACTCCCACGAGTTGAAGCAGCCGGACAGGAGATAATTGATGATAGATAAAGTCAGGGAGCGATGGGTGGCAGTTGGTTCGAACGCCGGAAACCATGGATTCGAGTTGGATTCTGTTGCACTTGGCCGGTGGCTGTCGAGCAGGAATTCCGTGAAGGAGTGGTGGATTATCTGGACAGTCTCATTCTCGAGGATTTCCAGCAAGGGCCCACAGGCTGTCCGGACCATCGACTTCGCGTCTTGGTCGTTCCTGAGACCGGCCTGATCAGGTGTAGAGAGTACGAGGGTCGCGAGCTCAGTTACTCGCAGTGGCCGAGTGGAATGTGTGACCCAGGAGAGTAGCCAGGACTGGAAGGGCAGACCGGCACCGGACCGTGTCGCGTGCTCATGCAGAAGATTTACGTACATTTCCTCGAGGGACTCGGGCAGTCCCTGGAGATGCCGGTCTACGGGTGTTGCAGACTGTTCCATAAACTGGTCGAGCATGAGCCGGGCGTAGAGGAAGAGTCCCTCTGCTTTTTGGCAGATAGTCTCTTTAATTCGTACCTGCTGCTCCTCTGTCAAAGGACGCTGTTCTTGCTGGACGAGCCGCTGCTCGATATACGTCCCGATATCACTCTCAACAGCGCGTTTCGTCAGCCGAATGAGGCCAAATGGGGGACCCCTCAGACCGTCCACCAGGTGCGGGACAGGCCGGCTGGTTATAATGAGCTTGGTCGACTTGGGGCCCATCTGTGCGAGCTCCGAAAGGAGAGGGAGGAAATCATTCTGTTCAACGGCAAGCTCGTCCAAGGCGTCAAAAACAACATATGCGCGAGGAAGAGTCGACAGAGCGAACAGAAACGCCTGCCAGAGTTCCTGAGAAGGCGTACACTCACTGCTCGACCTCTGCTTCCGCAAATCGTTAAACCGCACTTGGAGAGGGATACTATGGTCCAGCAGCTGGTAAAGGCAGTCCTGGACGAGGTTGTGGGGGTTGCTGTTGGACTTGATGATGCGACGGGCGAAGAAGAAGACCACGGGCGCCGTTTCTTCCTCTTTCAATCTTTGGATAAGCCGCGCTGCGACGACTGATTTCCCGCTGCCTGGGATGCCCTGGATCCAGAGGGCCCCGGTCGTGGTCTCGGTCGAGTCGTGCCATTTCTGGTACGCTTCAGACTGGACAAGCCAGTCGCCGGTCCCTGGGGCATGGGCTTTCAGATGTTTGCGATATTCGCTGCCGTCGGAGTCGAACTCGGTGGGCGACAGCCACGACCGAATGGCAGCGATGTCTTCGGGAGTGACGGTGACCTCCTTCTCTTTGGGTGCGTCCCCCTTGCTCAGGCTGGAGTTGGTTAGCGGCTGAACAGGATCAGGGGAGGGGTCCAACTCATTGGGCGTCTCAACAATGACAAAATCGTCGTGATTCATTGTCTGGTGGATGATGGAAGAGAGACGGTGTTCTTCCGCAGCGGCTTTGGCTGTTTGTCTTTTGGACCCCACGATGACTCAGTCCGAATTTAGGCAGCCTTCAACGGTGAATCAGCCTAATTCAGCCAGGCATCTATTATAGCGGTCACTTGGCTGCGGAAGAGACCGTCGGAAGAATGCTATCATACCTGTCTAGGCATGGATATGCACCTTGATCCTCTTCCCTGTTTATGTACGAAATAGGCCTATATCTTTGGTGACTATTTATCTCGGGTAAATTTATATATAGA
The DNA here is from genome assembly GCF_001890705.1 of Aspergillus sydowii CBS 593.65. Lineage (NCBI taxonomy): Eukaryota > Fungi > Ascomycota > Eurotiomycetes > Eurotiales > Aspergillaceae > Aspergillus > Aspergillus sydowii. Next base: position 1,160,279 of record NW_024467866.1, read on the forward strand.
GATATAATAGTTTTCCTATTACTATAACTAAAGTAGTAAATTAACTGCCCTGGAGATACTGTGGTTATAGAATATTATACTTATAAGGTATTAGTTTACGATTTTATACTACTATTCTCATATTCCAATCAATCCTGCTATATATTGATATAGTACCTTCTATCTCTCTAATTATGGCCTGATTTCCCCAAGCTAACCCTAATATCGACACGAGCCTTTGACCAAGCTCTTGGGTCCCCGCAATCTCGTCTCGAGTTTTTGATCGTCCGACTCCACTGCCTGTGGGGGTGCTGTACCTCGGATTGGACATGCACGAGTAAGCCTCTAAATGGGACATACACCACTGCTGTGTAGACCACCCCGTATCACTTGCAGAACAATGCCCCGTCTATCCTTTCTGATTGGCAATCCATGCCTGGTCATTTCCGCTTTCTCTGGGCCACTTGATACTCCATCGCGAGAGACCCTTCCGTGGGCAGATCTAGCAATTTCCGCAACCCACCCCCCCCCTCCACGGGGATGGACGATATCTCTATGGTACTTCCACCGGCAATCCATTCCCCTGGATAGCAGATACAAACTGGGAGCTCTTCCAAGGGCTCAAAAAAGCGGATGCGGACTTGTATCTCGCCGATCGAGCTGCCAAGGGCTTCGCTGTTAACCAGGATGTGCTCTTGTCCAAGTACAACGTGACCACCATTCCCAACTTCTACGGTGACTTGGCGATTGACAACAATGACCCGACGCAGCCAAATGAGAATTATTTCGGCTTTGTTGACTGGGTTACTGCTCGAGCAGTAGAGTACGGGATTCTGATCTGCTTCGTGTCGGTATGGGGTCGGTATGTCAGCGGCGGGTAGTATGGGACAATCGGCCCGCGACTGTTCAATGAGAGTAATGCTGAATACTTTGGGAGGTATCTGGGAAAGAGATACCCCGGTATACCCAAGATGCTCGGCGGCGATACGAATGGGTTCTGGGCCAACAATGTTCCTCAGGCTTGTGGTATCACCTATGGTGGTCTTCCCGTGCAGCAAAGCTATGAGAATATCTCGCTTGTTGCGAGCCCGGAGCATTGGCAGCAGCCTCAGCTTGGGCTGCCAGAGAATGCGAGTGCTATTGGCCTGGTGCTAAACAGGTAGGTACGTAGGGAAGCTTTTTGAGTCGATGTCCAGGGAGGAGTTCAATGGGTTGAGGCCCGCGGGGGAGTATATCCGTTCACCGGGGAGAAGGGAGGATATTTTGTCATACGAGTCGAATCGGTATATCGCTGGCAAATTACCAAGGGGTACTACTGGGCGTTTGCTGGGTACGGGGATACTTTTAATGCTGATTTCCAAAGTGTCTCGCAGGATTGGGGTTTTAAGGCCGACGAGCCCCAGGCGGAGTGGTCTGACCCTCGAACATCCTGTACCCATAGGGTGAGCCTCAAGATACTAGGCAGTGCAAAAGAGGAGGCGACATTCACGCCGCCTAATAGTGGTAGAGTAGACCATGATCGGGTGCTGGGTATCAAGAAGATTTATAGTAGTTGTTGATTCCCGTCAGTCAATCTGCCTCCTGGTCGATAGGAGATATTTTGGTTTTTAGCCATTTCAAAATTATACTATTAAATGCATAATAATACAGTCAGACACTTGTCGTATAACTTTGCGAGACTGGCAAAATTGACACCTTGGCCCAACCTGCAGGACTTTTATATACAATAATCCATGTAACTCCTCAAGCCGGATATATGGGTGTCACCGTTCAGCGGGCGGCGTGGGCAACTCGCTAGGAGCCTGGTTGTCCGAAGGGAGCTCATGATGACCCCATTGCTTATTTTCACCAGGGAAGGGACCGACCGTCGTGATTGTCGGTGGTGCTGCTTGCAACAGCTTCCTCCGCTGACTCCTCTCGTATAAGGCCCATGCAATGGATACCATGGCAATCACCCCCAGTGGTACCCCAACCCCTGCACCGATCGCAACATCGTGGTTGGATGAGCCAGCATCCTGCGTGTGTTCTTCTTCGGTATCTGGGGAGTCTGTGGTCGTGTTTGTGCAGCTGCTGGTGCTGTTGACCTCGGACGCCTTCACGTAGCCCTCCAATAGCGCAGCCCCCGGCATGAACACCCCGGATTCGATTGTAAAGGGCTCGCCTGAATCACATGCTGGGAACTCTTCGTCGGGCCTGTTGACAATGGAGTTGCAACAGTACAGAATATCACTCTCGGTCACATTGTATAGCACGATCGCAACTCCGCTGTCCCTCTGTGTATCCGCTGGAGGATATTAGCCGTTGTCAAGGGCTCGGGATCGGCGATCGGGAGACCTACTGCAATGCTGGGTGCATTTTCCATTATCGAACCTGGCAGATGTGCAGCTGCCACGCGAAAGACCAAAGGGCTGTTCCTGGGACAGACAGAGGCCATTGTCCAGGCAAATCGATCCTCTACCACAGCACGCACTGTCCTCACCAGGTTCACATTGGACGTCATCTGGCGCCGGCTTTGAATTTGGATAGTAGCAGTCTGCAGTGGACAGGCTGACAAGCAGCGCAGTGCAAAACAACTGGACCAGTCGGACTCGAAAAGGCGCGCTGCGTGGCATTTTCGAGGTGCGACGGGAGGAAAGCTAGAGCCTCAAGAGGACAACAAGAGGGTGGAAGACACCGACGAGAAAAAGGGACAAGAGCCTCTCGCCCAGCCTCGCCTGGTCAACGACGATTAGGGGCTCTCTGATGAACCCGATGAACTCAGCCCCATGCTCATTTTATTTTAACCGGGGTGGTCCAAAAAATGGGCTGATGATTGGGTATGAGGCCTTGGCCCATGCACGCTTGAACCCTCCACAACAAACTAAATCAGAGCTATCTTCGCCCGGCTCTTGGCTCATATTCGCTACGAGCCGACGACAGCTGCAATCATGGCGAGTTGTGCACAAACCCATCCAGGTGCCTGCCTGGCTTATCTTGTTCAATGACCTTCTCTGCTCTCAAGCTTTCTTGTCCCGATTTCTGCCAGCCATGCCGTGCGCCATGGCTGATGAGCTGGCAGTGCTATTATAAGCACTATCGCCGGGCAGGATGGGCTAATGCAAGCTTCGCATTGGCTTGTTTATGCTCAAGTTGGTCCACTGCGCCACGTTCACAGGCCTGATTTGGCCCCTTCGGGCATCTCGCATGCATCCCTCGTGAAGCCTGTGAAGCCTTGTCCAGTGAATTCATGTAGTCCCGTAGACGTGATTCCAGGATGGGAAGACGCAGTGCTTTATCAAGTGAATGCCGATGTCATGATTGGAGGCCGCTGCCATAAGAGCCTCTATTAACCATATCGATGACGACGCCGTCACCCCGCCTTGCCATGATTTTTCAAGATGAGAAACCCAGATCTCGATAGATGATGATCCACTGGCTATACAACTCACAATGTACTATGGAGCATGGCTTTTTTACGCCGATACCTCTGGTTGTGGTCGCTGCTTCTGACAGTTTTCTTCCTTCTCATTCTACGGTCTCTTTCTTCTGTCCGTACCCGGTGGCCTTCTATCAAGGTCTTAAATCCAAGCGGCTACCTGCAATGCACGAGGGAGTGGAGTCCAGATGATGACACTGCTCCATTTGCTCATGAACCGATAGGAACAGGAACACTCCGCGATGTCAGGTATGTAGCTGTCGGACCCTCTGTTATGTCTTTTTTTGATTTGATATAGGGAAGAGCAGTTTTACCAGGGAGGAGTCTCTACTATCAAATTATTAAACGGATCGTCTCCTACTCTCCCGGCAATCTATGACCCTTATCCAGATTATACTGGGACAGGTGGGAAATTCCACGCCTGCCATGGACCACGAGGAACCGTCCTAAACCGCCAGGATCCCAAAGACATGGTTCTGGCTTATCCTGGTCTGCAGGAGGGTACGTCTGCTATCCCCAAATTGTGAACTGCCTAACAAAGTGGTTTGTCTGTACTAGGTTTTCCGTTCCCAAAGTACGGTTCGTATGACGCTCTCAAACTGGACGGCTGCAGCTGTACAACTCGCAGTTCTCGCTTTGGGGCCTATGGTTACACGGAGTCGGGCCCTAACATCTCTAGTCTAAATACTGCGGACCAGATTTGGGAAAATGTCAACTGGAAATCGCTCCAGGCACAGTGCCTTGAGCGGAACAGTGACAGGTATAAGACGCAAGACAGGGGTTGGGATGGCCTCCTGCCGTTGCAATATGAAGCAATCCAACGCAACCAGAAGCGCGACTCACCAGGATTCCATCCAAGATCGGCAGTGGTGCTTCGAGCATGGCATGATATGCAATGGACTGAAAATTTGAAACATCACATTCGATCGTTGATAATGGAGCTTTCCCTGCACTCCGGTGCGGAATATGAGGTGTTCCTCTTGACCCATGTCAAGGACAACGATATACCGCTCTATGGCCCCGATGAGGAGGAAAATATCCAAGACCTAAAGGACCGGTATATCCCCCGCGAGTTCTGGGGTATAACGATATTTTTCAATGAGCAGATGCTGGAGTCATGGTATCCCAAGGTCGACGAGCATAAGTATTAGCCCTAACCATTTAAGATCTTCCTAGTACTAATGTATTAGACCCCTGCACCAGCACCTGCAGCCACTGCAGATATTCTCCGTTATATTCCCCGAATTCGACTACTACTGGCAATTGGAGATGGACGCTCGTTTCACTGGCCATATGTACCACTTCCTTCAGCGGGCAAGCGACTTTGCAAAACAACAGCCCAGAAAATACCTATGGGAGCGGAATGCATACTTTTATATACCCGGTGCGCACGGCAGCTGGACAGATTTCGTCACAGAAGTCGACGAATCAATGGAAAGCGAAGAGAGTATTTGGGGTCCTGCTGCTCCGGAATCTCTACCATGGCTGGATCCCGTTGGGCCCGAGCCTCCTGTGGACCATCCCCATGACGATGACTACGAATGGGGGACTGGCGAAGAGGCAGATCTGATTACTTTCCTCCCGATATTCGACCCATCCGGTACGACCTGGGTGTTCTCGGCCATGGTCTGGAACCTCCCCGAGGATATACCGCGACGTGCATCTCCGGTTACCATGGGTCGATTCTCTCGTCTCCTACTGCGCTCTATCCACGATGCACAGGTGGATGAAGGGGTCGCACTGGTGTCGGAGATGACGGCCTCATCATTTGCATTATGGCATGGTCTAAAAGCCGTCCACGTCCCGCATCCATTATATGCAGACGGCAAATGGACGCCAAAAGAACTAGCGAGGATCCTTAATAAAGGTTCGCCGGAGAGAATGAATGGTGGTTCAGATAGTCCCTGGAACTGGGACCATGAGTTCGACCATATCCTGTATCGGATGACTTATATGTTCACTGCTCAGACCCCGGAGGACCTCTACCGCAGATGGCTGGGCTATAAGGCAGATCCCAATCAATACACCGACGGCAGTTATCACCAAGACCCGCAAGGACGGAACTGGTTTGATAGTGGTGATTTACGCGAGGATTTATATGGTCCGCTTTGCTTCCCTTCTATGCTTCTGCATCCTGTGAAGAACACTGCCCTTAGAAAGGGAAGTGACATGGCTGTTCCCGTGTGAGCTGTTGCTGTAGTAGCATAGACCTTCAATATTACACTCATCTCGCCATAATATGATCTCCCCACAGACCTGCCTAATACGTCTCGNTACCAACGTCTCCAGGCTACATAGCATAATACCATGCTAGTGGCGAGAACCAACCGTTGATAAAGAAAGTGATTGATGGGGGTACATTGTCATGCTCTCTTTATGGCGTCTGGTGTGCAATAATATAAAAAGTTTCTTTTAGTTCTGGCTAATAAGACCCGAGAACGGTGTTATGTTCAGTTATGCTCAGCAGCCCTAGCTTCTAGTAGACCTGGGTATATAGCAGCCCTCAATCGTATACGAGTTGGAAACTGTTGTAGGAACTTACACAAAGCTCACGCCCAGCCAGTCGTATCGACCGCTACTATCTTCCCACCCTCGACTACAGTCCCATTGATAGGAAACACCATGCCCCCGGAAGTCGCAATATAAAGAGTCTTGGTGTCCCCCGGCAAGGTCCCAAAAGCAGGTGCAACAGACCCTGCCAGCGTCATCTGGTCAGGCTCACCAGCCACATACGTGACCGTGCCATTGGGCGAGATAGCCGCAAGCCGATTATCCGCATCGGTGGCAGCCCAGATGGTGTCATCGTCTTCGTCGGCACTGAAACAGAAGGTATCTAGGTAGATTGCACGGAGGGCGGCGACCAGCTCGCTTTTGGCCCCCGGCGCGGCATACCCATCAGGCGTGATCGCCATCCGATAAATGGACGCCAGATAGCTGTTCGACCAGTAGAGGTAGCCCTTGCGGATCTGGACGCCGTTGATGCCGAACTGCGTCGCCCCCCACACGGGACCGACCATGTCGCTGTCCTGCAGGCCGAGCTCGTACTCCCGGGTGAGGGTGTCGACCCGCCAGACCACGCCGGCCGTGGAGTCGCTCACAAGCACCGTGCTGGGGGCGTCCGGGAGAGGCCTGATTCCGACCAGGAGGCCGCCGTCGGGGATGCTCACCAGCTCCTGGATGGAGGGCTTGCCGCCCTTGCCGTCGAGGGTTGGGTGGAGGTCAAGCTCCCACACGCCAAAGGTGCCGTTGATGCCGACCCCGAGGCTGCTCTGGTTGCCGCCCAGGAAGGCCAGGACGTTCGGGCGGGTCTCGACGATGGCGGTGGTCGCGTTGATCTCGTCAAAGGTGTGGATAAGCGTCATGACGGGGTGGTCTGCGTTGGGAGCGGAGATGGAGTAGATCGAGGCATTGGGCCAGACGGTGGTCACGTAGATGTCACCATTGGGTCGGATGAAGATGTTGTTAAGATATGTCGGAAGAGAGAACTGGTAGACTGTTCGGAGTGGGAGTGGAAGCGATACAGCTCGTACAGTCGTTGCAAGTAGTGTTACGGCGATTATCGCTAGGCTGAAGAGCCCAGCGTGTCTAGTTGTCTTCATAGCAACGTATCAGTCTTGTACCTGGTATATACAGTCAACAAAGAGAAGACACGCAAATTGGAGAGACATTAAGGCCTGGATAACTTATCTCCAGAAACCCTTGCTCTATGGTTTCGCCGACTATGGACGGCCGTATTCTCCGAATGTTCCTTTCGGGATGCGCCGAACTATACAATTCTCCGAAGGTCACTGAACCCTGTCAATCGATAATTACCATGCATTATGCCGAAGAATTAATTCGCTCCGAGTCCATTGGATCTTAGTGGGATTATAGAAATTTGCCCACCAGGGGCGTACATAACTCACCCCGGCGCACTGAACCTGGACGTTGACAATTCCATGTATATTGCCTTGAAACTGCCAGGGTCCGGTGGTTTCTTCTATGCGACATGAAGACCTCATTACTTTCTCTCCTGGCCCTCGTGGCCAGGTCAGTTGCTACTCCAGCTCCCCGAGCTAATGTGAGGGACATTTCGATACAGCATTCGGCTGGGACGAAGCCCTGCAAAAACACCCCTACTTCGCGCCATTGCTGGGGAAAGTATAACATCGACACAAACTACTACACCACAACGCCCGACTCAGGCCGGACCATCGAATACTGGCTGTCAGTTGAGGAGGGTACCTGCAACCAAGATGGATATGTTCGTCCATGCATGACGTTCAATGGAACGATGCCAGGACCTCCGATTATCGCCAACTGGGGCGACAAGCTCGTCGTTCATGTTGCCAACAATATGAAGACGAATGGTACCGCCGTCCACTGGCATGGAGCCCGACTACACCATAGCAACGAGTGGGATGGAGTTCCCGGAGTCACTCAGTGCCCCATTGCACCGGGGGAGTCGCTCACCTACAAATTCCGAGTGACCCAGTACGGCACATCCTGGTACCATAGCCACTTCTCGCTGCAGAGTACAGAAGGTCTGTTTGGCTCATTGATCTTCAACGGCCCGGCCACTGCAAACTATGACGAAGACCTCGGTCCCATCTTCCTGCAGGACTGGTCGCATATCCCGACTTTTACGGCCTGGGAGGCGAAGCAGAAGTGGGGGATTACGCACTCGCAAACGACCACACTAATCAACGGGATCAATACATTCAACTGCTCAGCATCATTGGACCCGAATTGCGTGGGCGGCGGGAAGAAGTTCGAGGCGGTCTTCAAGCCTGGCAAAAAATACCGCCTGCGTCTGATCAACGTCGCAATGGATAGCCAGTGGCGCTTCAGCATCGATGGCCATAAGCTCCAAGTGATCGCGAACGATTTTGTACCGATTGAGCCCTACGAGACTGACAGTGTCCTCATCAACGTGGGCCAGCGGTACGACGTGATCGTGGAAGCCAATGCGACGCCAGGAGACTACTGGCTGCGTGGTGGATGGGTGAAGTCATGTCAGGGCGTGGCCAACGAGCACCCTGATTCCGCCACGGGCATTATTCGATATGACCACTCTAGTATCAGCGACCCAACAAGCACGACCACCATTGAGGCACCGAAGTCGTGTGATGACGAGCCCCAAAAGAACCTCGTCCCTCACTTGAAACTGGACGTGGGAACCATTGCCGACACAACAGTTGAGGATATCAACGTGCGACTGACCAACGCGGCGGTGTTTCAGTGGACCGTCAACTCCAGCAGTCTCGTCCTCGACTGGAACGAGCCCACTCTCAAGCGTGTCTTTGACAACGCATCGATCTTTCCCACCCCATACAATGTTGTAGAGGTTGATGTAAGCACTCCATCTGCTTGGTATTATGTCCTGTTCCTAATCCCATCCCAGAAGAAGAATCCTCACGGAGACGAATGGGCAGTCCTTGTGATTGAGAACAAGGCGGCCGCGTTCTTTGGAGGGTATGTTCCTCATCTTTGTGGCAGGCGCTTCGATTCTCTAACGTCGTCCTAGTATTGCGCACCCTATCCACTTCCATGGGCATGACGTTTGGATCGTGGCTCAGGAAAAGACACCGTGGGACGGGACAACAGCGTCGTTCCAGACTATCAACCCACCGCGCAGAGACACTGCTATGCTCCCCCCACATGGCTACCTGGCCCTCGCGTTCCAGCTCGACAATCCGGGGGCTTGGCTCGTTCATTGCCACATCCCCTGGCACGCTAGCATGGGCCTAGCCCTTGAGTTTGTTGAGAGTCAGGGTTCAATCTCGATCAAAAAGGCTCACCGGAAGGCTTTCGACGAAACATGCAAGAAATGGTCGCAGTGGTCGGAGGGTGCGCCGTACCCTCAGGATGACTCTGGAATCTGATATCCGTCTGGCCCAACCTCAGATCCCTTTTTGTATGAGGAGATTCTGTAGATTCGGCCATGCAGGGAATCTATTGTATCTATATATTTGGCATACAGGCACAATCTCACCAAAATTTGGGTTACATGGGGAAGTTAGGAAATGAAAACTCTCAAGACCCCTGCGGTCGGGAAGTTCCTTCCCTATGCTATCAATCCTGCTTCTACCAGGGAGTATTGGTCCTTCTAGAAAGCAAATATGCAAAAGAGAGTGAAGGTGGCTTTTATACACACATAGCCTTCCCAGAAAGCAAGATACAGAGATTGTATATATTTTGTTATTGCAACAGGATACATCTCATGTCTGTAGTTCCCCTCCACTACTGGGGTAAAGGAACACTCCAGCATTCCACCGTGGCTACTGTCCTCTCTTCATTGACATTCGGTTGTCCAAGCACATACATCTTCTGGAGATCCGCGTACTTGCCCCCGACCTGAATGATAAGCCGTGTGTTCTGGGTTGCGGAAGACCCAATGCCATCTTCCTCGATGTAGAACGGCGACCCATCGCTTGCATGTCCGTACGCATACACCCACGGCAGCTGCGATGTTGTGCCGTTTTCTTTGATCAGAATTGGAGCGGCCAGCCCACCCTCGATGGTGGCACTGAATCCGGGGCCGTAAATTGTACCACCAGTGATGGGTTCGACAACGCGGGTGCCGCCCCCGAGCAAAGGGATGGGAGCGAGAGCCCCGCCTAGGTTGACTGTGGCACTGAAGAGGTATGTAGAGACAAGAGGTCCGACTTGTGGAGAAGAGGTTGAACCGGACATTGTCATTGCGTGAGAGGGCTTGGCGTCGTCGGAGGATGGGTGGTTGGAGTGGAAGGTGGGAAGATGGGAATTATCCGAATGAACAAGGAAAAGCCGGTACGAATGATGTACATTAAATATTCCCATACATGGGGTTCATCCTGGTCTCTTTACTATTCTAGATGGGCAGCGTCCGATTCCGAAGTATCCTCTTATGCCTCCGATTACCCGATTCGGAACGAAAGTCGCCGAATACTCACCTCCGTCTCCTTTCTATTTCGATATGGAAATCCTCACCCCGAAATACAAGCATTGACAATCAAGATCTCACTTTCAACTCAAAATGCCCCCAAAATCGCGGCTGCCTGGCCTCCGCCACGTTCGGGCGATAGGATCCTCTTCTTCTATAAGAGCTCCGATATCCCGAATCCTTTCTCTTCATAGTGCCACATCTGGGCCCGGACCCTTGCCAAAACTCCCTTCGCCTCATCAGATACCACTCTGTCAAACCGCCGCCATGTCTACTATGCCGGCAAGTCACGGCCACAGCGAGGCCTGTTGTAACATCCCGCCTGTGGTCTCCACGGGATACGTACCAAAAGGATCGTATGAGGCGCTCGGCGGAATGAAGACGTGTAAGTAATATCGCGTCATGCGTCAAAGAATAAACCTGATTGGGGGACTTTTGCTCGTCTAGATACCACTGGCCCAGAGGATGCGACCAAAGGCATCATCGCCGTGTTTGACATTTTCGGATACTTCCCTCAGACCCTACAAGGAGCCGATATCCTCGCCGTCGGCGACAAGCACCAGAAGTACAAGGTGTTTCTCCCGGATTGGTTCGATGGGCAACCATGTCCGCCTGAATGGTATGTATATGTTGACCTCCGGACCACGCAATAACCACTAACAGAAGAGAATAGGTACCCCCCGGATACCGAACAGAAGCAAAAGGACCTAGGCGAGTGGTTTGGCAGAAACATGCCTCAAGGTCCTGCGGCGAAGCTGCCGGACTACGTCGCTGCGTTGCAAGCCGCATACCCATCGATCACCTCGTGGGGGCTTATCGGGGTGAGTCCGTCGTCTCCCGGTGATTAAAATCTATTTTGGATGCACTGACTTGGTACCGACAGTACTGCTGGGGAGGAAAAGTCGCGGAGCTGGTGACGTCGAGCAGTTCGAATCCGTTCAAAATCGCTGCTGCCGTCCATCCTGCCATGGTCGATCCCTCTGGCGCGGAGAGAATCTCAGTTCCGTACATCATGCTTGCGGCAGGGGAGGACCCGAAGGAGGCGGTTCAAGTCTTCGAAAGCAAGCTTACTGTCCCTCACCATGTCGAGATCTTTGACGATCAGGTCCATGGCTGGATGGCTGCACGGGCTGACCTGTCGGATTCTCGTGTGCGGGAGGAATACACCCGGGGTTATAAGACTGTGCTTGAATTTTTCGGGAAGCACTGGTTGTAGAGAAGAAATGATGTTAGATAATGGATTGAGTTATTCTGTAGACCAAATGGTGCCTGACTAGAGCTAGAATCCGAATGACCACCTTGACGTCTGTCGTAGATAAATACCTGTCACACCCTCCATTGGGGCGGAACGCTACCTAGAGATCTATATCGTCGAGTCTGGGTGCTGTCAACCCACCTAGTAGAATACTTCTTTATTCCTAAGAGCGATACCATCCGTCTCAAGGGTGGTTGATTCATTGTCAACCAACTTTATATCATTCACAGTTACTCGGACACCAACACGGACAGATAGGTCACAGTCCACCCAGCTTTGACTTCAACATCAACCAAATATAGGCCAATCCTGTCTTGCAAACCGCCCACCCAAACCCAAGCCCCGTCAGCCCAATCATCCGGTTCAGCAACAAAAGCCTCTTGGCATACAGGATAGCTTCACGATCCCTCTGCTCTTGGGTGATTTCGCCGCTCCAGACTCTGTCCATTTGCAGGCAGTGTCTGGCGGCTTGTTCGGAAGCCTTTCCCAGGTGGGACCTAAATCCTGCAAAGGCATCGCCAACAAGGACGAGACGGCCATCATAGAAGGTGGGGGCCGTTGCCTCGATCTCGCCTACCTTCGTGACAAATGGTTGAGGTGTAAGGCTGACTACCTCGGCCAGTGGCGATGTCATCTGTGGCAGATAGCGCTCAACCTGCTTTGCCCAGACCGCTGGGTTGACGAGACCCTGCGGGACGGTGTTTTTATGATGTTTGCCGTTGATGTCTGTGAAGACGGCTGTCATTTCGGGAGACCCAGTCGGTACAACGTAGTACCAGACCCAGTTTATGAGGCGCTTTCCGGGCTCTACATTGCCGCCTTCGGTTGGGATGATATAACTGGGCTTGTTAGCACACTGAGTCAGGGAAAGGGAGTCTAAGGTGGAGAAACCAGTTACCTGATAAAGTACGTGCCCTTGAGTAGGGTGAAGTTCAGTCTGTTTGTAAAATATTCCACCGTCTCTTGCGACAACAGACGTTCAGGAACCGTCCCACGCCAGGCAATATACCCAGCATAGTCCTCCCTCGTTGGCACCTGCAAGATCTTGCGGACAGTCGAGTGCACACCGTCTGCGGCAATGACCATTTCCGCGCTGACGCTGCCTTCCTCCCCGCTGACCACGTCGAGGTAATGCACTTGCACGATCCCCTTTTCCCGGTCATAGTGTAGCCCCGTTGCTCGCTTTCCGGGCATATACTCCACTTTGCCGTCTGTTGGTTTGGGAACCGGTGGCTCAGGCACCGCATCCGACTTCATGCCGTCAAAATTCGCCCGCAGGATGAGGTAGAGACATCCCCAGTTACTCATATTGTGGTTCCATACAGTGTTGACCACTCGGAGCCGCTTGCGCCACGCTGCGCTGAGGAACCGGGTTGGGATGGCAGCTGGCCGGCCCGTGGCATCGTACTTTTTGAGGAGGGCCACGACGCTGGGTCCAATCGAGACTCCGGACTCGTGGCTGTGTCTGTCCTTGGAGGGATCCTGCTCCATCACAATCACATCGCAGCCTTTACGCTTGAGTTGCAGGCCTTGCAGGAGGCCTGATACGGAACCACCGATCTGGAGAAATATCGGTTATCAGGGGAGTTTATCACCCAGATCGACAGAAATACATACTATTATAGCCGATTTTGGGGGAGCCATAGTTTGCTGGCTGACGGATATTGTCTATGGCGTGGGAAGAGCAAGTTAGATAGTATGCAAATGCCACGGTGGGCATAAAACTCTATATATCAAACAGCCCGATTAAAAGTATGAGAAATCAGTTGACGAAAGAAGACTGACTGGGTTCACATGGCTGATCTACCCAGCGCGCTGTGGCTATAGTGGAATTCCCCTTTGAGCTGGCTCCTCGTCATCTTAGGTCCGACAAGACATCCATTCGTAATGTTTAGATTCGGCGTAATAAGCTGGAGCCTTTACCCCGTGGCGTAAAGGATCAATCGGAAAAAACGCCTAAATAAGGCTGCCGAATTGGAAGAGGAATTCCACCGACTCGGAGGTAAGAATTGATGCCGAGGCCCTGCCAGAGATAGTCAAACGCAAGATAGTTAATAGCAACGTGCGCAAATACCGACCACATGGATTTTTAAGATAAAAATGCTTTGTAGCCTCGATATTGCATAGACTTGATGTATCGTATACTGAAGAGTTCTCGGTTCGTGGAAAAACTTTAATTTTCTCTTTATTAGGTTATCTTGTAGTTCCTTTTCGATCAGGTTTATGCTCGTCCCACTCTACAGGCATGTAAAGCACCCAGTATCTACCTCCCTTTCGTGTCAAGCACATCTAGGTTCATCATAGTTTATCAGTTGCATCATAAAAGACCATTTAACAAGTCCTCAACCTCCTCGATCATCGCGCGCAGCTCTCTCACCTGCTCCCTCACTGTCTTGTGTAGCCGCCCATTGATCAAGCCTGCCATCAGTCCCTCATCCAGCAACTGTGTCCTGTCTCTTCTGTTTCTATTGGGGGTCATAACTCCATCTGTAGATGTCTCAATGATCACTCTCCCATCGGACGGCAAACCAAGGGCCCCTTCGACGTTACCTAGTGCGTCAAGCAGCATCGACACAGCCTTCTTTGTCCGCGTTGCCGCTTCACAACCAACACAAAGACAAGTCTGCTGCAGCTGACCTAGCCGTAGCCCACGGTATGCATGAATATCTTCCATGAAAAGCCCCGCGGGTCCGCCATTGTCGTGAAGAGCGTGTGTATTGGGCAAGTTGCCCAGGTATCGTTGCATGTATCCAAATATTAGCGAGTATATACGGGTCAGGGTCATGTAGCACGAGAGCGTCAGGAGCTTCGTCGGCATGTCCATTTGTACCCGTGTGCTTGAAGGTGGGAGGTGACAATGGCCGGAGAGGACCGCATGAAAACGTTGGGAGAGGAAGAGTGCATCTCCGATGGGGTAGTTGGTCAATTCACCTCCATATTCGTGTAACTGGCTCTCGTAACGCGACATTATCGGCAGCATGCTGGCTAGGTCAACCAGTGGTCCGCATGGTCTCTCGGCTGGTTCCGTAACGGTGAATTCTCCCCCCAGGTCGGTGCTCATTGTGTCTGGTGGCGTTGGGAGCATGTTCGCGACGCCGAAGAAAGCCTCCATATCAGCGCAGAAGTCGTCAGGGTAGCTGGAGGAGGGTGGAGACGCAAACACCAGTGTTGAGTCGAGGAGGCCGTCGTGATCCCACACACTGGTCATGAGAGATTCGTCTTGCGTACTGCCAACGGACCCTGTTCTTTCTTCTAACTCCATGCTCGGCCTCGGATCCTCAGAAGACACCAGTGTATCCGCAACAACAGAGCTCTCGCGAGACGCAGAGGTCGACAGTGTAAATGTACCCATTCCTGGTAAGGACTGTGCGAATGTTGTCTTGCTTTTGCGCGGCACGTCTTGTTGGCTGTCCGCTGTTTTCTTCTGGCGACCTGTACGAAGCCGTTGACTGAAAACACATGCCCTTGGCTCCTTTGACTTGGAGCATCGCTGACACGGACCAGTGGGGTTGCTCTTTGACGACGGGACACATCGCAACTTCTGAGATCGGCAGCGATCGCACGACGTACGTAGCCCCATGGTGTTTTCATTGGTGCCGAAAGTGGTGTCCATGGTGCTTCGCGGACAAGCAATGGATTCGATAGGTATTAACATCGACTCTTGATCTTGTGATATGAAATGGGTTAGTTGTTGTCTCTCCAAGGTACCCAGAAGATATATAACTAGCGTCAGTCCGATAATATGTCCGCGGCTGATTATCTGTCAATAGTTCTCCTTCAGCCGGTCGGGTCTAGTGGCGAAGATGGTTCGTAATCTAGAGCACGACCCTAGTTTGACAACCCCCGCCGTTATTTCATGGACAATCAATCTCACCTACACGTGCATGATCTTGTCCACGTCTAGGCTGACTATGTCGCTCCTGAGGCACTAATGGTGCCGAGAGTTTATTTCTCACGCTCTTATCAAGACCAGTGATCCTTACTCGGCCAAGCCTTCATGGCTAGTCTTACATGCATGGCTCTTACTGGACAAATGAAGGCGTCCGTCAAGGGTATGCAGTTGGCGCATACCGGGATTGTCCGAGGTGGCATGCAGAAGGATATGATCGCGGGTAGTCTTGTCTTTCGCGAGGAGACAATTTAACCGACAATTATATGGTGACAATAGCCAGGATGCTTATCCCTGGTGTCGACAGTTGCATCTGCCAAAAGTCCTCGTATACACGGCTTCCAGGCGGATGCTCCGATATGACTAGCGGAGCAGATATGCAGGAGCCTGTCTACTGAACAACGTGTTCATATTGGTTCCATGGTACACGATCCCCCCTGTGTGATTGCCATAGACCAAGTATTATACGGACCCTGGGCTGGATAATGCTGAATCATTTAGAAGCCACTTAATAAAGACCTGGGTGAGGAGTATTAAATCTCTAGCTACATTAGGTGTCTAAGAGCGAGATACAGTACATTGACTAGATTCATGGCCATCCACGATCCTTTCAACTTGGCTCCCGCAGTTTCACGGAGGACTTGGCGCGTAGGTACTCGCCATACCGATAGAACAGAAGCGGCCCTGGAACAAATGCAAGTGCAAGCAGCCCAAGCAATGTGTTCCCCCACCCGTAATTCAGGCTATGGTACATGGCGGGCCCCGCGAGTGGCAAGAAGGTACTAGAAATGTAACGTAGAAGATTATTGGCGCCCAGAGCGGAGGCAGCTGCTTGGGACCCAAAAACATCGACTAGGTACAGTTGCGAGGGCATCTAGACAATCAGCTCATCAGCATTAGCGCGATTGGTGGGGGCCGTCGAGAGACCTACAATCACGAAAAAGGCCCCAAACCCCATGAAGACTGTGCCAATGATAGGCACGATCCAATGAACCTTGTAGTATGCCGTCCAGCCGTAGAGGATCAAGCCAAGTCCGACAAAAGGACTGAACCAAATCATTAGCAGCAGTCGGTATTCTGGTCGCGCCTGCTGCACCCCATCAGCTTTCATGCGTGCTGCTTGTACCCGCCCATTCAGAACGTTGAACAGGAGCATGCTAGCGACTAATGCAACACCCAGGCCTAGGTAGACGAGTCCGGATATGGACGTGCTGAAACCGTATTGACCCTCAAACACGCTAGGAAAGGTTGTAAAGAGGAGGTACATCACTCCAAACACCAATGCAACGTAGAGGGATATGACGAATAGGATGGGCGATTGGAAAAGAAGCATAGTTGGTCGGATCAGGACCTGAACGAGGACCTGTCCTGGTGAGAGCGAAGTATTCGCAAGCTTGGAATGTAAATTCGGTTGGCCAGTAGTAGCACGCAGGCGGGCAGCTTTCCGCTCCAAAATGATCTTGGGGTGGGTTTCGCGCATGACGACCAGTGCTGTGACTCCGGCCACTCCTCCTAGGATCGCTAGCAGCCAGAACGTCCAACGCCAGCCTGGCCCTGCCGCGACAAAGCCCCCAATGACTGGACCGAGAACCTAGGCGACATCTTAGCCAATGCTTGGGAGGAATTGGAGGCGTGGAGCGATCAGTGACTCACTGGTCCCGCCAGAGGCCCCATACTGAATAAAGCCATTGCCACAGCTCGTTTCTGAATGGTCGTAATGTCCGCAATCGTCCCTCCGCCAAGAGCCATCGGGGTACCGCCAGCGCAGCCGGAGAGAAACCGGAAGATGAGAAACTGCGCTAGGGTCTGGCTTAGCGCATTGCCAAGGATAAAGGCCACAAAGATGACATTTGCCGCGTGGTAAATGGGCACACGTCCGTAGATTTCGCTGAGGGGTGAGATGAACATGGGTCCAATAGCAATGCCCAGCACATACAGTGTGACAGCGAGGGTACTGGCAACACTGGAAGCGATGTTCAGGTCGGCTTCGATTTCCTTGATTCCCGGGGCACACATTGTGGGCGCCATGTTCCTGTAGAGAGATTAGCCAAATACGCAGCCACAGAGTTGCATCGCCCGAAACCTACGTGATAAGAGCCAGGATGGAGATGATGACTACATGCGCCCACCTGTTAGACTCTGGCCAGTTGCGAGGGTTGGCTGGGTCATCATCCCCATCCCAGTCGACGATTTCGGTCTCTGGAAGAGCACTGTCTTTCATGCTGCCTTTCTCCAGTTGTTTTAGTGTCATACTGGTGATGTCACAGACGTAGATAGCCGAGAGAATGAATACGAACGAAGCTAAACAAGGTGTCAGTCCTTCGCCAGCTAAGAATGGCCATCGATGCGTTAAATAGATGAAAGTGACCGGAGATAGGACAATAGGCGGTTAGAGTCATCTGCAAGATAGGAGGATCGGAAATGTGGCGGAGGAGACATCCTCTCCTCCGCGGGATGCTTTGCCAACCCCATAGTATAGGAGCGGAGGATCGGAGGGTCGTCGGATCGGACGATCGCAGGGGATCCATGGACCCGCCCAGCGGGGCCCACAATACTCTGTACGAACAAGCCCCCTACGGAGTATGTTCACATTGTACCTAGGTAGTCTCCGAAGGGAAGCGGAGAGAAAAGACTTTCGCCAAAGTGGTAAGCGTCGTCAAGCTTTTGCATTTGCCTAAAGAGAAATATCACGAGAGGGCTGCGCTAGGACGGAATAGGCGGAAGTATGCCTCAGGCAGCGAACCTGGACATCACGTCCACCATCTCCGTTTCTCCTCAAAGAATCAATCATCTAGACGTGAATTCATTCCCTCTTCAGTCTACCCCTAATTTGACGCCCCATGGATTCTTCCCAGTCCGCACAGAAAAGTGACGCTGCAACTCCGTCGCAGCCGGTTTTCAACCCCAGTCGGCGCAGGGAAAAGCCCCAGCTGTCGTGTAATCCGTGCAGGCGTCGAAAGTAAGCACTCTACCACACCCTTCGCACAGATGTGATGTGGCTCTAATCTTTGTTTAGATCACGATGCGATCGCAAGAGGCCTTGCGCTTTATGCTCTATACGCGGTCAAACATGTACATACTCAGAGAACAGTTCAACTGTCGCCGCTCCATCAAGGACAGCTCCGACAGCGCCATCAAACACACATGATCGTTTAGTCCAACTAGAACGACTTGTCATGTCTGTCATGTCGAACTCGGCAGCGGTTGCTAACATGCATACCAACACCGATGTACGACAATTGGTGCCAACTCCGACAGATACGATGCCGGAGGATACTCCGATAGATGAGCGTTCAGAGTGTGGAAGTATGAAAATCAGTGCGTCAGAGCTCCGCTACATTGGAGGGGACCACTGGGTTGCCATTTTGGAAGGCATAGCCGATCTCAAAGACCATGTGGATCGAGAAGAACAATTGCGGCTAGCAGAGAGTCCAGGTCAGATCGCGGATGATCCCGAGGATAATAATGGTGACTCAAATGCTTCGGGCCGAGATGGTGCGTTTCTTTTGTATGGACGTTGCCACCCAACATCTCGAGAAGATATTCTGTCTGCGCTCCCTCCGAGATACGCAGTCGATCGTTATATATCGCGCTACTTCAACTATCTGGATCTCGTCTCAGCCGGTAAGTCCCTTCCGACGTTGTCTATCTGTTGTTTATTAATGGCTCATATACTTCGGTGACATCCAGCTGCTGTCCATGCACCCGCTTTCTTGCGAGAGGCAAGTACTAGAACTTGATCCTATCAACCTACACGTGGAGGATCCAGTACTGACAGGCACTAGTACGAGGCCTTCTGGGCTGACCCCTCGGCTGTCCCCATAATATGGGTCGGGCTGCTCTTCAGCATGATATGTCTTGCTTGTCTGGCATCAAATCAGCCTGATAACCGCGATAATGAGCTACTATCTCTGCAGATTGATCTCTACCGCGAAAAGACCGTCCAATGCTTGATCATGGGCGAATATACGAAATCGGGTCCATATGTACTGGAAACCGTCATCAATTATATCTATGCGGAATTCTGCGTGTGTACGGATGCGAACAGAGATATGTGGTACCTCCTCGCCGTGGAAGTCAATCTTGCGATGCGCACGGGTTACCACCGAGATCCTAGCCACTTCCCTGGAATCTCACCTTTCCAGGCTGAGATGCGGCGGCGAGTCTGGGCAACTGTGCTCATGAGCGATATCATGATTTCGAACCAAATGGGGATGCCGCGGATGATCTCGGATTGGAAGTGTGATACTGCCGAGCCAAGGAATTTGAATGATGCCGATTTTGATGAAGACACCAAGGAACTGCCACCTCCACGACCAGAAACCGAACTGACAACAGCTCTGGGGATCATAGCTCGCAGACGGATGTTGAAGGCCCTCGGTATCATTGCAGATCTCACAAGCAGGGTCAAGCCTTGCTCCTATGAAGAGGTTATGCAGGTGGATCGTATCCTGCATGATGCCGCTGCCAACATCCCGGCACCCCTGAAGTGGAAATCGATGGCGGCGAGTGTGACCGACTCGCCACAGGTCATTATAGCTCGTCTGTTTATCAGACATATGCTGTACAAGGGCCAGATCATGCTACATCAGCGATTCCTGTGTATGCAGTCTCCAACGGGCAAGCAGGACGGCTTCGATTACTCGCGACAAGCGTGCATTGATGCGTCGATGGGGACTCTCGAGCTTCAGAATGTGCTTGACGAGGAAACTTGCGCTGGAGGTCAACTGCACGAGATGCGATGGCGAGTCACCTCCGTAATGAATCATCAGTTTCTTACTGCAGCAATGATCCTATGCTCCTTATTGCATAATGGGCGAACCATGGAGAGGAAAGATAAAATTCTACGTGCGCTTCAACGTGCCAAAGGGATCTGGATGCGTAGAAGCTCCACTTCGAAAGAAGCAAAGCGAGCCGCAGACACTGTTGGTATTGTGCTTTCGAGGATGGGGGGTGGTGGGAGAAGCGGTCCCAACCTCAATGCAGATGCGGGCGATAGCCTGAATATACCTGACTCGAGCGGTGACTTTGGTTTGGTGCCAGATAATCCTATACCGGGCAACATGGGTTTCCATGACCGTGGGTCTCTCACGCCTTTGTTAACATGCCTAACTGACGATTATCAGCTGACCAGTTCATCATGCCAGGAATTCTGGGAGCTATTATTCCACCGGTACTAGAGGATCAAAATATGAGCTACAATGCCCATAGTACTGCCCCTCTCGATGACTGGATGTTCATGAACTGGGATAATCCTGGAGGGATATACCACGGTTGACGCTACGCTGTACGGATGTCGATGAACCATCTTGACAGATGTTCTAGTGGGAAATATGTATGTCTACTGCTAATTTTGACTAAATAGATGACAAAATTGCAGCATACTACACGCACTATACCTGGTCACTGAACACATACGGAATTCTCAACTAAGATGTTTAGGCAGCTTGGAATCGTGAACTAGCTCACAGTAGTGGCATAAAGCCAACCCGAGAGAGGACCTCAATACTACACCGTGTCTACACTAGGTGCCTTGACAACTTTCGGTTGCATAAGGGAAATCTTGGTCAATATCGTAGATGCATTGTTTCGCCATTCGCATCCATCGTACGTAGATGATTATCAATCTTGGCTCCAGTGGCTCCCGTGAATTTCCTAGGCCGATTCGACGAATACACGAATACTCCGAATCTGCTTCACTGTCCGTTAATCCGAATGCTTGTCAGGGCTTTGTCTTAATTCGGCAAACATACTTCCGCCGAATGACCCTGGCCAACCGCGGTCATCAGCGCTTCGTTCGGTGAAAACCACTTGCCGAATGTCAGCCACAGTATCTAGCTCTGACGGGTGCTGTTGTTCGGCGCATTTGAGTCTGTTTTGTTGTAGCTGATATGTCTCTCCGAATGGCCGTTGACTATGCAGTACTATCGCGGCAATGCTCGCTTCGCAACATGATGCTATATACCAGCCAATATTGCCTCTAGGATATTCATCCGAATATTCTAACGCGCAAGCAAAATCATAGTTTATTTACGCACATTCTCCAGACCTTAGAGCTAGAAATCCGTTACCTCGCCCTTGCAACCAAGCCAAGTCGCAACTCTTCTGGACAAACTTGACCCTAAATAATTCTTTCAACAAGACCTTGCTCAGTTCCACAACCATGGCCGAGCCCATTGCAGTCATTGGATCTGGATGTCGCTTCCCTGGAGAGTCTGACACGCCTTCCAAGTTGTGGTCACTGATCCGAGAACCCCACGACCTGTCGCAGAAACCACCCGCTTCCCGGTTTGATATTGATCCTTTCTATCACCCTGTTGGCACACATCACGGAACCACGAACGCGACGAAGTCCTATTGGCTTGAGGACTCGGGTCGAACCAATGTGAGCAAATTCGATGCTGGGTTTTTCAACATTCAGCCAAGCGAAGTAGACGCCATGGACCCCCAGCAACGCCTGCTGATGGAGGTTGTGTACGATAGTCTCTGTGCTGCTGGACAGCCCATGGAGAAGCTGCGGGGCTCCGATACGGCGGTATATGTGGGCATGATGTCGGATGATTGGAGCACAATGCTCACCCGAGACTGGGAGACCTTGCCAAGATACACTGCTACGGGACTGGAGCGCGGTATCATGGCCAACCGTCTCTCATACTTCTTCGGTTGGCATGGTCCAAGTATGGCAATCGATACAGCCTGCTCCAGCAGCCTGGTAGCATTGGACCTGGCGGTGCAGATGCTCCGAAGTGGAAAGTCAAAGGTGGCTGTAGCCGCAGGGACGAATTTGATCCTGAGCCCTGGTAGGTCATTGTTTCTGTCGACAAGCCCCAATTGAAACGATGCTAACACTTGCTAGCGATGTACATCTCTGAGAGTAATCTTGGGATGCTCTCACCCAATGGCCGCTGTGCAATGTGGGATTCTGCCGCGGATGGGTATGCTCGCGGTGAAGGTGTTGCCGCTGTGATCGTCAAGACGCTCTCTCAGGCACTCGCGGATAACGATCCGATTGAGTGTATCATACGGGAGACTGCGGTCAATCAGGATGGCCGCACTCCCGGCCTGACAATGCCCAGTAACCTTGCCCAAGCGGCCTTGATTCGCGAATGTTATGCTCGAGCTGGGCTGGACCCTGTAGACAACTTCCAGGACCGCCCTCAATTCTTCCACGCCCATGGTACGGGAACACAAGCTGGTGATCCACAAGAGGCTGAAGCTATAGCAAGCTCTCTGTTTCCTGCAGGGTCGCTTGCCGCGCAAAAGGCACCGAAATTGCGTGTCGGCTCTATCAAGACCGTGATCGGCCACACAGAAGGAACCGCAGGACTGGCCAGTCTCATTGGTACGTCAATGGCGCTACTGAACCGGGTCATGCCGCCAAATCTGCATTTCCAGAACCTGAGCTCCAAGGTGAAGCCATTCTTCGACCATTTGGACATTCCGACCACTGCCACTCCATGGGAAGTGGCTGATGGTCAAGTCCGCAGAGCCAGTGTAAATAGGTATGGGCTCTAGTGTCTTCTGATGTATATGTTTTGCTTCGAGTAGGGTGTTATGGTTGAATGCTGACTACTTGTCGCTGCAGCTTTGGTTTCGGGGGTACCAACGCCCATTGTATCCTGGAGGAGTATATCCCTTCCACAAAGAAGACTGCCTTCTCACAGTCCGATGTCCTTTTCACTCCACTGCTATTCTCCGGCGCATCTGAGTCATCTCTTAAAGATATGGTCTCGCAGCACCTCTCTTATCTTCGTGCTAACCCAGAGATCGATCTGCGAGACCTAGCGTACACGCTACAGCACCGTCGGTCAACTCTCGCCTACCGCAAGTTTGTTCCCGCACCCACCGTCCAGCAAGCGATCGAAGCGCTTGAAAACATTGGTGACACTAGTCTCGGTACTCGATATGCCCAGCTATCCCGACCAGCCAAAATACTTGGGATATTCACCGGCCAGGGCGCCCAATGGCCACGAATGGGGGCACGCCTCATCGAGACGTCCACATTTGCCAAGCGCCGTATTGCCGAGCTGGACGAAGCTCTCCAAAGCCTTCCAGATCCAGCAGATCGTCCGACTTGGAAAATTCGTGATCAGCTACTCGCGGGAAAAGACACCTCGCGCATAACCGAAGCCGCCTTATCTCAGCCACTATGTTCGGCGGTTCAGATTGTCCTAGTGGACATCTTACGAGCTGCGGACATCGCTTTCACGGCGGTTGTTGGCCATTCCTCGGGTGAGATTGGTGCCGCCTATGCCGCAGGGCTTATCTCAGACCGGGATGCTATTCGCATTGCCTACTTCCGTGGTGTCCATGCGAAACTAGCTGCGAGCCCCAATCCCCACAGCCCTCGTGGTGCTATGATAGCCGTTGGTACCTCGTCGGAAGAGGCAAGAGCATTCTGCATTGAGCATTTTTCCGGCCGTCTGCAAGTTGCAGCAGTGAACTCCAGCTCCAGCGTGACTCTGAGTGGTGATGAAGACGCTGTTGATGAGGCAGGACAACTCTACAAGTCCCAGAGTATATTTGCGCGAAAGCTCAAGGTCGATACAGCGTACCACAGTATGCACATGGCAACCTGTGCTGGACCATACCTCACGTCACTGGATGCCTGTGGAATTCAGGCCATTCAGCCACCAGAGATTGGAACTACGTGGTATTCGAGTGTGTTCGAGGGCCAGCCTATGACATCAGGTCGACTGACGAATCAGTACTGGGTAGACAATATGTGCAATGCAGTATTATTTTCTGGCGGGCTTGAACGGGCTGTGGAAGATAGCGGCCCTTTCGATCTCGCCATTGAGGTTGGACCTCATCCAGCTCTGAAAGGCCCAGCAACTGCAACAGTCAACGCAAAGAGCAACGTGCCTTACACCGGCTTGCTTTCTCGTGGTCAGGATGATGTTTATCACCTCAGTGATGCTCTGGGCTTTATCTGGGCTCAGCTGGGCTCTGACAGCGTGCAATTTACTGCTGTGGAACACTTGCTGTCGGGAGAAACTGAGGCCAACACTGTCCTTAAAGACCTACCCCCTTATCCTTTCGAGCACCAGCATGATTACTGGCATAATAGCCGCTTGGGAAATCACTTCAAAAACCGAAAAGCTCATCAGCTCCCCAATCCAGTGCTCGGCACCCCCTGCTGTGAAGCGACAACTCCGGGAGAGTACCAGTGGCGCAACATGCTTCAACCCGGTGAGGTACCCTGGCTCAACGGTCACGGTCTCCAAGGCCAGACTGTGTTCCCAGCTATGGGGTACGCCAGCATGGCTGTAGAAGCCATCAACGCTGTTATTGTGGACTCCAAGCCGGATTCATCGATGCTCGTATTGAAACTAACGGACCTGGATATTCCTCGCGCGATCGTCTTTAATGACGATTCATCAACAGCCGAGACAATTTTCAGCATTTCATCTGTCAATTCATCCGATGCTCAGGTGGCCGCCGAATGGGCGTGTTATTCTGTGGAGGGCTCTGGGAGCTTGGTCCTCAATGCTAGGGGCCGCGTCAGCGCACAGTTGGCTACGCCTGAGCCTAGCACTCTCCCTCTCATAAATAATGATCCCTTCAATCTGGTTCCTGTTGGGGTAGACCACTTCTACTCGAACCTGTCCCGCGTGGGCTACAACTACTCGCCACCGTTCCAGGGAGTCCACAACATCCGCCGCAAGCCAGGATACAGCGCTGGTGATCTATACGATCAGTCCGGATCCGCATGGGAAGACGGCCTCATTCTCCACCCCGGTATGCTTGATTCGGCTTTACAGACTGTTTTTGCAGC
Source organism: Aspergillus sydowii CBS 593.65 (assembly GCF_001890705.1). Classification (NCBI taxonomy): domain Eukaryota; kingdom Fungi; phylum Ascomycota; class Eurotiomycetes; order Eurotiales; family Aspergillaceae; genus Aspergillus; species Aspergillus sydowii. The sequence goes on from NW_024467866.1 coordinate 1,185,499, forward strand.
CTGGTCGTACCCGGGCGATACGCAACTGTGGTCGCTACATGTGCCTGTGTCAATCTCTGCCATTACGATTAACCCGTACTTCACCGCTCTAAGCGCAGGAGGCAAACAGAGTGTGATGCGCTTTGAAACTTTCATTCGTTCCAAGCAAGATTCTAAGGTTGTATCTGATATTTATCTGCAAACGGCCGATGGTTTGAGCACGTTCGTGCAGTTTGAAGGGGCCACTCTCGTTCCTTTCTCCCCCGCGAATCCCAAGACCGATGTACCCATGTTCTCGCGATTTGAGTACGCGCCGGCCTTCCCTGACGGCCAGCTGGCGGGCAATGGGGAGACTCTGTCAAACTATGAAGTGCAACTATACAAGGATGTCGACCGTGTTGCATACTGGTTTGCACGAAGCGCCTCGCTCTCAATCCCGGCCGCGGAGCGGCGAGATCTCCTTCCTCATTTCCAAAAGTACCTTGCCTGGTGTGACCGAATGGTCGATATGGTCACCCAGGGTGGAGTTCCCAAAGTCCCTGCGTCGTGCAACAATGACTTGAGAAAAGACATCGGCAAGATTCTGGAGCGCTACGAGGACCGCAAGGATGTTCGCTTCGTGCAGGTCGTTGGCGACAACTTGCTTCCGGTCATCAAGGCAGGATCTTCCATGCTCGAGCATATGAATCAAGACGGTCTTCTTCGTGCGTTTTACGAAGAGGGCGCCATTTGCTCGGGTCCGACTGGCCGCTGGCTCGCTCGCATACTCTATCAGATCTCGCACCGTTACCCGGGTTTGAATATCTTCGAAGTCGGTGCCGGTACTGGAGCCACGACCTCTGCTGTGTTAGATGCACTCGAAGGACGGTACGCCTCGTATACTTTCACCGACATTTCCAGTGGATTCTTCATTGCAGCTGAGGAGCGATTCTCAGAGCATGCCGGTCGGATGCTCTTCAAGACTTTCAACATGGAACAACAGCCGGATGGCCAGGGTTTTAATGAGGGTTCCTATGACGTCGTCGTAGCGGTCAATGTGCTCCATGTCTCCGCAGATATGGAGGCATCTCTATCCAATGTCCGCCGGTTGCTGAAACCTGGAGGTTTCCTAGTGGTTGCGGAGCTCACCACGACTGATCTGTTATTCAGTGGCATGACGGTGGGCACGCTCCCTGGATGGTGGATTGGCGCGGAAACAGGACGTCCATGGGGACCGTTACTCACCCTCACGCAATGGGATACTGTGCTGAAAAGCTCCGGATTCGCGGGAATTGACGTCGTCTCCCCGGATATCAGCGCCTCACTGCCAATGAGCGTCTTTGTTTCGCAGGCAGTCGATGACCGAGTCACTCTGCTTCGGAACCCTCTATCCGTGGAGTCACACCCTCCTGGTGTCCGAACTGATGCCCTGGCCATCATTGGAGGAACAACGTGGCCAGTGTATACGCTGGCTCAACAGGTATCGGATATTATGGCAGGGCGGTTCCACGAGAAACGGCATTTCACCACGGTCGAGGAGTTTGGACAATCTGATATGGCCCACGTCGCTGCCACAAGCGGAGGTGTTAGTGTCCTGTCTCTCACGGATCTGGACCACCCATACTTGGAAACCTTGACTGCCGCCAAGTTTGAGGCCGTCAAAGCGTGTGCAGCCTGTGCAGGTACTCTGGTCTGGGTAACATGTGGTGCACAGGAGGATAGCCCTTACAGCGCAATGATGACAGGCATTTCTCGCACCATAAAAACCGAAAACCCGAGGTTGAATATCCAGATGTTTGACCTGGATCCGACTGTGCAAAATGGTATCTACGCGAACACGGTACCTGAGTTAGCTGAAACTCTACTCGGTCAATTGGCGCTGTCCAGCTGGGGGTCAGATTCCTTGCTGTGGACATTGGAACCGGAGGTGATTGTTCGAAACGGAAGACAGCTCATTCCTCGATTGCTTCCAGATCGCGAGAAGAACAATCGATATAACTCCCAGCGGCGAACTATTTTCACAAATGTACGTCCGGCCAAGGAAGTCGTGCAGCTGGTTGGCGTGAATCGTGACGACGCGGACGCCCTTGAACTACGTCTTGTATCACCATTGGTGCAGACCCCGGTCCCGACAACTGGTTATTGCACAATACGCATCACGCACTCGCTGCTGCAGAGTGTGGCTATTGGAGCTGCCGGCTTTTTCCGCCTGTGTGCTGCTGTTGATATTGATACCAATGAAACGATCTTGGCTCTATCGAACTCCAACGACTCCCTGGTCAAGGTTCCGACTCAATGCTGTATTCCTTTTAGGGGAGCCTCAACACCATCGACACTTGTTTCCTTCGCCGCGAGCCTCATCGCCACGCAGATCCTCAACTCCACTCAAGAGGGAGGCACGCTTCTGATCAATGAGCCCGACGGTAATCTTCAGACAGCCCTTCAGAGCAAGGCACAGCTCAAGAATGTGAACGTCATCTTTACCACTTGCAATCTAAGTCAGGAGGACTCCTCAATTTTCCTCCATCCAAGCTTTCCGCGGCACGTCATACAGTCCATTATTCCACGATTCACTGCTGCGTTTGTCAATTTCTCCCGTGGCTCCTCGGATACAGTTCGAGATGCGATCCTCCCTTGTCTGCCGGCTGGTTGTCTCCGCATAGACGGGGGCGCACTGTTGAGCAGCGAGGTTAATGGCACCGTCGCCCCAGAGTTTATAAGTCAGGTGGGACGGCAACTTCAACAAGCCTATGGCGATATTGAATCGACCCCATCCGTGCAGTGCATTCCCCTCGAGGCTGTGTCTACCCACAAAGTAGTCGGTGGACCACTCGCTGTCGTTGACTGGACAGCTACGGACTGTATGTCGGCAAAGGTACAACCCATTGACTCGGATACTCTTTTCCGCGGCGACAGGACGTATCTCTTTGTCGGCATGGCCGGTGAACTCGGTCAATCTTTGGCTGGTTGGATGATCGCTCACGGCGCGCATTACATTGTACTGGCAAGTCGCACGCCAAAGGTGCATCCCAAATTTGTGGACGAAATGAGAATCCGATATGGAGCGGTGGTAAAAGCTGTCCCGCTGGATATCACTTCCCCGGAATCTCTGCGGTCTGTCCATGCTGCTATGAGCGCCTCACTGCCTCCCATTGCTGGCGTGATCAACGGTGCCATGATCCTTGATGATGAGCTCTTCACCAACATGTCTCACGAGCAGTTCACTCGCGTTACAAAGCCCAAGGTCGTCGGTACACTTCTGCTCGATGAAATTTTCTATGACGACAGCTCGCTTGATTTCTTCGTTGTTGCTTCTAGTATTGCCTCCGTGATTGGTTGGAGTGGACAGAGCAACTACTCTGCCGCAAACGAGTTCATGACCTCCCTAGTCAACAAGAGACGCAAACGTGGCGTCGCTGCATCTGTGATGAACATCCCCGCTGTCCTAGGCGTGGGCTATGCGGCGCATTCGGACGCCTTCAGCTTCGATTACTTCCAGTCCCTTGGCTATATCAACATTGGGGAGGAGGATCTCTATATCCTCTTCGCGGAAGCGATCCTTTCTGGTCGTCCGGGGCCATTATCCGATGGCAGGGCACAGGTTTCCATGGGCGTGAACTATATTCCTGCCGGACTCTATGTGAAAGAGGCACACCGTCGTGACGTCAAGTTCAACCATTTCATTCTGCGAGAAGAATCTGGCTCTGAAGCACAAACGGTAAAGGCCGGTGAGCGGGTTCGGGTGCAGCTACAGAGCGCCAGTGGTCCTGATGCAGCCTATACCATCATCCGCGACGCATTGGCTCTGCATTTTAAACGCTTGTTGCGGATGACCGAGGAGCAGAAGCTGGATGAGACGGTGGGCCTAGTCGACCAAGGTGTCGACTCTCTCGTCGCGGTTGATATTCGTGCGTGGTTCCTCAAGGAACTTGATGTGGATGTTCCCACACTGAAGATCATGGGCGGTGCATCTATTTCCGACTTGGTCAAATCTGCTGTTGCGAACATGCCTCAATCGTCAGAAGGGGACGGTGTGGAAAGCCCAGTCAAGCCAATCAGAAAGGAGATGTCTTCCCCGTTCCCAGCTAAGCCAGAGGAGCTTCTTCTTCGCCCCCGTTCAGAGAGAGCCCCGACCACCTCCACACCTCTGTCGTCAGGAAGCCCGATTTTCACGCCTGCTCAGGTCACCACTCCGACCTCAGGTATCGACTCTGGCCGCACATCTCCGCCGCGGGATTATTTCGGCAAGGGTTCCACGGCATCGGAGAAACCAATGGTCATCGATGGGCTGGAGTCGGGAGTTTAGGAAGGAAATGCTTGGGAATCCAGATAGTTATTATTTTCATTTGACGTGCGATAACAGTGGTTTTTTGACAAGAAGGTTCCGTGTTCACCGGATAAAGGTCATGGAGTAAAGCAGAAATAGGATTTGTAAACTTAACTTCGGCTAGTCTATGGGTGGTCGCATACACCCATGTCCCTACACTGCATTGTATTAGTATTGCTTTTACAGCACGATCATAGCACGTACAATATCTGGCTCGTTTTCACAGTGTGTTCCTTCAGGACACAGGTAACAGCTCGACACGCAGAGACACTGTGCAAAGGACATAGCGCAGAATGGAAACACGGAGAGGGTGGCTAGCTTCATTGTAGATGGTTTTCAACGTGAACCTGATAAGATCGGGATCTGGTTGCTTGACAGTGACCAAAATGAATCTGGATGGATGAAAGGAGATGAAGGAGACGGGACAATAATCACTTTATATACCAATTAGACGGCCACATATGACTTGTACTGATGCTTATATGGACTTGTCGTATCCCTTTCATCTGCAAGGTCACCTCAATTGTTGTGTAACAAGCAGCGGTGCAACGTTGCTGGAATAGTAGATCCTGCCTATGAAGTAACTGTAAGGTCAGTAATTGGACCACTCAGCATAATGCACAATTCAACAGCTCTAAATGCTCATACCAAAGCAGCATCATAGGAATTGTCGGTGTAGGAATCTGGTAATGCCTGGTTGCACAGGCACGCCAGCGTTTGCATAATCATTCCATCCCGCATTCATTGTAGAGACTGCAGGGGAACTTGAATGCATCCCGTATCGACCGCCATTCGTACTAGGCGGGTTCACAGTAAAATTAGGACATGGGTCATGTTGATTATCACCAGGTATTGTGTTCTAGCCGGAGGATCAACAATCCTGGAAGATGTATTTAATTTAAGGGTTAGCTAAATAATATATACCACACAATACCAGTATGCTGGTCAATATAGGATATGTTAGGGCGTGTGATAGAGAGAGTAGGGTGTAGAGGAGCCTGAGAGGCTTTAACAGCTCCGGTACGAGTTAACTAGTTGAGGATAGCAGCAGAACCCTTAAATAAGAGTATCTAACACAGCCCCTTAAGTAGTAGTAGTTATACAGAGGCTGATACTTTCCTGGGCTATCTAACTAAGGGACTCTGGTTATTTATACACATTCTTGCCTGAGTAGAATAGGTATTCACCTAGAGTCTGTAGTACTGCTTTGTGATTGTCTGGCGGGCTAATCTATAACAAGGAAAGTATAACTCTCCGCCGAAGCCTGATTCCTTTAAACTCCATCGGCCAGAAGAGTTAATAATAGAGGACTGGAAAGACCGATCCCGGCCATGGACTTGAACCGAGTCCGTCAGAGTAATACCCGAGACAATTTACCTCTACTCTTCCTCGGCATGTAGCATCCTCATACACCGTCCAGTTAATTACACATAGAGATAGCTTCCCGGCATGTTCGGTGCCGACTTCAATGAACCCTACATTTATTTAGTTCCCGGTATTTAATCACTGGGCGAATAGGTGGTCTAGTCTCCATAGAAAGATTCAGCCCACCCAGATAATCACAAAAGGCCTAGGAATCAGAGGGTATGTAACTTTAGCAACTAATATACTCTTTTCTGTTGAACCACCATGGGGGGTAATTCACAGGTGCTTGCATTACATCTTACATTGTTGCGTTGTTACAATGGAACCGGGACGATCCGCAGTGGGGCTGTCATGTGACTGCGTGGTCATTGTCTGACTCAGCAGGGTAGTCCAACTTGTTGCATTCATGATTCATCTCAAGGGATGACTCGAGGACCGAGGTAAGGGGGTAAGGCCGGCGTGCAAAAGTACCTTGTCGGACCGGCGACTTAATAAACTTTCCCGCAGCCGGATTGGTCGAGGGTTTTCCTGTTCAGGCAATACTGTTGTGTTAGTGCGGGGGATTTGACAGCCGCTGTGGGCCCACGGACTGTCAAGTTCCATCTCTCATTTTCTCTTTCCCTTCTCTTTCTCTCCTTTCCCAATACACCCCCACAATGGCAAATGTCAACGTCGAAGCGGCTGTGCCTGAACAGCAGGTCGAGATTGAGGCCGAGCACTCCGACTACGACTCCGCGGTCTCAGACTCCGACTACGCCTCGCTCACTACCTCGCTGTCATCCAGTGTGACAAACTACGTCTACGAGAACGGCCGCCGCTACCACCGTTTCAGAGAGGGCCAGTATCTATTCCCCAATGATGAGGTCGAGCAGGATCGCCTGGACATGGTCCACCACATCGACCGTCTAATGCTGGGCGGCGCTCTGTTTAAAGCCCCGATTTCGACATCCCCCCAGCGGGTTCTGGACATTGGGACCGGCACGGGAATCTGGGCGCTGGAATTCGCCGATGAGTTCCCCAGTGCTGAAGTGCTAGGCATTGACCTGAGTCCGATCCAGCCGCAATGGTATTTCACCGAACCCGAGTCGCATTGGAGCGCGTCATTAATTCGCTTGGTGTAGGACTGCCCCCAACTGCCAGTTTGTGGTCGACGACGTCGAGGCTGTCTGGCCTTATCCGGAGGCAAAGGCGTTCGACTATATCCATCAGCGCAACATGGTCGGTTCCCTTGCAGACTGGGATCGCGTCGCGCGCCAGGCCTACCAGCACTTGAAGCCCGGTGGTTTCTACGAGCTTCAAGAATTCCGTTTCGAGTTCATGTCCCAGGGCAATAAGGAAGCCTTTCAGAATTCCGTCATCGACGAGTGGCAGAAGCTCGTAGATGAGGGAACAGCCAAATTCGGAAAGCCGCTGAATATTGCGCACGAGCTCGCCGACAAAGCCAAGGCTGCCGGCTTCGTCAATGTCCATGAGGACGTGTTGAAAATTCCGATCGGGTCCTGGCCCAAGGACAAGCCGCTCAAGACGATCGGCCAGTGGATGCAGGTGCATGCGATTGAGTCGGTCGAACCACTCACCCTGGCGCTGTTTACTCGTGTCCTGGGCTGGAGCGAGGCTGAATGCCGTGTGCTGATTGCCAAGGTCCAAAGAGAATTCAAGGAGCGACGCCAGTATTATGTCAATTGCCATTTCATTTACGGTCAAAAGCCGACTGCCTAAGTTTTGATCGATGATTTATGTTATGTTACCAGCGAGATATCACTCTGCTATGCGAATGAGCTCCGTCTTTTATCTGTTTTGTACCGTGCAGGCCCACTACTCCTGTTCATATTTCTTGATGCGGCGCATCACCTCCTCCACGTCCTCCCAAATCCGCTGCCGATTGCGCAGTCCTTTTAGCCTGTCCCAGTTCTGTTTAATCTGTACATACACCTGATGCCAATTCGTGTTCCGTCGAGGAAGTCTAGTGTCCGGTCGAGCACTCGGATTCGGGAGTAGATAATCAAGCATGCCGTTGACCGGCATAGATTCCTTCGCCAGTATATTGGAATAGTGCTTGCGTTCCTCGAGCAGGAGCTTGATCTCGTTGGCGGTCATCACTGTCCAGGGAGATGGAGTGTGCTCGATTTCCCCATCTTCCCATGCTTCCCAGAGCCAGGGCATTTCGTCGCGTACAAGTTGATACCATAAACTGTTTGGTAGATTGGTGAACGCCGTCGAGGCAATTCGCAGGCTAGTTATATCAGCTGAATCGAGAAGTCCCACTATCAAGAGGCGGATATCAAGTGGTAACGACTCCAAGTTGGCCCGGCCGCCTTGCTCTCGTGTTCTTGATACGTCTAGAGATCTGTGGATACTATTCTCACCAGCCGCAGCCAGAAGAGACGGCAGACATGGCACGTAGAGCGGATTGGCAGTGAGATACTCCGACCCAGGGTCGTGCCGCCAGAACTGTTCCTGCGCTGAGGAGACCTCGCCGACACGAGGAAACGAGTGGAAGTCATCCCAGCTGAACTCTGCATTCCGCCACTTCATGAGCCCGGATACATTGACGTGCTTGAACTGGGCTTTGGATTGCCGACAGAATATGTCAAAGCACCAGGGGTGGAACGGCATAGCCACTTCATTAGGAGAAGTCCATTCTTCCTACCGGTGTCATTAGTGGATGTCCATGCAAGTATAACTGGTGCGCAACAGCCTTACGTCGAAATTGATATTGTCTGTCTGCACACTCTCCACACCTCCTCGTGCAGGCCAAACACTGGGAAAACCAGAATCCCGCGATTCCATCCCGTCGCAAACGCCAGACAGGAACCAGTCCTGGGATGTCTCCCAGGGTTCGTGAAGTCCGTCGGGCTTCCATTCCCCTTTCGCAGAACTTTTATGCACCAGGAACTGGGCTGTGCGGCATCCTCGCATCTCTTCGAGGCTGATTCGGTTCCCTGAGTACGCCCTTGCCTCTGTACAGTTTGGGCCGGGGATATGTTCCAGCTCTTCGGGGTCATGCCCCCCTGGCGTTTGGTCGCCGGTAATAGGGAGGATAGTCTCGGTTCTACCACATGTGTTTGTGTTTGAGTATCCGAAATTCCCAACAGGCTCTCCGTCGAATCTACTCTGTGGATCAAGCGTACTGGACAAGAAGTCCCAGTATGGGTCTGTCGCAGCCGTGCTTCCTTCGTCGTCGTCGTCGTCGTCGTCGTCGACACTCATGGCATCACTCGAGTCACGGCCAGAGTCATTCTCATATGGATCATCGTTGCTGTCTTCCTCCGACACGTAATCAGGGTCTTTTACTGGATCGTCATCGTCACCCTTTGGGTATTTTACGGCTACGACGCAGCCATTGCGAGCACACTCCTCCAAGTCGTCTAGCTCGTCGACACCTGGCTCGTTGCATTGGCTGCCCGTGTAGTCCCAGCTGGCCAGATCGGGCTCGCCTGGTTTCCGATGCCGCGCAATGTTGAAGCTCACACCACATAGATGACAGTACACCTACAATGTGTTAATCATGCTTGCCTGCAGCGGTGGAGGTGTAGGTACCTCGGAGTATCCTGCCAATCGTCAGTCTCTGTATGCCTATTCAAGAGGGCAGCCTACCCATTTTACCGATGCTTCGGCTCCCTTGTAATAGATATAACGCTTATAATATTATACTTCAAGCAGCTGAGGGCTATATATTGTGGCAGCTGCAGGCATCAGTGGGTGTCAGGCTGTCAGCCTGTTCGGGTGGGTCAGTGTTTACCGAGGCCCCAGGCAGCGATGTCACGTGGCGTCCCAGCAGCGGCTACCGCAGACTGTCTTCGTGTTTGAAAAGCTGTCCATTTACGTTTACCGGAGTACTTTTCTTTACTGTTTCGTAATTGGTAGATGGGTTGTAGAAATGCACACGGGTGACGGTAGCAATAAGTTGTTGGGCTGGATATATATTCTGCCAGCAATGCATGATACAATACTGCGGTAAATCTTCTGGTTGAGTTTTTTTGATTTGTATTAATATCAGGTCAAGTCTTCAGTTCTGTTAGTTATGTAAAAGACAGCGTTATAAGCTATAATCAGTTTATAACGGTGCACTGCATCAGTGTGGGCGGTGCTTGGAGTTTCCTATTTGGGCCAACTCAATACAGTAGTTCTAACCCCGCATATCCACATCTCCACCACAAACTTCCATTATTCAGGATTGTTTTCTCGGATCCACCGTCTCTCCGCGAAAATGACGCAAGGTCCGGAGATTCTCCAGAGTTCGGCAGAAGGGATATCCGGATAAATGGTATTTATTTATTGACAGAGTAATGCCAACGGGGTAGACATGTCAAATTATTCAATCAGCCATGCCATCCCTCATCGTCTTCACAGCCCTATGGGCGCTGGCCACTCACGCCCTGGCTCAAACCGTGAACAAAAGCGCTCTCTTACCAATCCAGAATAAGCCCCGCGTGTTTATTCTGTCCGACATTTCCAACGAGCCCGACGATCAGCAGTCGCTGACCCGGTATCTTCTCTACGCCAACCAGTTCCAGACAGAGGGCATTGTGGCAGTCACGTCCACCTGGCTACGAGATGAAGTTCACCCCGAGGATATGCTGTCTGTTATCGATGCCTATGGCAATGTAACAGATAACCTCAACCAGCATGCCCCGCTAGATGCGCCGTATCCATCCGGTGACCACATTCGCAGTCTTTTGCGGAAAGGCGCGGAGGTAAGATCCATTTACTTGATTTCATGCTTTAAATACTCACTTCTAAGTCATACGGAATGACTGCCGTCGGGAAAAACGTTACCCTCAGCGATGGAGGAAAGCTGCTGCTCGAGCGCCTCCAGCACCCATCGGACGAGCCGCTGTGGGTAACGGCCTGGGGTGGAACCAACGTCCTCGCCCAAGTTCTGTACAAAATCCACGATACTTATTCCGCTGAAGAGTCAGCTGCACTGCGTTCCAAGCTGCGAGTCTATGCGATCTCCGACCAGGATGACACCGGTGCGTGGATCAGACAGCAGTGGCCGGATATCTTCTACATCTCATCTACACACGGCTGGAACCAGTACGGACTGGCCGCTTGGATCGGCATCTCGGGCGAACGATACTATGGCGTCGATATCGGTGGGCCCGACTTTTCCAAAGTATCACACAGCTGGCTGCGCAATAATATCCAGATTGGACCGTACGGGAAGACGGCGTATCCGGACTACAAGTATATCATGGAAGGCGACACCCCGACATTCTTATATCTGGTGCAGAATGGTCTCGGTATGCGCGAATATCCCCAGTACGGCTCATGGGGAGGGAGATATGACCAGGTGAATCCGTCCACGGTGTTGAATGTCCGCCATTACTCCGATTCGGCCGATCGAGTTGTCGGCGTGAATAACCAGACCTATACCTCCAGTGCAGCGAGTATCTGGCGGTGGCGAGATGCGTTCCAGAACGACTTTGCTGCGCGCATGCAGTGGTCTCTGCCTCCGAATATCAGCAAGGCTAACCACCACCCGGTTATCGCACTGAATGGGAGCACTGGGCTTGCTCCGTTAAACCTGACGGTTTCTGTTGGCTCGACCGTTACCCTTGATGCCAGGGGGACTTCGGATCCGGATAATGACGGTCTCACTTTCCGGTGGTTTCAGTACAAAGAGCCTGGCACTAACGACTGGAATGTTGATGGCAAAGTTCCGGCACTGAGTGTGAGTACCTCGAATGGCGGACGATTGGCACAGTTACACATTCCTGCTGAAGAAGAAAGCTGCAACGGGGAAGGGTTTAACCCCTCTGGATGCTGGCTGCTTCATTTGATTCTCGAGGTGACGGATAATGGGTATCATCCATTGACTAGCTATCGTCGCATTCTCTTGCAGACGAGATCTAACTAAGTCAGTCTGGGAGATATGTACGGAAAGATCATTTGATCTGCATTTAAAATCAGTATAAACAAAATCGAAACCGTAATTTAGATGAATCAAGGAAGCGTCCATAGCTATGTCAGTATCAATATACATGAGGAATTGACCATGGTCACCTTTTCCGCTACGATAGACTGGCCAATGCCTCCTTTATATCATAGTCATACACCAACTCATTATGCCAATAGTCCGCCGCCGTAGGCTTACAGACCAGCCACGCCTCGTCCAACGCTTTAACGACGTCCTCTGGCAAGGGGCCCTTTTCAAGATTCTCAAGGTTCTGCTCCAGCTGTGTCTGACTTGAGACGCCAATAATGATACCGTCATTGCCCCCGTCCTTGATATTGAGCGCAGAATGGTGAGTTAGCCAGCGCACCGCAGTCTCGAGTAAGCTCAATCCGTGCTGTTTAGCGACTGGTTCGACAATGCCGAGAGCTTCGAATGTAGCGTCCTTGAAATAGCGCTTGCGATATAGATTCCCGACCTCGCTGTCGATATTGGAATACCGGCCTTCGCTGGGTACGGAGTTGGTCGAGAGGGAGGTGTATTTGCCGGAAAACAGACCACCGGCCAGAGGATTGTAGACAACTATATCCAAGCCGTATCGTCGACACGCGGCGACAAGTTCCGGCTCGATGGTGCGGGTGATGGTGTTGTACATACATTGGAAGATCTGGCAGCGTTAATCTCACATACTTGATAGGTATAAGAGGCGAAGAACGTACCGTTGGCTGTACCCATCCATTGACCCTACACAGCATCACAATCTCTGCAACCTCATATGCAGTGTAGTTTGAAAGACCCAGCTGAACGAACTTGCCCAGTTTATGCAGCTCATTCAGTTTCCGCAGCGGCTCCTGGAATGGCGTCGTCCGATCGGGAGCGTGCAGGTAGAAGATGTCAACACAGTCTGTCCCTAATTCCGAGAGAGACTTGTTCAGCATCTCCTCGACCCTGCCCGCTTTATGCGCGCCAGGCTTCTCCTCGTCGGCTCCGTAGGGGTACCATTTTGTTGCGCAGCTGAGGCCGCGCTCTTTCCACCGCGCTCGACGGGTGAATGCTTCTTGCTGGCCGCCGACGTAGCAGCGTGCGGTGTCGATTTCATTGTAGCCCTGGGATTGGAAGTAGTCCAGAATGGAGTTGTATGTATCCAGGGAGGTGATCCGAGCACCGGTTGATGTGTCGGGGCCACTGGGAAGATTAGTATTAGTGTCAATGGTACGTTGGGGACGGCCTACAAGGTCATCGTGCCCAGGATCACCCGGGGCTTTGTTCGTGTATTCGCCATTTAACCCAGTAAGTGTTTTCAACCTCGACGACAATTGATATATTGCAATTGAGGTAGCGTCCACTTAAATACAGTGCTCTCGGCTCGGATGCCTTCCGAGCAGGCATCGGTTTCTCCCGATTGTGAGTCCATGCTCGGCTCGGCTTTCTGGTGTTGAATATTCCATTAGCTAGATATGGAACTGAAGACGGTCTGAGTGAGTATATGGTGTTCTGCGCGGCGGATAATAAAACTGGCTGCCTACAAAACCTAATACAGTAGGCATCGCAACCAGCTGAGAAACCAGCCTGCTAACGCGTACAAGCAGAGGCAGTGGCACCGGATATTCGATCCGAATCGGTCACTGAACGGTCTAGATCTTCTCCAGGAGTTCGTCTGGCTGCGTCAAGTGATTGCGTGTCTGGCTCTCTATTCCGTGTTTCCCATGTGGGCTGACCATGGTGGCTGCATGGGGTTCATGACATCACCTGCCCAACATATTTATACAAGAACAAGCTGAACCAGATGAACAAGACGCAAAATATAGTAGTTACTTCTCATCGTAATCAACTATTCTAAGATGCCCCTTGGGACTCTGTCCGTATCCAACACCGCCATCCCGCAGTATGCGCCGCCATATCCCGTAGACGGCAGCGACTATACCAGCGACACTCTCCTGACAGTCACCTACATAACAACGGCACAATGCGTGCGCCATTTCGTCCCAGACATGCTGGAGCTCGACGACGAGCCTGAAGTATCAATCCTGCTGGTCCGGCACAAAATGACCTCGTTTGGCCCGTATAACGAGTACGTCCACTCGGTCAAGGTCAAGTACCAGGGCGAGACATATGATTACTTCCTCTCGCTCATCCTGGACAACGACTCGCCGATAGCATGCGGTCGCGAGCAGTTCGGATTCCCCAAGAAGCTGGGCGTCGTCAGTGTGGAGCCGAAGACCGGATCGCCCATCACTCATGGCGCCGTGGAGAGGCCTCCGGGACAGAAGATTGTGGAAGTAGGGTTCCAGCCTCAGCATAAGGTCAAGAGTAGCGTTGAAAAAACCATTAAAGGACTGAATCTACGTGTTATCCCCTCGGTGGTGCCGGGGCAGGGTCCGTCGGTCAGGGAGCTGGTGCCAGTCGATATCACCATCGAGGGCAGTGCAGTATGGCAAGGAACTGGGTCAGTGTGCTTTCCAGAGCCGTCACGGTTTGACCCAATGCATGAAGTCAAAGTGCTTCGGTATGAGCCGGCGACGCTGCTGCGGAATGCATCGTTGGCGATCCGCTGTCCGACAAAAGTGTTTCCAATTTAGGGAATTTAATAACCTCGGCTTGAGCATGTAATTACGGTTTATTTAACTCGTTATTTAATACGTAGTTAGTCAATTGTACGACGTGCTTAATAATTCAGGGTATCTGGCACCCCGCTGCCCCTCAGTCTCCAACTACCACCAAATATCTTCTTCTCCCACCCATCATGGCACCACCGGCAATCTATCCCAGCCTGCAAGACAAGACAGTCGTCATCTCCGGCGGCGCAGAGGGAATCGGCGCCGCAACAGTCGAGGTCTTCGCCCTGCAAGGCGGCCAAGTCATCTTCCTGGACATCTCCAAAGACGCCGCCCAGAAGACAATCGACAATGTCGTTTCGCGGACCAAGGAGGCCGAATCTCGAGCTAGACCTGCCATCAAGGCCCCGATATTCTACTACTGCGACTTGAGCAATCTCTCTGAAGTGCAATCCACGGCTGCAAAGATCCTGGAAGAGCATGGGCCAGTCCATGTCCTTGTCAACAATGCCGCCGCAGCAGGCAGTGTCGCTCGACTTGGCTCGCAAGATGTCACAGCCGAGGCATGGGATTTCAGTATGAATACGAATCTGCGACATGTCTTCTTTCTGACGCAGGCGTTCCTCCCCGGGATGAAGAGTCTGGGAGGTGGGAGCATCATCAACATGGGGTCCATCACATGGCGCATTCCAGCTGCTGGCACTCCAGTCTACGGGGCCTGTAAAGCAGCCATTATGGGTCTGACGCGTACGCAGAGCCAGGAATTTGGCACCGACAATATCCGGGTGAACAGCGTCATGCCTGGGGCGATTGCGACCGAAAGGCAGATTCGCGATGTCCTGACCCCCGAGTATCGCGCTGAGGTCTTTCGGGGCCAGGCACTGCAGCGGGATCTGGTTCCGATGGATGTTGCAAAGGTGGTTGTGTTCTTGGGAAGCGATGAAGCGAGTGGAGTGACGGGGAGTTCGTATGTTGTTGATGGTGGCTGGGTCGGTGATCCTTGAGTATCTATAACCGTGTACATACGATATAGTTATAAATAATGAGACATGGCTAAGAAGAGCTCTGATATAGTATGATTGTTTTTAGAAAGTCCAGATTCGTATATTGTCTCTTGTAGTGAATCGCTAAACATGCATAGCTATGTTAATCTAAAATGCGATCGGACAATCGTCAAGGTCCTCAAGTAGCCATAAACGCTAGAAAGCAAGAAAAGGAGACAAATAACAGAAAATGAATACAATCACACAAGGAATCTACTTTGGCAGCCCACGAGGATAAGTGTTGACGAGCTTGAAGCTCCGACCAGTCTGATATGTAAACCACGACGACCACAAAAACGCTATGAACATCATCGCGCCCGCAGTTAAACCAAAGATCGCAGCCTGTCATGCGTTAATAAATGTCGTTCAATGTTTGCAATGAAGAGTGTCACCTTGCGCTCATCAGTATCGTTATTGGCCGGCATAAACGGTTTCGCAATCAACACCACGATCGCAATCGAGTATGAAACCCATGATCAGGCCATTAGCGCGATGGGACACTGCCATGTGAGAATCATGCTGGGATTTATTGACCGATGCAGCAGGAGACTGTCGGTCGCACCTACAGCCTCTGGTTTAAAGATCACAGTCCATGACTGGCTGTGCGTGTCGAGAAACTGCGCCCGCGCGAGTTGGAACATGTTGCACATTGCTGAATCGCATGGCCCGTCGGCCATACTGTGGTTATTGGAGGGACACATTTTGTGGAAGAACATGATGTGCTGTGACCCGGTGATGAGGGCGCCGATGGTGAAGAAGAGCGAGGTGTAGAGGAGCGCAGAGACTGCCTATGGTGAGCCCTCTAGTCGGGGCCATGAGAAGGTTGCGACGGTAAGCGCTGTATTGATCGTCGCCTGCAACAATTAGAATAAAACTGGTAAGAAAGAAAAACAGAATATACCGCAAAGCTGATGTACTTGAGCTCCTCGCCCTTTCCCAGCGCAAAGTCTCCCACCCGTTCGCTCAGCTCCAGCAAGTCCTTTTGAGGCGCAGCGATCCGCTCGAGGGGCTCGATTGTGTATCTTACAAGGGTTCCATAGTATGGCCAGGTGAAGAGATACAGAACGTAGTAGGGCAGGTAACTGAGCTGAGGCATGGTTGTTAACGCTGTCAATTAGTCTGCAGAAAGTGAATATGCAGTCCTTTTAACAACGGAGCAAGGCATGCTCTTCATATTGTCATTGTATAGTATAACACTAAGAGGAGAATAATGGTTCTGCCTCTGAATGCTTGATTGTACAGCCTGCGATACTCGAGTCGGGGCCAGCCGGTGATTTGCTGGGCCGTGAATGCAAGCACNCTGATCAAGTTCTTGTCCGGCTAGCGGCTGCTGATCGGTTTATTTCAGTCAATTCCAATGCGCCTAAGCCTGTTTAAGCCTGTTTTAGTCTATTTCAGGACCCTCCTTGCATGTCAAGCCGTGGGATCGCCACACTGCCCCCCCGGGCTGAGCATCAAGTCTGCCTTACTATAGCAGATACACAAGGCCGCGAACTTAAGAACGAATGCCCAGCCTGTATGCCTTAAGATTTGGCCTACATTTTGTTTCTTCCTAAATCTCGCCATGTCATACATTCCCTCGTCGCTGGCTGGTGGCCGACGAGCCCGCAGCCAGCCAAAGCAGGCCGCTATAATCGAGACAAATGCCGACCGTTACGAGCGACCGATCGTCTGGAGATGTCGCTGGCTGGATGGCTGGCTGGGAATGTACGCCCAGACAAACTGGATGTTGAATGACGGAGTAGGCCTTGCTAAATACGCCGCCCCGTCTGAACTTCAGATGCACTGGGCCTTGCGCATTGGCCCCTATCTCTACGAACCGATCACCGACGAGAACATGTGTATTTCGTGGCGATACGTGGACGAGACGCGTTGGGAGTCCTGGAAGTCTGCTACTCCTGATAGGGTTGTAGGAGAGACCTGCGCGACAGACACCGAACTGGCACAGATGGGTAAGCCGCCCCTATGACATAGTCGAAAGAACCTTTCCAGTTGATACAATGCTAACCAATAACCAGCTGAGGAAGTAATTTCGCAAATGCAGTGCCGTGACCCTGTGTCCTCTTCGCCGACAGCCAAGTACAACTTCGTTAGGAACAACTGCCACACCTTCGCCCTCCGGCTTCTTGAGAACACCATCAACTTGGATGTCGGTGCGGTGGATATGCGTGCCTTTGCAGGCTTCGACGTCGGAACAGTTGGTACGTCTGCATCGCCGGCTTTTGCAGGCTGGAGGAAGATGAATGCCGTGTCAAGCCACCACAGCGTACCGGAACTATGGGGCTCTCCAAGTGCGTATTTTCGAGCAGTCTCTGACATGGCCAAGGGGAAGCTTAGAGAAAGGCACTTTGAGGGGCTGCTCCCTGACTACCAGCGGGGCGCTGTTGGGGAAGAGAGGACCAGCCGACAAGCATTGATCGCCGCTGTTTACGCACCGAGTGGCTGATTTCAGTCATAACCTAATAGACGTCTTGCTCCTGCGAGAAATAGAGTGATGAGCTGATCCGACCCGAACACCCTAGTTGCAACATCTTCTAGATCGCCAAAATGAAGAGCAACTTCCTCGTTGTCGTTGCCATCCTGGCCACCACTGCCCTCGCCGGCCCTGCCACAAGCCCAGCAGCTGCAGTTCCTTCTGGTCCTGCAAGTGTGAAGAGTACTGCGCGCCCTACAAGTTCTCCCACATGAGCGGCGATGACTGTGGCGGAGCAACCAAGATGTGCTGCTGTGAAAAGCCTTAGGTGGCCGTGGATGGTTCAGGAAGGGATATACATGCCTTGACAAACAAAGCAGGGCTATTTCACCATCATGCCCAGTGATGCTGAGCTCTAGGTCTCTCGGGCCTTCTATGTTCTTTCTTCTATCGCCCATGCCGAATGTTTGGTTATTCTCATGTCTCGGTCATGCCTATTTCTCTTTCTCAACAACCATTCTTGTATCTACCGTGGGTTGCTCTTTATAGTCAACAATTATTTTCGATCTTTTGTGAAGTCTACAAAACACCATGTCCTCCACCTGCACTTGACTGCGTAATACACTCCAACTCGTATTTGTAACAGCTCATGGCCTCTACCAATGGCCGTAACTAGAGTCATTTAGAAAGGTCTAACCAACAAATAGCATTTAGTTCTCGCGGTAGGCGTATAGTTTCCCTCACTGTTCGCTGGGAAATCCGATGACACTTAACATTGAACATGATATGCTCAACCGGAATTTGAATAGTAAATAATTCAAGTTGGCTTGTCAATCTTCAGCTTTATTCTGGTGGACGTTTAATTATGGTCACTGGGCAGTAAACCACTCGCGAAATATATATATGCAGTGCGAGGAAGCTCGCCCAGGTACGAGTCCAGAACAGCGATTTTAGTACATCAAGCACGAACTTAAACGTTATTACACTTTTGACTAAAGCTCAACAGTGCAGGATACAATGATGGACAGGTGTACATAGCTCTCGCGACCTTTTTTTGATAGACAGACTTGGATGCGGGGTGGCAGAAGCGTGGAAATCGAGCACTTGCAAAGAAGTACACAGTGACATCAGTGGAGTGGCTGACCGACATTATACATATGATCCATCCCACTGTCCATCAAATCTTAATGTTTATATTGCTTTTGCGAGATGTGATTGCTTTTTCTGGCCGCCCTTGCTGCGGTCGCAGCAGTCACAGCGAGGCCCTGTTAAACACTGAACAGCCCATTTAGACTGACAGACACTGCAGCAAATTTATAAAAATAAATAAACTAATTTTGAGAAGCAGAAAAATGCAAGAAATGGGACAGCGCAGTGCGGCGTTCCGAGATGATCTGATAAGATTATCAGATTATCGGCTGTGTGTGCCCCCACTCACTATGGCCTGTTTCGCGCTGGCCTGGTGGGATTCCCTGCGCCAGCCCAGCCCTCTGTTCGCTTGTTTTCGCCCAACTCTGCATATCATTGGCCACAGCTCAATTCACGCGGGAAAAGCGGCCAGACGAATCCATCGTGATTCGCGCCGGTGCTGCTTGCTGCTTCAGTCCAAGCGTCCGACTTCGGCTGCACAGTGCGTGCAGGGACCACTCGTGCGTCCGCCCACTTTAACCACTTATTTGACTGTCGTGCCCTCTGGGACTTTCGGCCGCGGTCTTTGTTGAGTTCACCACTTTCAAGCGCAATGGGTGTCCGTCCTTTAATCCGGAGGACTCGAACGATCCTCCGCCGCATGTCCGCGGACAGCGAGGCCACGAACGAGGATTCCATCGAGCAGGGGCCGCTCCACCAGAGTAAGAGCCATCGCAATTCCGACTCGCACGGCGGGGCTCCTTCTCAGGCCTTTGGCAGCCAGGGGGCACGCGACTCAATACCAAACAGGAACACCCAGCGCGGTGTCCAGGATGTCGAGGCCGTGACTCTGACCTGGTCCAAAGGCACTCTGATTGCAATGTTTATCAAGTACGTCGGTAAACATCTAGCCATTGACTATCACATGTGGACTAATTTTTTTTAGCATCTGGTTTCTTTATTTCGTCAGCGCCTTCCAGCTCTCCGTCTCCAGCAGTCTCAATCCCTTCGTCACCAGTTCGTTCAAAGCACATTCGTTATCTGCAGTCCCAACGGCACTCGGCGATGCCTTCGCCGCTGCGACATATCTTCCGATGGCGAAGCTTATGGATGTATGGGGTCGAGCAGAAGGTTTCCTCTTCATGGTGCTCTGTCTGACGGTAGGGTTGGTTATCATGGCGGCCTGTAATACCTTCGAGGCCTACTGCGCTGCAAACGTAAGACGACAACTGCTTTCTAGCGGACAGACTTCTGACGAGGTAATTTAGGTATTCTATTATGTCGGATTTTACGGAATGGAATACGCAATTGATGTCGTGACGGCCGATGCCTCGAGTCTCAGAAACCGTGCCTTCGCCTATGCCTTCACTTCGTCGCCTTATATTATCACCGCATTTGCTGGACCGAAAGTGGCAGAGGAATTCTATTACCAGGTCTCCTGGCGCTGGGGCTTCGGTGCCTGGGCTATTGCGACCCCTGTTGTGGCGCTCCCTCTGTATGGGATCCTGAAGTACAACCTGCTCAAGGCGCACAAGGAGGGATACAATGTGAAGAGGCCAAGTGGTCGCACCGTGTGGGAAAGTATTCAGCATTGGACGGTTGAGTTTGACTGTGAGTTTGAAAAAGGCCCTGAATTCTAGTTGATCCCTGTCTAATTAGAATCAGTGTTTGGCGTTTTCATATTCACCGCTGGCCTTGTGCTTTTCCAACTTCCGTTCGACATCGCCGATTACGCGCCGAAAGGCTGGGCTACAGACTACATTATCGCCATGCTCGTCGTCGGGTTCTCAATGCTATTCTTTTTTGCCATCTGGGAGAGCCTGCTCGCGCCAGTCCCGATCTTCGAGTGGCGTTTGCTCACCAATCGAACCATCGTCGGCGCTGTTCTGCTGGATGCCACATACCAGCTGTCGAACTATTGCTGGAGCTACTATTTTACCTCCTGGCTGCAGGTGAATAATGACCTGACCATCACCACAGCAAACTACATTAACAACATCTTCGACGTGGTCTCCGGTGTCGTATTGCTGTTCATCGGCTGGGCTATTCGCAAAGTCGGCAAGTACAAATGGACGCTGTACTTTTCGATTCCTATCTACATTCTCATGCAGGGCTTGATGATCTACTTCCGCAAGCCCAACATGAACGTTGGCTACCAAGTCCTCTGCCAGGTGTTTCTGGCCATTAGTGGTGCCATCTTCATCCTGGTTGAACAACTTGCCATCCTAGCTGCTGTTGACCACCAGCACGTCGCCACTGCGCTGGCCCTGCTGAATGTCGTCGGCACCATTGGGAACTCAGCAGGCCTTACCATCAGCACCTCGATCTGGCAGAATACCTTCTACCCAGCCCTTGTTCGATACCTCCCCGAGTCGGCCATGGACAACCTGGACGTGATTTACGAGGACCTTGTGACGCAAACGAGCTACCCTGTGGGAAGTCCTGTGAGGACAGCTATTCAGAATGCGTACGCGTATTCCGAGCTGAGACTACTTGCTGTTGGGTGTGGGATAATGGTGCTTTCGATTCCCTGGTGTATGCTCATCAGGGACGTTGACCTGAAAAGAAAGGTGCAAGTTAGAGGTACTGTGTTTTAGATGTATACCTTGCCTTATTGTATTTTTCAGCCATTTCTTAGAACTAGTTTAGACATTAGATACCCATTACACGATACACGATTGATTGTGCCATAACCGTCAAACCAAAGTAAACATAGTCTGGAAAATTCATACAAACCCACAACTGACACCAAAAGATCACTTCGCATGAACTATCAGAGCACAGACAACAGCCTGACTTAGTTAGGTTGCAGTATCCGAAATCGGACAAAGCTCGGTCCATCAACGCAGTGACGCACCGCTACGGACGCTTAGGGCCCGAGTTGCCATGCAGCTTGGGTGGAGCTCCCCTCCACCTAGCTACCTAAATGATTAGAGAACGGGTGGACCGTCTTTCGTTCCGGCCTGCACTTGGTTACGTTGGCCGAGGCCTTGCTTGGCCTTTTAAGAGTATTTATCGGCGGATTCCCTCTCTGCCGTCCCCGTCGCAAAGACGATCAAGGCTGATGCGCAAGAACGAAGTCCAGGTTACTTGGGTGGTTGTGCCCCAGAGCTCTCACGTCAGCATGGGAGAGGGCGAGAAGAAAAAGAAGGGAATGGATGCTGAATCGTGCCATGTTGAGTTTCCGAAGAGGATTCTCTACGAGAATGATGCGATGGAGACCGTCAGAGCTGGCTCTCTGGAGGCGCTGGTGGACAATCTGACGCGCCCTGATAAACTGGACGCCGCGTTCAATCGCGCGTTTCTGACGACCTACAGTTATTTTACAACCGGAGA
This sequence comes from Aspergillus sydowii CBS 593.65, assembly GCF_001890705.1. Classification (NCBI taxonomy): domain Eukaryota; kingdom Fungi; phylum Ascomycota; class Eurotiomycetes; order Eurotiales; family Aspergillaceae; genus Aspergillus; species Aspergillus sydowii. The sequence goes on from NW_024467866.1 coordinate 1,207,523, forward strand.
GGAGGTTCTTCACCTTCTCATGGAGCGGTTTGACTGTTTGCCGCCTGAAACGCTGAATCCGACACAGGCAGAGGAATGGTTGAGTGAGACGAAGCCTGTGATTCAGCTTCGGGTGGTCAATGTGCTAAGACAGTGGCTGGAGAGCTTCTGGATGGAACCCCCGGGACAAGAGACACATCGAAATCTGCTGAAACTACATCTGTTTGTATCTGAATCGGCTTCGAACGAGGCGAGTGCGGTGCAGCAGCTGCTTGAAATCATCCGGTGCCGGCTCTCAGGCGTTGAGCGTCTCAAGAGATCACAGCCTTCGATTTCCAGCGCCCCGAAGCCCATTCTACCACGGAAGTTAAACAAGCTACAGCTCCTCAAGATCGATCCTACAGAGATTGCCCGGCAGTTGACGCTTATGGAGGCGTCCGTCTTTGCCAAAGTGCAGCCGACGGAGCTCTTGAACAAGAACTGGCAGACGAAAGAGAGCGCAGATGTACCTACGCCTGCGCCGAATGTCCGAGCATTGATTCGCTATTTCAATCAGTTGTCGAGCTGGGTTGGTGCTGTGATCATCGCAGAATCAGACTTGAAGAAGCGCACGCAGGTCATAGGGCATTTGGTGAACGTGGCCAATGTAAGTATACCATGTCTTTTAATTCAAGCACTGGGTATACTGACTATCTAGGCATGCCACGACCTGCAGAATTACTCTGCTGTGATCTCGATCCTGTCAGGCCTGGAAAGCGCCCCCGTCTACCGGCTTGCTCGCACTTGGGCCATGGTCACAGAGCGCACTTGCAGCATTCTGGAGCCACTGCAGGCTCTCACAGCGACAGATCAGAACTACCAGGTCTATCGAGATGCATTACGCTGTGCGGTGCCTCCATGCATTCCTTTTCTCGGTCAGTCACACTAGACATCCTTAGCATGGCGCCGTCGCGACACTAATACAAGTTAAATAGGACTCTTCCTGAAGGACTTGGTCTTTATCGAAGACGGCAACCAATCCCTGACGGCAGAGGGACTGGTTAACTTCACGAAATACTCGATGCTGGCAGCCACAATCCACGAAGTCCAGCGCTTCCAGCAAGCCACGTACTGCCTCCAGCCCGTCCCGGAACTGCAGGAATATCTCGCAGCCCAATTGCAGTGTGCCGGCGATGTGCACGAGCTGTGGGAACGCAGTTGTCAGTTGGACCCGCGAGGACGCGGTGATGGAGGGCGATCGCGCGACACGTACACCGCAACAGGAGGGATGACGACGTCTATGGTGGTCGCATGCATGATCCTCGACGACTGAAGATCTAAAGTTATCGATTATCTGATCCGATTCACCGACGCCATGTGAACTAGTGTGATGAGCCTGCCCAAGCCCCGCGATCACTGGGGACAGGCGAGTTCAGGCCACTCTTTGGTGCGTTGGGACGGCGATCGCGTCGATCTCCACCGGCTCCTTGAGAAGTTCTGGCTGAATCAGGCATATGGTACTTGGCGCTGACAGCACTGGCCACTGGCTCACCGAATGTGAGTGAGAAAAAGACTCAGTGACTGAGTGAGGCTGTGAATTGTCTCCAACCGCCCCAGCCGTGGGCCCACGCTGCTCGCAAAGGCGTCCCCAAACAGGCGATCTACGCGAGCACACACTGCGCCGCATATTTATTTCTTTCTTTTTTCTTGAAAAAAGCAAAAATACCTGACACAATGTCGTTAAGGATCATGACATATGGTTGAGACTAGCCGAATGATGCCCTGAGGTGAGGCCTTGTTTGGCAACCGGTATACGATGCCTCAATGTCTATCAGAAACAACACTCCCTCCTTACGCCCGGATTTGGAACGGAATTAATGGTGGGCATGGCCATGAACCTGCCTGCTGATGCCGACACTTTTTCCCCGAGACAGACTGACAAGGCCTGAGTAACCTACCGAAGCTGTGCTGTCGTTTACAGGTCTAGCCAGGGACCTATAACAATCTTATCGACCTGGAATGGGGCATAAGAAGAGCTGGCGCGGTACAGAAGAATACATGGACGAGGAACTTTTTCAGAAATAGGCCAGCTATGGGAAAAGAATGCATAGTCGTAATATTCTATAACAACTCCTGTTCTACCAGCTTCACAAAGTAGGCCATTCCATCTGGATCGGCTCCAAGTCTCCAGCACCCTTGAAGTCTTTCACTATATCTGCCTGCTCGCTTAGAAGTACACGGTCTGCCTGCGACCCTATGTTGGCCAGCCCCCTCCACCGGGCTAGATCTGCATCGTTGCGCTTGTTCCCAAGGGCTTGGTCATTCTTGTCCCAGTGACCCCTGGAAAACGCGATGAGAGTTGTGATGCGGTTCTTGGGAATATCGAACACGAGTGAGCAGATGGTGCCGGTCTCTTCAAGCCAGTTAACCTGCCATAGCTCTCCTGGGCGAATACATTGGTATGTAGCTGTTTGGAAGCTATTGCGACCATCCATTGGACCTCCGTGGATGGCATAGACAACGCGGTCTTCATTGAAGAACCACATCTCGTACCGCCATTTTTCCGGGTTTCCCTGCGCGTCTTGGGCGTCGTAGTCGTAGAGCAAGTGGCGGTCGCGAATGTCGGCATCGAATGTCGAGTCTTTGAGTGAGGGTACGACAGGCATTATGATGGAACAGTACAATAATGGTATGGAAATATGGTAGCTATTTCTGGAGTACGTTTTACGAGGTTTGATGAATATCATGCCATGAACCAGACGGTGTCGGGGTTCTTGGCTGGCCATTTGCTGGCAATTGACGTCGCGATGAGGTGGAAAACCGGGGCATTTTTATACTCCACCAGCCCTCATGCCAGACGACAACAGCCACTCCAGACACGATGCCGAAGATCGCGCTCTTTGGTGCAACAGGCCAGATTGGTACCTGCATTCTCAAGGCACTGCTGGCAAAGACATGCAACGATGTTGTTCAAATTGTCCGTCCCGGCTCTGAATCCAAGGCCAACGATATCAAAGTCCGACCGGAACAAAAGCAACGATTGACGACTATCGCTCTTGACCCATTAGAAGCCAGTACGGATGATTTGGCTTCTTCTCTCGGAGGCGTGGAGGTCGTAATCAGCGCATTGAACGGGAAGGCCCTCACGGCGCAGCGTAAAATTCAAGACGCCGCAGACAAGGCTGGCGTGAAGCGGTTCTACCCAAGTGAGTATGGAATGCACCATATCTACACGGACGAGAAAGGATACGGCCATCTGCACCCGGTACGTATTGCCAACCCCCTTCGGCCCCTGCGCTGTAGACTGATATTTTGGGAACAGACATGGAATGCAAAGGCAGAGGCCAACAGAAACGCCCTTCACCACCCGGCCATTGCCGCTGGCAGGATGAGCTACACTCTCATCGGCTGTGGTGATTTTTATAACCAGGATCGAGAGCCTACCTGGTGTCCTTGGACGCAGCGCGACTCTCCTTCCTATACTTTTTATATACTGGGCGACGCTGATGCCAAAGTTGATTTCACGCATCTTGACGACCTTGCTTCCTTCGTGGTCGCAACTATTGAGAAACCCGGCGTCTCGGAGAATAGGGCGTTGAACATTGTCAGTGACCGTATCACCTACAATGAATTGGCCTCGCGGCTGGAGAAGCATTCACGCAAAAGGGTCCAGAAGGTGGTATATCCGCTCGAAGCCATGGATCGGTCGTGGAGGAATCCAGAGGATATCCCAGAAGATGTAAAAGGAAAGAGTCAGTTTCCAGACGACTTCTGGATGCTCGTCAAGGGGATGCAGGGCCAGGTTCGCTTCTGGAGACCCCCAGGAGAGGTCCATAACGATTTATTCCCTGATTTTCAAGTAACTCCCTTTGAAAAGTACTTCCAGGATAAATTCGATTCTTGATCATTGCCGCCTTCACAACGAATCATTTCATTATTATGTGGCAGTAATAGATGTTTTCAGCTGGTGATAAATAATAAAGGTGAATGATACAAAAACAATTAAACTATCCCAGTAAACAGTCTCTCGTCTCTTCGCCTTTGGAACTCGCACCCATCAGTACAACAGTACAACATGGGAACATTATTAGCGACATACGAGAGTTCCAAGAGAGCTTGACACAGATGTTGCATAACATGAAAACTTTAAGAATAGGTCTTTGCTGGGGCCTGGCTCAGCTCAGATAAATCCCGCTGGGCCACGAAATGGGACATGATCTGTTGGACGAGGTGGCCAAAGATGGTGAGAAGCATGATTATGGACAATATTTGGTTCTGCAGCCCCTGGACTGAATTGGGCGACCGGAGCAGCGAGGAGCCAACCGAACGCGACAGCTACTCGCAGGATGCAGCCGCAGACGCGCGGTAGTCGGCCTTGTTCTGAGGCTTCTCGCTGGACTCTCCTGGCCAGCTCGCTGAGGTGATCTTGGACTCGCGCGTACACTGAATGTCAACGGCGCCAACAGCAAGAGGAAGAGGAACGGGGATTGCAATGAATAGTACGAAAGGGCGAACGGCAATGGAGTCAACAAGCCGCGGATTCAATTGCTCTCGACGATGTCGTGGCTCTCAGCCTCAAGTGTAATCTGCGAGGTTTGACTATCGAGATGCTGACAGTCCTTCAACAGCTTGTCCTTCAGCCATACCGTTATCTCGCCTCCCTGCCCTCAAAGGGTTCGGTGGCCAGGCCATAGATGCCTTCAACACACGGGTCCGGATCCCTGAGAAGCCGGTCATGATGATCAAGGACGTGATCAAAACGTTGCACAGTACCTTCAATGAAGCACTTCTCGGTTCGTATACTACGCACCCTAAATCTTGTGATCCTTTCTAGGCTCGACGACTCGAAGACAACTCGCCCCTTCGCCGCGGTAGTCCCTCAGCCTATATCATCTATGGCAACCGGCAAACGATCAACAGCGCCACATATTAGTACACTGACGCCACCGGCATGGCAGCCCGGCTGACAAACCCTGCTGCGCTGCAGGTGTTCCTTAGGGAGATTCAGAGGAAATCTTCGCGCTGAGGCTGATGATGGAGATGTTAAAGGTTTAGATTGACTAGAATATATGGACACTGTTAATATGGCTAAGCGCATTCCCGGTAATAGCTGTAGCGGTTAAATGAACCTGCCCCACCCCTACCACTGGAATGTTCTTCAGGCACCAGCCGGCATTCTTTCGGCATGGCAGTGGGTCGTTTATCGAGTCTGGGACGACTGTCAGCCTGTCACCTCGTTGAAGCGTGCCCGCTGTGCCCTAATCAAGATCAACGGCCGCCAGACTACGCTCGTTGTGGATACTCTTTTCTTATTTAGTCTGGTCTTTGATTCCTAATCGCTGACTGAAGCCGGCCTGGTGCTTGCCATATTATAACATCACCCTATTAACAGGCCCTTACGGATCCACTTCGCTCCCTGGGTCAGATCCTTAGCAGTGAGGATTTCTCTTTATTCAGTTTCAAACAGGTTTCCTAACCTTATGGGGAAACTGTCGGCGTGTTTCTCCCGCAGGATGACACAAAATGGGGCTCTCGTTCCAGACGACGACCCTTGGCCATAACCCGCCGACGCCGGGCAGAGACTAAAATGCTGCCCTCTGCCGGCGGCCGAGACAGAATTTGACTTGTGTCTCATTGACAAAAATTGGCATATTTTGAAGATGCGATTCTCTCGAGTAGCGTGCCAGGCGGGCATTCTAGCTGCTGCTGGAGCTTTTGCTTCGGCATCCGGCCTCAAGAACGACCAATACGACTACATCGTTGTCGGTGGTGGCCCTGCTGGTATCATCACTGCTGAACGATTCGTCGAAGCGGGCAAGAATGTCCTGCTCCTTGAACGAGGTGTCGGTCCGACTGTGGCAACCGGTGCCAACGAGACTCTGCCCTGGAACCGAACTCTGACTCCGATTGATCTCCCCGGTCTGTCTGCCGATGTTGGCTCCCTCGATGTGTGGAACGAATACATGTGCTCCGACACGGCCGGGATGGCTGCCTGTGTGCTTGGTGGTGGTGTCACTGTCAACTACATGGTCTTCGTCCACCCCTCGCAGCACGACTTTGACGATAACAAGAACTGGCCAGAGGGCTGGAAGTGGAAGGATATTGAACCTGCGGCCGAAAGACTCTACGAGCGCAACCCCGGTACTACCTTGCCCTCTGCAGATGGGAAACGCTACGACCAGGGCCTTTACTCTGTTCTCTCCAGCTTCCTCGACAAGCTGGGCTGGAAGTCCGTCGACATGATCCGCCAGCCCCACGAGAAGCACCAGGTCTACAGTTACCCATCGTGGAACATCCAGGACCAGGTCCGTGCTGGCCCTGTCCGCACTTACCTCCCTCTGGCCCAGAAGAGCAAGAACTTCACCCTGCGCCTGAACTCCAAGGTCCTCCGCGTCGTGCGCTCCGGTAGCCAAGTCACTGGTGTTGAGGTTGAGACTCCCTCTGGCGCATCTGAGATTGTGTCGCTTGCTCCCCATGGCCGTGTTGTTCTCGCGGCCGGCGCCCTCTCTACGCCCCGTCTCCTTTTCAATTCCGGTATCGGGCCTAAGAAGCAGATCGAAACTGCGAAGAAGAGTGGGATTGCTGTTCCTCCCCAGCAGGACTGGATCAACCTCCCTGTCGGTGTCGGCCTGAAGGACCACCCCATCTTCACCATCACAACCAAGACCCCTGGCAACTTCGGCATCCCCGACTACGACGGCATCTTCAACGGCTCCAACACCAAGGACATCAGTCTCTACCGCAAGGGTAATGGTCTTCTGACCCAGGGCAAGCACCGAATGATCTTCTTCTCCTCGAATGAGCTCCACGGCCACACCCGCTACTTCCAGGGCTCTTGCGCTCCTGACGAGGACTCTGTTCTCGAGATCAAGGCGTACATGACCCATGGCCTGACTTCTACTGGTGTCCTGGGTCTGGACGAGAAGCAGAACACTATCATTGAGACTTCTCCCTACATGCAGACCCGCGATGATATCCTGGCTGCCCGTATGTTCGTCCAGTCGCTTATCGACGACTTCGGCGCTTCAGACTCTGGATTTGAGCTACAGACCTCCCCCAATGTCTCTGAGATTCTTGCGTCCCCAGCTACTGGCAATCACTACGCTGCGAGTGCCAAGATGGGCACCGACGACGGCCGTAAGAACGGTACCTCCGTTGTCGATGTCAACACCAAGGTGTACGGAACGGACAACCTGGTAAGTCCTCTCTACTGTCATTATCCTTTGATTCATGTTACTGACTACGGATTGAAGTATGTTGTCGACGGCAGTATGCACCCCGATCTTCCCACTGGAAACATCCAAACCACTATCATGGTTGTTGCAGAGGCTGCGGCCGCTCGCATTCTTGCCCAGTAATCAACACTAGCCTAGGTTCTATATGTGTCCAAGATTAAGCACCTTGCGCTTGACGGGGCCAGGCTTCTAAATTCCTGCAATATATGTTTTGTACGGTTGGATGTTGTTAAAGAGTTATAGATTTCTGTTCTCTGTATTATAACTTAGCCTTTCAGTACTGGTTGCTAGAAGGCATGTGCAAATTAACTTCTTTCTATTATCTCTCATTTGTCTTATTCTTGTTCCGAATGTACGTCCTCCTGCTGGCGACGCTTTTAGGCGTGGACTGGAACGCTCAATAGTAGCACCCGCCATCACTGATAATATTGAAAACACCATACCATCTGATGTCCAACTATTGTAGACCACTTTGGCAATGGAAACCCCCCAGTTCCCACCTTGGCTCGTATCGGACGAAGCGTCGAGCTTATTGGCGCCCTGCGACGAAGACTTCGGTCCACTTTCGGCGAATACACCCCATGCAAGACAGAAGTCCACTGCATTGCCAAGCTGGCGAGCTTGGTCGCCATCAACTAGCGGTGAGTAGGCAGGCAGCGCAGTTGAGACTCATTGGATCACACTGACCGCTTCATTCACTTCCTGTCGTCATCGATCGCGGGGCACACGAGCAATGCAGGGACTCACCAGAGCATATATTCTCCTGCGGAGCCAGTCTTCTGTTCATCGTTGCATAACAGTCTGCCGGCCATGGATCCGCGATTCCTTGGTCAAAGCGAGTCCGCGGACTGGATGTCGCTGGGAACAGATATCAGCTATGATTCGAACCCCAGCACTTTCTTTCTTGACATCGGCCCTCCAGCAACAATAAGCGAATACGCAGGATCCTTATCCAATGCACAAGATGATGGTACCTCCCAGCCACCTGCCACACTCGAAGCCGAGCCCCAACTGTCCGACGTCGAGGAGCATGTTATAGAAGCCTCCCAAGACCACGAGCCAGATTGGATTCTTTTTGACATTCAGTTCCCTCTATAGAGGGCCATGTTTGATTTACTTCCGACTGAATCGGGTCAAGATCTCTGGGGCAACGATTTTACTCAGGCTATTACCGAGGCTACCGGTCACAGTATAGAGCCACAGAACGTGAGCACCAATACGCATTGGAGATTTGAAGAAGCCGAAATGCCTTCATTGGATGCCATTGGTGCTTCACTGGATGGGTTGTATTACTGTCCACGGGAGACCTGCAATCACGAGGGGTTTCTGCACAAATCGCTTCTCCGGTGAGTACTTTCCACCCCCGGGTTTGGTACAGCTCTCTAATAGAATCCAGAAAACATTTAAAATGGCACGAAAAGCCTGTCAGGTGCCACATGTGTCTGTACATGGCCGTTGACCAACGGGACATGCGCCGGCATTACGAGACTGCCCATACCGCATGGGCTAGGCGGCGTTGGGAGGTGCAAGGCCGGGTATCCTGCCAGAGATGTGGAAAATTATTTACTCGAAAAGATAACTATTACCGTCACCACAGGAACAAGCATGGAGGAGGGAGCTCGGAAGATAGTTCATAATAACAAGATTTCTACTCCGATACATTATTCAGGTCGTAGGCTATGGAGTAGGAGCAATAACGTCCATGTTACTATATGGATTCACATTCAAAAATTGTTCAATTCAAGTACTAAGAAGCTAAACATATACCAGCACGCCACCATCGTCTGAATCGAGGCTGCAGTCCAGCTCCGCTTCGGTACCTTCGCCGGGCTCATCGTCTTGTACCGGACGGATGCCAAAAGCATGAGCAGGGCGTGCCTCTGTTATTCCTGTTCTAGAATCTGGATGCCAGCCACTCGGTCGTGAGCGTTCCAGAACTTGGCGAATAATTTGTTCGCGAAGGTCTTGAGTTATGTGGCTTAACAGCTTCCTCTGCAGCCCGGCTTCAGGGTCATCTTTCGTGAAATGTTGCACATATGGAGGACTCCAGTTCGTCCAGATCTTGCAGTGCGATGCAGGCACAACCATGCGGACTGGATGATATTTGAANTACAGTTCGCAACATAAGCACGCCGGCTTACTGCAGGCGATGAATCGGTCGTGGTCCACGAAAGAAAGCCGCTTCTTATAGAAGTGCTCCAGTAGCTGCACTTCTGCGTGAACCTGTAGATCTGGGCTCTGGTACTGGGATATGAACGTGTTGAAAATTCCAGAGGTCTTGTTTATGTAAATCAAGCCATCTTCAATAATTGCCTTTTCAGCATCGTCTCGCGCGAACATGCGGTTGACGATTCCTTGAAGGTTTGTATGCGAGTCACACACTGGCGGATGCACCGGACATGACGGGTTTATTGCGCGGACGTCGTATTCCTGCAATAGATAGCCCAGCTGGCACGCATCTTCGAAGAGGGCTTTGGGTGCCCGTACATGGTGGGCAAGCCTCCCCAAGTAATGTCGGACCAGTTCAAACGATGAACGTCTGTCTTCATAACCCAGGCTTCTGTTTTCGTAGCTCGCCCAGCCTTCAAGCTCGCTCATATGCAGCGAATGGCGGTTCTTGTATGCAAAAGCGCACAGTCGAATATTATCTCCGTGGTTAATCACCTGCTGCAACCATCTGCGCAAGCCCTGAGCTTTGAAATCTATTAGACACTCGTTCCCAGAAACGCACTCGGTGTGAAAATTGCCATACCTGCTTCCGAGCTCTGCTCCAGGAGCGTTGAAACGCTTCTCTGCGCCTCTCTTCGGAGACATTTGGCTTCATGCTTGATACGGTGGCCTGCGAAGTCCGCGCAGTATAGAACAAACTGGGATTTTGCGCCGGCCAGACTGGAGCTGGGAAGAGCGTCTGTGTCACGCAGAATGCTGAGGACTTTCTCGACAAAGGCGACTATCCTTTCACTCTCCTTGTTTGAGGCTATCCAAAACCGGTAACAAGTAGGGCTGTCTTCTAAGGCGATTGCAGTACAAGTATCTCCTCCTTTCTTGAAGTCACATATGTAACAAAGGTTCGAGAGGAACCGTCGCCTGTGGGCCTGGGCCTTATCGCGGCTAGGGGGCTCGGACGTGTGTTCGCCGCGAGTCTGTCCTAATGCTTTCAGAAGGAATAGTGGCTCGTAAAAGCGGGCGAGAAGTCTATCGTATGGATTAAGCCTGGGGCGTAAAACGCCGGTGGGTACAAGCTCGAGAGGTTTATTTGCTGCCATATCTTCGCGATTGAAATTTTAGTTGTTTGGTTACCTGGCCGGTAGCCATGTAGAGGAAGCCAGAGGAATTTAAACATATCCCTCGGACTGAGAATCGACTTCCCTGTCAGGTTGACTCATTTCAGAGCATGACTCTTTCTGCAGGTCTAACTTAGGGCGGGGGCGTCACTGTGGGAAGTTGTCAGAGTGGTAGGGCATTCATGCGAGAGGCCGTCCAAGAGGCCATCTAAGAGGCCCTGCGGGAGGCCGTCCATGCAAAAGTCCCAAAAGTTATGCAGGAGCCATGCAAGAACCATGCAAGAGGCCGACCACATAAAACGCATCTGAGCAGGACGCTGCCATCGTACAGCGCGCGGTGCCAGTCATAGCTTAGCAGGGCTGCGTTTTTCCGTACTTTTGGGCGCTTTGATGGTCGTTTAACCAAGTTTCTGCCGATAGCTGCGCGAGTCCGTCACCTCATGAGCATGTACAATGCTGGAGGCCGACTTCGAAATGGCTCAAGTGTTCTCATTCACAGCGCCTTGCGCCATATCTCTGTCCTTCGCTGTACTCCCACACAATGGACGCGACACTACTTAAACACGGGGGATGCAAATGGAAATGAATAACAAGAGGCACAATTAGAATCATCCAACCCCCTTGATAAGATCTATTTTCAAAAATGACTTCAACTTCGGTCGAACAGATCCAAAGTGGTCGGTGCTCAATCGCACTTTTTTTACTGTTGTCGTTGGATGCTGACCAGGTATACAGATCATACCCTGGCGTATCACTTGAGCTTGCTGAAGCTTGACAGCTCGAGTCACCATGAAGAAGCTTCTCTAGGTCCTGTATTTACGGCCTCTTCTCTCAACCAATCCAGAGCAGGGCCATCCCAATACAGCCTCCTGGGAGGTGTCAAGAAAGTGGCAACTACCTCTCCGTATCCAGAAGACGCAACTCTGGAACAGGACCCTCGACTCTTTTTCAATGTGGCTGAACCGTCGAGTACCTTTATCTGCGGCTCCCAGGGCTCGGGGAAAAGCCATACCTTGTCCTGTATACTGGAAGGATGTTTGATTCCCTCGAGAGCCGGCGAGCTCCACAGGCCCATGACAGGTGTCGTTTTCCATTATGATACTTTCATCAGCGACAGTGGCGGCTCGCCCTGTGAGGCCGCCTTCCTTGCATCGCACTCTAACGTAGATGTTCGAGTTCTCTGTGCACCAACTAATATTGAAACAATAAAGGTAAAATAAAACCGGACATACAAGCGTTGTTTATTCTAACGGAGCATTTAGAAAACCTACGCGAGGTTCAACATCCTTGTGGAGCCTTTGCTAATAGACCAGGCCAATTTAAACACCAAGCGCATGTTTGATATCATGGCAGTTGGCCAAGGCCACGGTCCGGCTCCACTATATGTGCATACTGTTCAACGGGTTCTAAGGGAGATGCGCATTTTGCAGCAGAACACAGGATCCCAATTTGACTACGGAGAGTTCAAGCGGAGGGTCCTCAATTCCGATCTCCTTCCAACCCAGCTCGAGCCTTTGAAGCAGAGATTGGACGTTTTAGAGAGCTTCATGCCCCGTCAGCAAGCAGTCCTGTCCAAGTCACAAAAGAAGAAAATGGCAGTCTCCAACAATACAGGATCCAGCTGGACACCCAAGGTATGAGAAAACAAGTTCGGAAACATCAACTCAGCGCTAATGAATTGATCCAGCCTTCGCAGCTGACAATCGTCGACCTCTCTTGCCCCTGCATATCCCCGGATACAGCCTGCTCGCTTTTCAACGTTTGCTTTGGAATCTTCATGGAGCAGGACACCGAAATCGGCAGAGTAGTGGCCCTGGATGAGGCTCATAAAGTTCGTGCCTATTCAACGTCCTCTCGATTATTGCTGCTGATAGACTCCACAGTATATGAAAGACTCGGTTGAGGCTCGGACCTTTACAGATACTCTACTCTCGACCGTCAGGCTGCAGCGTCACCTCGGTGCTCGTATCCTAATATCTACTCAGGAGCCGACGATTTCGAGCGATCTCCTCGGTCTGTGTACGGTTACCATCGTGCATCGGTTTACATCGCCGGCATGGCTACGCGCCCTAAAGGGGCATGTGGCCGCAGCTGCGATGGAGGTAAAATCTCGTGAAGGACTACCGGCCAGCAACGAGGACGGCGCAGAATATTCAGGCGCATCCAGAAATTCATCGCTGTTTCGTCAGATTGTCCATCTTCGAGTGGGCGAGGCCCTGTTGTTTTCGCCCAGTGCAATCGTCGGTGCTGCGTCGGAACCGGTGCATACTCTGGGCGACGGATACATGGTCATCAAGGTCAGAGACCGGCTGACTGAAGACGGAGGCAGGAGCGTTATCTCGTCTTGAATGATTGTTATAAGTTTCTGTCAGATAAAGCAACACGCTCTTTATTGATTGTTGTATCAGATGAAAGCAGCACGCGTACCTCGGTATTTGTAATGCCAGGGCCCATAAGCCCGTGAGCAAGTAAGCTCGATTTCGAGGTAGAGCGCCATACATTCTCCAGGTGCGGATAGAGGGTATATCCTTGTCTATCCGGCGGAGGTGGTCACCTTTCTCGGGATAGATGATGTTGAAAAGGGTGTTTGCTCTTTGGTCCGACTGCCCGACTGCTTCTTTGGCCAGGCGGAGGGAGTTACAAGGAAGTATAGGGCACCTTTACGGTCTTGCTGTAATGCCATCGTCGGTTCTAACCAAGTCCTCTGCGTTGGCCTTGTAGTAGGCTACGAGACTGGAGGCTTTATCTACGCACCGTCCATATGTAGATTCTTCGTGCTTAACTATAGTCGGCCAAGCAATACTGCTTTATAGGTAATAGACGCCAAATCATAGGTGAGTGTAGGTGATATGTGAGAACACTGTCTACCAGGGTGGGTAGAGAGCGCTACTTGAGGCAGGTTACACTGCACTCTTGTGGTAGAAATAGATTGCCAGATCCCGGAGGTCTTGATATACATGTAACTCCAATCAGGTGAGTATCATTGTAAGGCTATCACTGACAGAGCTTGTCTACTCCTTCTACCCGATCCCAACCTCTCTCACCTCGGCTTTTTCCCCCCATGCACACTCCCATGTCTATGCCCGCCATTATTATTATTGCCGCCGATATTGCTCCAAGAGCCATCTACAAGTTAGGTCTGGTCAATCATCTCCACGTTACACAAAACTAGGCGAAAAGAAGACTCACGAGCAGAGCAATAATACGACTGGAACGCGGCATTCTGCGTGCATCCCGGCGCGGCACATCGCGGGAGGCCCGAAGGGTTGGTTACGCGGGGTGGGGCAGGCATTTCAAGCGTGAGTTGGGTTGGGTTGGAGATGAGACGACGATATTTATGATGGAGGAGAGATTTTAATGAAGGGCTCCAGAGAGAAGCTGGCGATGCAGAAGGACATGAGATAAAAGAGGTACGCGGTCTTTTTATATGCGTCACGGCTATGGAGGCTCGCGCCTGCTCAGCCTTGCACGTATATCAAGCCTCGTGCGGGCAGGACTGCTATCGTATCGCTTAAAACACCTACATTTGGTGTTGACGAGGCTGAAGATGGTCGACGCGTAGTTCTGCTTCCCTAGAACAGCTCAGCCCACTCATCCAAAACACTTCATGTTTGATAGGCGACAGGTTAACCAGCTCAAGGACGACCATGCTTGATTCGATCGGACGACTGGATTTCTACCAGCATTCTCTCACACGTCATATACATTTCTGCTTTATGTATATAGTCAGTGCATAATTTTATTGAAAGCCGTAATAACTTGCTGACATGTGAAATTAGGTAGACAAATTGTATGGCGTTGCATAGGACAGTTCCACTACTTCGGTTTTGACGTGCCTCTAAACCAGCTCCGTCGCAGGCCCTGTATCAACCCGAAAGGGAGCCACAAAAAATTTTATATAAAACCTTATTTAAAAATTACTTTGAAAAGGGAAAATTTGATATTAAATCTTAAAATCTTTAGTCTAGAAAGGTGGTGGGCGTTCTGTAGAGGATCTATATTAAAATATATATTTTAAATCAGGTTGCTACGATCTTTTTAAGAATATAATAGATCTATTAATTTTTGATATTTTAGGTTGTAATTAAAAGAAATAAATTACTTAAATAGTAATTCAATAGAATATGTATTAAAATTCTAAAGAATCTTTGATATATGACGCATTCCAGGGCAGGTTGTGCATGTCTAGTAATAGGGACGCCGAAGACTACCCACTTCAGTCGGACTTCGGCCGAAATTAGCAATGTACCATCCATGGTGGGCCCCTCCTGAGCTGGCCTGCTAATCATTTGAGTAGGATCAGGGGGGTTATTAGCCAAAGGAAAGTTGGATTACAGTGGACGCTACTTGAGTATACTGGAATAGATTGAAAATTATTATGTGGCAGAATAAACACAAACGTTCAGGCATCAGATTTGATCAAAGAATAAGTCCAAATAACAGGGCAAAAAAAAAAAAAACAGGATAAGACTTAGAGCTCGTCTTCGAGGAGAGGAATTTTGAACGTTCTTCGACCAAAGAAAATCCAATAAACTAAGGCATATAGAACGATACCGACCATGACACAAGACACGTAGTTCATAGCATCAGCCTCCACAGGAAGGCTGTAAGGGAAGCAATAGAATACCAACGCCACCATTGTCCAGGCAAGGGTCACAATATTTGCGGCGTACCCCAATCGCGAAAACCAGAACGGACCATGGCTCACTTTTTGTCGACCATGAAGCAAGAGGAACCCAATAGCAAGGGAGTATGTCACGTATTGTAGAAGAATCCCGGCCGAGATGAAAGAGCCCAAGGCTGTGCTTGATCCTAATACAAGACAGCCCAGGAGGGAAAGCCACGCGGAAGACCATGCATGGGCACAAAGAGGGGCTGAAAAAGGCGCAGGAGCAATAGTTCCCATATGTTTGCTGAATGGGAAGCCCCCATCACGGCTAAAGGCCCATGCCATGCGGGACTGCCATGTATGAATACCGATGATAGCACCAGCAGCAGAAATAAGGATTAAACACTGGAGACCCATCGCTGCAGCAGCATTGCCATTAAATGCTTGGTAAAGGATCTCAAGTGAGGGCACATTAGATACCACAACCGATTCTATATCAGAGACAGCAAAGAACAGAGCCAGTGTGATCGGAAGTCCGGTAAGAGCCCCCAGTGCGACTGTGCACAGAAGAGCCTTTGGGATGTTTCGGCAGGGATTCGGAATCTCATCAGCCAGGTGACAAGCGGCATCAAGGCAGGAAAACCCCCAGTTAGTCCCATTAGTCCCGATTAGAAATGCAATCCCGTTCATCCATCCAGATTCGTTCCTGAGGGTCACGAAAACGCTATCTGCGGACGCCCGGTTATGCGTAGCTGCAAGTAGCGAGACGAAAATCACGATAACGGAGGTCACGGTAAAGGTGAGGATTCCCTTGCTGCAAAAGGGAAGGAGGCGTTCAAAGCAATTGACGGTGAATGTTATCCAGTTGGTGAGCTGGAAGCCGACAAAGAGCATCCATGGCTTTTGTACAAAATCAGGATGCGTGAGATGGATCATCCCTAAAGCCATCTGGGGCACCGCTAAGCAGACAGATGTCCCCGTGCAGACAGCACTAGCCCAGGCCAAGATCCCCGTCATGTAGGAGATAAATCGACGAGGGAGATTGGGGGGGCAGAGTTTAGCAACCCAGAAGTATTGGCCCCCTGGGTGCGCGAATGCAGAGGCAAGCTCCCCCAGGCTCACTGCTGCACAGAGAGCCACGAAGACCATGACCAAGAAAGACCAGAAATACAACGGACCGCCTCCAAGCGAGATGCCACTGCTGAGACCAACAACCACGGTGATGGCCGTGTTGCTGATGGAATGACCAACCCCCATGGCACTCAGAACCGTAAAGGGCTTCTCCATTCCTCCAGCTCCATGATGCTCGGCCATATACCCGTTTCCCTGCGACAGCCGCATTTCCCCGGGCTCCTCTTTGATATCTCGATCGGGTATTTCATAAATATCTGTAGACATCTTCGTAGGAAACAGAAGAAAAAGTTGAGGGATGAGTCTTGGTGCGGAGGCGAGAGTGGATGTGGACTATATAGGTAAACGCCCCGTGGAATGGCATGGCCCTATCTATCTATGCAGCCCGGTGATTCTCATATCCCAAGCGTCAATAGCGGCGATTAGCTCGCGATCCCGCTGGATAAGTTCCGCCAGCCGGTAAAGGTGCTCTCCCCGCTGGGTGGATGAGAATTCGCGCCACTCGCCCTGGAAGGCCTCCCGCGCCGCTGCAACAGCTCGATTCACGTCATCTCCGGATGCCCCCTTGATGGAGATGATATTATCTTCAGTACTGGAGAAAGAATTGACTGTTAGACAGGCTCTATCACAATACCGCAGGGCCGGTTTCGCCCCAAGCCAGAAACGGGCAATGGGAACTCACGCAGGGTTGACCACGTCCAGGAGCTCCCCAGACGCTTCAACAAAGGAGTTATTGATGAACAACCCCGTAGGTTGTTCGTATTGGTTGCCATTAGGCAGAGTGAGCGTAGCGGCAGCAGCCATTAGGAGCGAAAAGATCGGGTGATTTTTGTGAGAAAGACGGTTGTTCTTGTAGGAGCAACAAGCGAAATTGATATGATAAGAGGTTGCACAATATTTGTCGACATCTGGGCCGTATTTAATGGTTATATCGAGTTAAAAACACATATTTCCCAAAAAGGGCAGAGTGCGAGGCAGGCGGGGATCTTCAGCCATAGCTCAATATCCACGCACGATAATACCATCTCCGCACCATTCGATGGCCTGAATTGGGGGGCCCCAATACCCCATATCCCCTCCTGAAGTGATCAGTACAGTTTCCGAAGCAGCCGGACATGCTGGGTATATATAGTTACCGCGACACTCCTTGTCCTTTTGGCCTTCAATTCCTCACAACGACCGCTGAAGTGAATACGCGCAAAGAATCCAGATACTACACAAGGTACGTGTATTCTTTGTCTTTCTTTTCCCCTTTATCGTCACTTTCGGAGCCACTAATAACACCACTCCAACTTAAGATATTTCCAGCAACCCTGCAAAATCCATCCCTAGTCCGCAGAATGTCCACACTACAATACTACGCCTATCCCGGCGTCGGCGCAACCAACAAACGCGAGTACTCGTACTCTCAGGCTGTCCGTGTCGGAGACATTGTCAAATGCTCTGGCCAGGGTGGATGGGACGATAATGGTAGCATTGATGCAAACGACCTCCCGGGACAAGTCGCAAAGGCGTTCCAGAATGTCGAGAAGAACCTCCAGGATGCGGGATTGCGCGGATGGGAAGACGTTTATTCTGTCCGCAGCTACCATATCTCACTAGAACAGTCCTTTGACTTGATAGTGGAGCAGTTCAGGAAGGCCATGCCAAACCATCAGCCCATTTGGTCCTGTGTGGGGTCCGGGAATTGGGACTTCCGGGAATGATCGTTGAGCTTGAAGTGGAGGCCAAGGCGAATGTGGTCTGAATGTCTTGCACCCATCGCCATGGAGAAAGCCGCATGTCCCTGAAGATGGTGTTCGATTTTTACGCGCAAATCAAGTAGTCCTAGGCATTTTATGAGAGGAAGGGTTCTGATAAACAGACGCACACTTTTTTTTTTTTATTGCTTCGTCCCAACCCCAACCAAGTACTAGGCCGCCGAATGACCCCGGACAGGGCGACGGGATGGTAGTCTAATCGCATGAAAATTTCCGCACAATCAATCTATTACTCAAAGTCGCTGACTGTGACCTGAGTTCCACACACGTCGCATCTCAGCCATCAGGTTAGGAAGGTCGGAAGAGGAGACATCTATTCAAATGCCGTCTCTCGCACTTTGTCTGGGTTTGGCAAAGAGTTTCGGGTTCATGAAAATTACCACCCAGGCAAAGTTGGGGAACCTCGGCAATCGGACGCTAGCACCGGTACCCTTGTTCCAAAATTGCTGTTGTCTTTCGCACATTGTACCAATTGGTTCTGTTGCCGTACCCGTGGCGTGCCCCAGGACTGCGGAGCCCTCTGCCGTTTTGTGGGGACGAAACTGGAGGAGGTCCGTGGTATCTTTCTTATCTCCAAGTCCATCAAATCAACGCCACCTCGTTGTTTCGCCTAACTGGGATATGTCGCTATGTCCGATATGGCAGTTTGGGAGCATAAAGATGGCTCCTGCTCTCACGTTCAAGTCAATCCCACATACCCTTATTTCTCAGCCACTGTCTTCATCTCTCTCCCTCCCTCTTTGATGAACCCTAATCCACGACCATGTCTTACGTCGCGTCCCACGAAGAGATCGTTATCTGGGAGGAGTTCTCCTCAAAGCCTGAATTTTCGCAAGAGGGCATTGGAATCCCCTTCCACACCACTTTCGAGTACGTGAAAAGTGTACTCCCTCCTGGCTTCGAGCCCGCGGCCGAGCCCAAGGGTAGCATACTCGTGGGAACGATGGAAAGCAAGCTATGCGGCGAATTTGACTGCACGCTCGTCACGCTCGACGCCAAATTCAAGGGGATCACGGGCAAATACTGCTTGCTCATGCTTATCAGCGGTGATACTCCCGTTACCTGGGGCCGCGAGGTGTGGGGTGAGACCAAGAAGACAGGCGTTACGCGCCTCTGGCGCTCGGGCAATTACCGCTATGGCTACGCAGAGCGCAATGGTGTGCGCCTGATCGAGGTTGAGATGGAATGTGGAGACGAACTTGCGGCGGAAACAGTCAAAGGATCTCAATTTGAGATCAAGGCCTACCCCCATTCGCAGGGCAAGGGGCTGCAATGGGAGCCCAAGGTCAACGTGCTGGAGGTAGTGGAGCACAAGACTCGGAGGGCCACGGGCAGGGGCCGTGTGACTGTGAGAGGAACGCGGGCGGATCCGCTGCACAGTATTCCCATCCTCTCCGTGGGGGAGTTTGAATATGTCTCGGGGTTGGCGGAGTATACGGTTGTCGCGGAACATGATCTGGGATGCGGCAATGCCTATATGCCTTACCTGATCGGGAGGCACTACGATGACCTGCGCATCTTCCGCGTAGGTGCTCAGTGGAATAAGCTGCAGAACACGGAGGTTGATGTGGATGAAACATTCCCTGTACAGCGGCTGAGCTCGCGGTGAGGGCAGAAATTACTGTCTATATCTTCAAGATATATGGCCTGCTGGCAGGAGTTTGTGCCTCAGAAAGCTCAATGGTGTGGTGATAGAAATAGAAATGGCTCAATTGTACACAATCATGAATCATTTGGCTTTCAAATAATGTTAACGAGCGAGTTGCGTGGTAGATACTCCGGCCCAAGGATAGAGTTATTCCAAGGGCTCGAGCAGGGCTCTATGTAATAATTAATTCTAATAAGCTGCAGTATCTCCGCTGAAAGCCTGGATTATACCACTAAATTAGGATTTGTATAGCTGCTCAGACATAGATAGCTACGAGTTATCAGTAATGAACCTAAGCAAGCTATTATATATATAGTTTTCTGCTGGTCCTATACTAGCCTCACGTGAGACTTTCATTGTTGCAGTTTTGCTCTAAGGTTCTGCCATAACCAGCACTACGTTCGCGCCGTAAGATCTGGCGCACCGGCGCGTAGTTGCGTTCGAGCTCCTGTCTCATATCTTCGCCGCTCATATCAGGTGGCGCTTCTGATTGAGGCCATGGGATCAATCTCATTCCTCTTTCCTTGTCAACCCGCACTATAGATCCACCAGGGTATTCGGATGACTCGACAAGCTCAACCATGGCAGTAGCGACCTCCTCTGGAAGAAGCGCATTCTCTTCTTTCACATTCCACTGGTCTCGCAGTGTGGTGGTGAACAGGGGGGTCAGGACACTCCTGCCGTGGCAACGCAGTTTAGCACGATACCACATCACCGAGATATTTATTAATCTAAGAGGAATCTTACCCTGGGCATATGGCAACCACTTTAATTCCTTCTTCAGCGTCTACGGGCCCAAGGCTGCGCGTGAATGCGACAATGGCATGTTTCGTAGCCGTGTACAGCGGAACCGAGTAGAAGTAGTCAATGCCAGCGTCACTCCCGATGTTGAGAACAACGCCGCGCTTGTTTCCTGATAACATGGAGCGGATGGCGATGCGGGTCAGTCTGACTGGATGTTCGATATTGATAGAGACAGAGGCGTAATGGGAACTGTTAGACGAGGCGTCGCTATCCAGAAAGAAGTGTGACCACGGCTGAGCATAGAATGAGCGGCAGGGCTTATAGCTAGTGATCAAATCAGGTACACCTACAGGTTCGAAGATTCCAGCGCCTGGAACCCAAATGTCTGGAACGGACCCCCAGAGCTCCTTGGCCTTTGCAGGGAGACTCTCCAGATGGGCCCAGTTTGTCACATCGCAATGCTGGAAAACAGCCTGGGGAGTGCACGCGTTGCACTTGACCCAGCTTTGAGCCTCTGGGCTTAGTTTAAGGTCGGCGATTAGGACTCGCGCTCCTCTGGTCTGCAAGAGTCTGCTGAAAGCGAGCCCAATGCCTGTGATTGCGGTCGTTAAACTAATAGCGATCTGGTCGGGAATATATCAACCTACCACTACCGCCTCCAGTGACTACAGCAATCGCGTTCTCAATGGCGAAATCTGTCGTTGTTTCCGCCATGTCTGGGTTTAGTATAGGAGGTGAACCAGAGGGCCCGAAGAATCAAGTCCTTTTTTATACCCCGTCACGAATGACTCTGGAAGTATCCATGTCTGATGCTTCCCCACTAGGCACTGCTCGCACTTCAACCATTTTCGGTACAGTGGGTGACTCTCTCTGGTACAGATAGACAGTGGTTGGCGGTGGAGACTAGAGTTTGCCAAGGAGCTTTAACTGTAATATGGCACTTCCTCCTGTACCTATCTATCCAGTCTAGCTGCATTTCCACAGCCCAGCTCATGCTCGTTTACAATCGTGTAGTTCCCCGATCACGACAGGCGTGCTATTCCCGTCTTTTTATTCCCTACCACATCTACATCTACCAATCCTAGTTCACCGGAGTCCCACGGCTGGTAAGTATTAGGCAGCAGGATTTGCCCTGGGCCCTGCGGAATTTCACGTCTGTAATAGGCAAGAGACCGCTTCAGAGGTCAAAAGGCTTAATCTTGCGCCTATTAGTGATACAGTGCGACCGCTTTAGTGCTGCGCAATTATTCATGGTGTCCCATGACTTTGGGAGGTGCCATAATTGTACTATCCAGACTCGCTTACTTCATGATATATCGAGTCCAGTGACTGCAATTGACCTCCTGTTACATTTGCTGCTCAAACTTGGTAATAGCCCTCCACATTTATGGGATATAGTATTGGTTGAATGGTAAACCTAGCTAGGCAGCTGTGTATCCCCCATCAACAGGGAGAGCGACACCCGTGATCCAACTCGCCTTGTCGCTGGCCAGGAAGGCAGCGGCATGGGCAATATCCTGCGGCTGGCCAAGCGCTCCCCAGGGATGCAGCTTGATGGTGTCGTCAAGGCTTTTTTTGTTATTATGCAGCATACTATCCATGCTTGTTTTGATGACTGTCGTTGAAGTTAGACTAATCCGAGAGAACCATGGAGGGGCCACGTACAGCCTGGGCAAATCGCATTGCAGTGAATTTTGAATGGTGCATTTTCGACAGCAACCGCCCTTGTAATCTGCAACACGGCTCCCTTGCTGCCACAGTACGATACTATCCGGACACAGTGAGCTGTTTCATCTCCTAACAAACGCACAACCGACGGGTAGACTCACCATGTCCGTCAGCCCCTGTCATTCCATAAATGGAGGAAATATTGACGATAAACCCCCTGTTCCCGGCCGCATCAAGATCCTGCTTCCGGAATTGTTCGACTGCGTACTTGCATCCCAGAAACACAGACTTCGCATTGACATCCATTGTGATTTCAAAGGTGTCCTGGTCTGTCTCATGCACCGGCCGGGGTCCCCGCTTGTTGTAGGACTCGAGCGCAACCCCGGCGTTGTTAACTAGCACGTCAAGACGGTCAAAGGACGAAACTGCCGTTTGGATTAACTGTTCCATGTCCGCTGCGTTGCTGACGTCGGCCCTTGCGAAGATCGCTTTGTCGGCGCCGTAGCTCGTCCGGATTTCGTCCACGGTGGATCTTGCCTCTTGCACATTGGAGAGTGCATCTGGTGTTAGGTCCACGCAGATGACGACGCGGGTCGTCGGGTGTGATGCGAGTTCAGTGGCGATGGCTCGCCCGAGGCCGGACGATGCGCCTGTGACGATGATGACTCGGGTGGAAGAGGACATACTGGGCTGGGTAAAGTGATGGGCTGTATAGGACCTACAAGAAATAGATTGAAACTCTAGTCTATATCTAAGAAGAGGCGACGCGAATGTTAAACACACCCCACACACCCCTCCCCCCTCTTCCCCTCCTGGACCCGCGGAGCCCGCTCGCACTCTGGCCTCTTTCGGAAGACTACCGTTAAAGTCGCTCACCTTGGACGAGGACACAGCGTGTTATCTTAGATGAGCCGAACGTGATTCGTAGGCCTGACGACGGCTCATCTGTATTGTGTCGAGGGTAACCAGTCCAGGAAAATCCAGTGTGCAGAGGTCATGGTTCTCTCAGCTAGGAATATTAGACTTAATACGTATGAAATATTGGGGATCTAGTTTAATATATATATATTATTACAAGAGAGATGATACCTACTTTCTTTTCATTGGTCTATATATAATCTGATCTTAACACTCGCTAAAAGATACTATTTTATTACAATACTCTAGATTAGGTCACTGCTGGCTGTTTCTCAGCCGTTGCAATAATAGGTAAATCCAATTAACAACAAACGAAAGCGTCTTCTGATAATTTGGCTAGCGGCCCTTTGTCCCATCTCAAACTAGAACAGTCCTCCCTAACCGGGCCGTGCATCATATGAGTCGGGTAAGTAGCGGCGGAAATTAGGAGTAGATATTGAGCGGTACCGTCCGACAAGGAGCATATATGAAGACCAGAACAAAGAGAAGCGAGAAAGCAGCTCTCTACAGATAGATATGTCCCGATCCCACCCCAAGCCCCAGAGCAACAGCTACAACCAACAACTGGGAGAAACCCAGCGCAATCCACCCCGCCCCCAAGCCGGAGGAGAAGAAGAACATTAACCATTGTAGGCGTATATTACCTGCGTCCTCAGCGTCACTCAACCCCTTCATCCGCAGACCCTGCGAAACAGCCAATGCCAAGAACGCGATGACTTGGAGCCCTAGGCCCAGGACGCTAAGGCTCCCTTGGTCCAAATTGGAACGGGAACGAGCTACCATTAGGTATATCTGGGGGATAGGGGCGATAAGCGATGTAAGGAGGCCGGTTACAAGAAGGAAGAGGCCGTAAATCTGGTCGAGGAATGCGATCGCGACAAGGTCTATATTTTCCTCGAACACTAGTTGCTCTAAGAGGTAGAGAGCGGAGGGGAGGAGGATGGCTGCGTGAGTAAGGACAATTGCGAGGATGGCTGCGCTGGAAGGGGAAGGGACAGGGTAATCGTTTTCGTCAGCACTTGAATCAGGCGTTGCCGCACTCTTTTCATTTCCAGCACCAGTACCATAAGATGAGTCGCGGGTGCGGAAGGCTACATAGACAGCCAGCAATGTGATGGCAGCCACCCATTGCACCAGGGGCTGGAAAAACACGAGAAGCGCAGAGAAGGCTTTGGCGCCTTTTAACTCGCCTAAGCGGATACATCTGTAGGGCAAATAACTGTAGCTGTTTTCTATGCGAGCAGCCAGGTGTGTAGTGGCACTGGCGGTTAGGAGAATAAGATACCAGCCAGAGATTCCCGCGTTGGCGATGCGGTCGTTGGTGGCGATTTGGATTAGCTGCGGGATGTAGGAGCCAGCAATGAATAGGCAGACCAAGCTAGAGATTGCAATATCAGTTACATGGATAGGAGACCGGTGTAGGGCTGCATACACATCAATTGTTGTGCGAAAGGGTGTTTGGACTTGAGTGGCACATATATCAGAGTCTTCGACCATGGTGAGCTCTTCGGCCATGGTGGGTGTGGTGGGGAGAGGGATCTGGAGAGGCAGCTCAGCCTGACCACTCGTTACTTAAGTATTGTTAAAAATAACCTAGTTAACTAGTTAGTTAATTAATTAGATTGCATTATTAATCTAGCTTGAGTCAAATGTTCACCAATCAGTCATTTAGCCGCCAGCCGTTCCTAACTTGGCCGAGGCTATTATACTAGGCAGTAATAGTGCTTCATATTATCACGTCTGTTCACGACATGGATTCTCCAGAGACATGGATGC
This sequence comes from Aspergillus sydowii CBS 593.65, assembly GCF_001890705.1. NCBI lineage: Eukaryota > Fungi > Ascomycota > Eurotiomycetes > Eurotiales > Aspergillaceae > Aspergillus > Aspergillus sydowii. Next base: position 1,232,254 of record NW_024467866.1, read on the forward strand.
TAAGGAGTCCAGCCTATCAAGGCTTGTCGATGCTCAATAAGGCACTGTCTGCGATCCATACATTCAATATACTTCTCCGCATGGTTTGGTCGGGGTAGGACCAAGGCCCTGACTCCTAGTATCCACAAACCAAAGTCGAATGTAACATTATGCCGCGGTATCTAGAAATTTGATAGGTGACGCGGTGACGTCAGGTGCAAACTTATTCTTGGATACAATGATGCGATGATAACTGTGCCATGCTTTCAGCTTTTCAAACAAGCACTATTAACAGATGTGCCAATTGAGAGTACGTGACAAGCAGTCTTCAAGGCAGATGGCTTCTCTATTTTATTCCAGGTCATCTTTCTACTAGAAAAGTGATCAAATTTTCATGCTAGTAGGGTGGGATTACAATCGGCTGTCTTGAGCTCCCAGGGAACGTGCACAGGTCCGGTGGACTTTCTAGTTGCAGTGGTGAGTCTCATAATCTTTTCCACTCTCATTTACCTGTCACTCATATATATTCCTTAAAGAACCAGGATCTAGGTATATAACTTTAATATCTATTTCCTGGTCTAAAGTTAAGAGAGAGCTTCTATAGAGCTAACTTATCCTTACTATAACTTTAGGGCTATAGATTAATTAAGCTTAATTAATAACTCTAGTTTCTAGAATAAAATAATACTCTAAGATTCTAGCTTATTATTAATTATTATAAAGCTTGATTATATTTACTACTAGCTCTTTAATTTCTATTTTAATTATTAGACTTATATTTTTTAAAATAACTAATTATTTAGAAAACTCAGTAGCTATATCTTTATAGCTAATATAATTATTATAAAATATTCAGCTTAATCTTATAATTTAAAGTATAAAGATATTTAACTATTTACTTTACTAGAGTCAGATCCTTATCTAATATAATAATATATATAGAAGTTTTCTATCTTTCTTTATTAATAAAAGATCTTTGAGAGAATAAGCTAAGAATCTTATATTAAAATTATTATTATAGACTCTAGTAAAAAAATATAGACTATATATAAATAATATACTAATAGACTAGATAAGACTTATTACAATATAAGATATTTAAGTTACTATACTTTAATTTAGAATATAAATCAAGTTAGAAAGAACTTATAGTAGTTAAATAATAAAAATATCTAGCTAGAGTACTAAGAAACTATATACTAAAGATAATTTTTTATAATTTAATATATATAGATTTTTCTTATTTAACTATAGTCAGCCAAGCAATAGTGCAATACTACTTTATAAATAATAGATATTAAATTATAAATAAGTATAGATAATATATAAGAATACTATCTACTAGAGTAGATAGAGAGTACTACTTAAGATAGAGTATACTATATTTTTATAATAAAAATATGTGATTCCCTGAGTCAGTACTTGGTGGTATCGAACTATCGATACCCCTGATATATATTCAGATGTCGATACCCGCGAAGTCCTGTCTTCAGATAGTTCAATAATGGAATATCAGAGAAGGTCCACTATCAGATAGTTCTATAACTGATAGCTCAGCTCAACTATATATAGGAAGCTTAGGTAGATATAGTTAGGACAATAAGAACGCCGGGGAGTGAGCCTTCAGGCTGCACTCCGGCATTTCGACAACCTCGATATTTACCGAACCTCAGGATGTTATCACAAATAGATTACTAGATCCTAGAAGCCTTAATATATATATAACTCTAAATAAATAAGTATTATTATAAAGCTATTACTAATAATTTTTTTTATTTCTTTTATTTTTTTTATCTTAGCTTTTTCTCTTTATATATACTTCTATATCTATACTTACTATTATTATTATTATTACTACTACTATTATTATTCTAAGAGCTATCTATAAGATAGAGCTAGTTAATTATCTCTGTATTATGAAAAACTAAGTAAAAAGAAGATTTATAAGCTAAATAATAATATAAATAGAATATAATATTAGCTATATAGAATAAAATAGGTATTTTAAATATAAGTAGACGTGCACAACCCGCCCCGAAATCCTGAACCCGATCCGCCCTGAACCCGCATGGGTCCGGGTCCAGGTTGGCTGCTTTAAACCTGCTGCGGGTTGGGTTAATAATACTAGAACCTGCTGCGGGTTCAGGATATATAATAGATTAGGGATCCAGGAATAACCCAACCCTATAACCTAACCTGCCCTGTTTCTGACTAATACAATACTTTTTAATAATAGTTAGAATACTAATTCAGACTATAATATCAATTATAGTATATATATACTTATTAAATAGTATTATAATATAATATTAGAATATAATTATATATATAAAATATCTATAATACTATCTACCTTCTATTATTAAGTTAGTGATAGTGGCTAGGTAACTGATTCTATTAATATAAGGTCTGGGAACCAGATATAGTAGAAGATTAAGGAATTACTGGTAATTTAACTATAACTTACTCTCTTAGTTAATATAATACAGTCTTAGCCTGTAGCTCCTGCTATAGTTATACTAGTTTAGGTTTCTTATAATTACTAATATTACTAGTATCTTTATTAAATAATTCCTTATCCTAAATACTATTATTATCCTCCAAGCCAGTCTTATCTTCAATATTACTTATTCTATTATTATTATCAAACTTAAAAACCTCCTTACTTATTACTAATAGTAGTATTTTATAGTTCTCGGGATCTTTAACTATATCCTATAAAAATATATACTCTTATTTAAATTTAAACTAGTTACTATATATCTAAATAATACTTATCTTAATAGTCTCAGGTGCCAGCTAACTTTAATAATAGTAGTATATATCCTAAGTAGTATTAAACAGATTCTTAATACTAATATCTAATACTAGAATTATAAGAAAGTTATAAGTAATATAAGCAAGGATAGGGAAGCAGGACTAGTATATTAACTACTAAATAAGAATATTAGAGCAGGCTAATAGGTATTCTAGATCTATAGATTTTAATAATAGTTAGAATTACTATACTAAATACTTAATATTTAAGAGAAGTAATACTTACTTTTAATAAGATAAGTTTATAGTTTAGAATAGTTTCCTGATATAGCTATTTCCTTTAATAATAAGTAATAGTATTTTAAAGTATATAAAACTTTCTTAAGTAAACCTGCTAGCTCCTTAAAGATTAATATCTAGACTAATAATAGAAATTATCTTATATAAAAGATATAGACCTCTATTAGTTTTTTCTTATATTATTAAGTATAATTTCTTTCTCTATTATTACTCTAGAATATATCTTTAAAACCCTTAAGTTTACTGTACAGATTTAGAATAGTTGTAATTATATATATATTCCTATTATAAGTATCTTAATAATATTTTCTTAGTTTATCTTATACTACTTTAAGGTCTTTTAAAAATATCTTTTTCTACTTAAACTATTTTATTACCAGTCTCGCAAGATAGTCTTTAATATAGTTAAAGAGTAAATCATAAATATTATAGACTTAATAAATAGTTATACTAGTATACTTAGAAAGACTAATAGTATAGATAGTAAACTTATAGAGAAGCTCTTAAAGATATATAATCTAATACTATTTTACTAGTGTTATCACAAGGCTAGAGAGGTTATATTTTATAATTAATATAAGATAGTAATTAATAGAAATATGTAGTTAATAGGCATGCTTTAGTATTTTATATATAGAGTTCTAACAGGTGCGGCAGTCAAGGAATAGTACTAATAGATATCCAGTATAATCAGGTAATTATTATTATTTAAGTAAAAAGATATAATAGTACTACAGGCTTGTATTAATAAACTAGCTTATTTTATAAATCTAGTATATATATATATATAATATTAGTAGAATTCTAACTATAGTTAGAATATATAGGGGTATTATATCTTTTTAAGTATACTAGTAATCCTATTCTATCTTACTCGGCTATTACTCTTATCCCAGGAAAAATGAATATTATTATTCTTTAAGATAATTCTTAATTTATCCAAGAATGCTTTTACAGAAAGTTAGATAATATATATAAAGTAAGGGATATAATAAGTAGACTGAAGAATAGTAGTAAAACCAGGATTAACTATAGTATTAATAAGTAAAGAGTATTCATGATTTAATTTATTCTTAAGTATTTTAGTTAATTCAGAAAATATTATAGTATTATTTAATATATTATTAGTTATTATACCTAGGATACGAGAGCCTAGCTAGAACTTTTAGATTATAGAGATAATAATCTTAGCTAGCTCTTTACCTGAGTAATCTTCTAGTATAGAAGTAAAATTAAGTAAGATCTCTTAATATTTCTAGTCTATATTAATAAAGTAGCCTGTAGCTGCTATAAATAGCTTCTAGTATAGGCTAGTCCAGCAGTCAAGTATAATAGATATCCAAGAATTATAGAGGAAATTATTAAGAATATATTCTAATATTTTAGAGAACTTCTCTAAAAGCTATAATTAAATCTAGTTACAGCCAGGAATATATAAGTTAATTAAGGAGCTGTATATTATATAAAGAATCTAATAGAAAAATATATTATTTATAGTTATAAATAATAGTTAATAGGAGATAATAAATTATATAATCTTATTAATAAGATTCTAGTAGGAGTATTTACTATATATCTTACTATTCTTCTCTATTATTAGTATGATTTCTAACTATAGTTAGAATAATATAATATACCTCCTTCTATTCAAGGAAACTAGTAAGGGCATGCTGTATTAATTAAGAAGGAATAGAATTTAGATTATATCTTTTATAATTTAAGCTATCTAGATAAGTATTTATAGACTTGATTCCTGTATGCTAGTAGAAAAAGTGGTTTATAATAATCTTATAATAATAGTAGTAAACCTGAGGCTTCCTACTTAATATCTCAGTAATTTTAATAAACAGGTCCTATTCTTTAGATTTTCAGCTCTCTTTTCCCTAGTATATCTATTTCTTAATATAATATATAATATATTCTCCTATAGAGATATTTTACTACTATAAAATAAATTCTTCCTTTATCTGTTATAAATCTTACTGGTCCAGAAAAAGCTCTAATATTAGATATTTATAATATCTCAGGCCCTGGATAGATTTAATAATAGCAGTAGAAGGGAGGTAATTTAGTTCTTTATAAAAGAAGGTAGAATTATAATTTATAAGAGATATTAAATATAAGGGTATTAAATATAATAGAGATGAACTATAGTTATAGGAGATATTAGAAACTATATCTAATTCTAAGTTTTATAATTAAGATATAATAATTATATAATAATATAAAAGTAAGTCTGCTAGACTG